>NW_024344378.1:5600368-5999716 GCF_902729225.1 Pteropus medius
ATTAAATTAGAATTCAATAACAAAATGATATCTGAAAAGAAACCATCAAATTCAGAAATTAAATAGCATTTTTCTAAATAACCTATGAGTAATTCTGAAACTTTTTCGTGTATATTTTAAAACCGAATAAATTAACATAGTGAAATTTTGCTATGAGAGAAAGAAGGTTCAAATGTGGAACACTGAGGAAGAACCCTCTGGTATTTGATTTGAATACGAGATATCATTATGAACCCAAAATTTCTTAAAACTATACATTGTAGCTCTATTCACAGAGCCTTAGTATGATGGTCTCATATGCCATCAAATCTTAATCTTGACTAGTCAGTCTATAAGATCTAACAAAATCTACATCTTGATTTCTAAGCAAATTCCTGTCTTATAAGGAATTTGTACTCCTCGGAGAAATAGCTTGTCCCATGTCAAGCTGAATTTTGGACATACTATTGGCAGTTGATAGGGAGATGTCAAGAGAACATGAACCACCTAGAAAGGGCTCCGAATGCTCAACTTTCTGACAAATTGAGTATGAAAAAAGAACAATAATATTGTGATATGAATGGAATATATATGTGTAATACAGGAGTCCATAATGATAGAACCAAAACAAAAAAAAAGAAAAAGAGAAAAAGAAATGCCAGTTGGTAGATATAAATTGAATGATAGAATTAGAAAATCACCATTGTGGAACTACCAATCTAAAATACAATTCAGCTAATCAAATGTTTGCTAAGAGCGTTGGATGAAAAGATGTTGGGTACAAAGATATTTACATCCATAAAGTGTCAATACATGAGTAATAAATTGACTAGAAAGGGAGTAGATACTTCTATAATTTCTGATAGTTGCCATCATGACCACTTACTATTGGCATTTACAATTGCCATTAATGTGACAGACTCTCATCATGTCTCCCCATATAATGTGTTGGGAAGTATGTGTCACTTATATAGTCGTCTTGCCTGAATATAAACCTGGGAAGAATTATGAGGAAGCAATCAAACAAACCCAAGGACATTCTACAAGACAGCTTTTCTGGACTGTATAAAACTTTCAGTGTCATGGACAGCAGAGGAGCTGTTTAGATTAAAGCCCAAGAGTAAAGCAGAATTCTTGATTGTATACTAGATTGAAACAATAAACAAATAGTTTTTGGCAACAAAGGATGTGTGAATATAGAGTATGTATTAGATAATATATTGGTATTATTGTTATGTATCTTGGCATTGTGGTTATGTAGAAGACTGTCCTTATTCTTAGGGCATGCACACTGAATGAAGTCTCTAAGAGCAAATTGTCATGTTTGAAGCTTACTTTCAAATTATTCAGTTATCCACTATATCAGATCTAGGAACACAGAGAGAGCATCCACACATCAAATGAATACTGAATCACCTTAGAGATCCATTTTGATGTTAAGTTTACGTGGCCTTCCACCATGACTGCAAAGAAATGTATGGGTATTTTCTGGTGTGTATTAATAAAAAGCTTGGTTTATAGAGATTAGATAATTATATATAATATTCTGCTGTGCTGAATAGTTCAATGATGAATATAAATAATTTGAAAAGGCTACCTTCGTTTATATTTTTACATTATATATTACAGATAGTGGAGTGAAGGTAATGCACTTCCTCTTTAGCTTTACATGCATCCATTGAGTTTTACGTTCTTTGCTTATTCACCCCTCCCCATTCAGTCTACCAGAGAGTCCACCCCTCAAACTTAGTCCACATGTAGTTTTCTCCATATCAGTTAAATTCAAGTTCATCTTTCCAGTGCACAGGCCAGAACCTTGGACATCTCTTTTTCTATCAAACATATCAACTCTACTCTCTGGAATCTAACCATATTTTACCATCTATCTCTATGGCTTCTATTATCTCTCTGAGCTCATTTCCTCATGTTCTCCCATCTTTCATTATGCTCCATGTATCCTGGCCCCCTTACCAGTCCAAGAACTTGCCCAGCACTTTGCTTTGGGGTTTCATGCTTGCTCTTTCCTCTGCCTGGAACATTCTCTCCCAGGTATCTGCATGGCTTACTATTTGATTTCTCTCAAGTTCTTTCAAGTCTCTGCTCAAAAGTCACTTGTCTTGGCCACTTAGTTTAAAATTGAAAGCTTTCCAGTATTCCTTAACACACGTCCTTTTCTGCTTTATTTTTCTGCATGAAAAAAAAAACGCCTTTTAATATATGATATAATTTTCATATATTTTTAACTGCTTGTCTCCCCTCATAAGAATGAAAGTTCTATATAGGCAGGAAATGTTATCAGTTTGTTCACTGCCATATTCCTGCTGCCTAGAACAATGCTGGCATATTAACAGGCAGTAAACAATAACTATTTAGTGAGTAAGTACATATTTAATTGAATACATCAATACATGGAAATGTTTTGTTTTTAAACTCAATATGCCTAGACTCCTATAGACTTCATGCATAGGAACAATCAACTATGGCTCTATAGTAAATGACAACATTACTCTGTAGAATATGCAAGTAATATGTTATTCTTCACTTATTTTCATTTTCTGTTAGAAATTGGCATGTATTTTAATAATAATCAGAAAAACAAAAGACAGAAAAATATTTTTCATGGTCATAAGTGATCATAGGAAATCTACCATATAGATATTAAAGTCATTGGAAGAAACAAATCAAGTAACATCAGAAATATGCCAGAATAGTTTAATACAGGATTTTTATAATTCATTAAAAGAATTGTGACATCATTGTTTCAACATATAGTTCTGAGCACCTACTCTGTACCAGTTGCTCTTCTAGGTGCTGCTAGTACATTGGTAAACAGGATAGAACAATCTCTGATTTCTTATCAGTTACATTCTCACTTGGGGCTTTCATTCCAGTGGAGATATACAACATAGTGGACATAGTCCACTGTTTCTAGAATAAATTACCTTTGTTACCAGTGAGAAAGAATTGTTTGCCACAAAATCATTATCTCTGTTATGTTTGTTTCTCTTTGAAGTAACACTACCAAACATTATTAAAACAAAGCTATCTGTGTATGCACACATACATAAACTCTCCAGTTAGAGAAATGACACAGGCTGGTGCACCATCAATGGATACAGTTATGTAAAACTCATCTTCCATTGACAAGTTATGGTGATTTAAAAATAAGTTAATATCATCTCCTGAGAGCTTATGGTAGTCTCTCTGTCTCTGAGAAACTTGAAAAGTAACAAGCAATTCATCACCCTTCATTGGAGGGGTCACCAAGCAAATGAGCACAGAGGCTCAGGTGCTGTGCCTTCCAGTCCTGTTAGAATGGTTCTATCAGCAATATCCTGTCACTGAAGCAGCCCCAGATATTAGAAATATAACTGCAGTGAGCTTTCCCTGACAGCACACGAGAGAAAAAGCATTTTTCACTGAAATTTCAGGGGTTGCTAAATGGATTTTGAAGTCTAAGGCATAGTGTGGGTAAAATTTTCTTTTATTTAACTCTCCTGCTGAATGAGTCAACACACATTGGAGTCATCGAACCATAAGAGACACCTCACCCTTCAGAAGGAGGACAAATCAGGCACTTTTATGAAATAACATAAGAGCCATTATTGGTAACATTTGGCAGAAAGGAAAAAATATAGGTGCTTACATTTTGCCATCTGGCCTTTAAAAAGGAAGGAAGCTGTTTCCCTAAGAGGTGAGGTATGTCCTGGTTGGTACAGATCTGTCTCAATTTTAACTTTATATTTCCAACACGAGAAAAAAGCTTTCAATTCTATGCCCTGAAATCTCAGCTGATTTTTTTTCTTTTGGAGAAAAAAAAAAGGTAAGAAAATCACATGTTATCCATGCTTCAAAAATAAATTATTGCTACTATATTTTGTCTGCTAGTTTCTCATATTTTGAGAACAATACAAAAGTATAACCTATTGCTTGAGCCTTGAGCTTGCTTTCTTTATGAGATAGTATTTTGTAGATGAAGGAAATCTTTCTGAGGGTATTATGAAAAAAGTAGATTCTTCACTTTTGGTATTTTTATCAGTCTATCATGAAATCTCTTGGTGAGTCTGCACCTTTATAGCTAAATGCTTTACTACAGACAGATGAAGGAGGTACTTATGTTTGCTTGCAGAAAGAGACTAAGAAATTGGAAGCGAATTGCCATTCTGATGCTTACTGGCAAGTCTGTGTGCATGGCTGTGTTGGGGTGTTAAGGTGCAACTGTGCAAACTGTTATATCTGTAAAACATATTTCCAGAGACAACCGTAAGAGAAATTTACCCACATTTTGACAAGTTGTCCTTTATACCTTTTAAAAGAGCAGATTGCTTTTGCTACCAGTACAGAATTTAACTAATAGAACTCATTTTCTATCCAATAGAGGCTGTAATATTATGTTCTTTTTATATATTCTTCAACTGACCATTTTATGAAACTGAGATTCAAGTTCTAGTATTTAACATCTGTGAAATATTCTGAAATTGGTTTGGGACTTTTTTCCATGAGTGGTGAGTTGTTTCTCTAATACGTAATTCCCCCTCCCCCGCCTCCAGCCCCCTAAAGAAGATAATACAATTTTATTTCCAAGAAAATGTCAAGAGAAATCAGTGTTAATGCAATTAAATTGAAAGCCATATCTTTTCTGGTGCTGTTCAACTTTGAGAAACATCATGGAATTTATGTTGGCATCCTTGTATCATAGGTATTTGCATAACTTCTTTTAAATTTGTACCATAAGCATTGACGTTAGGCTCAAAGGGTGTTACAGAAAGCCAAGAACTGAATGCTATTAAATAATACATTTCTGACATGAATGCTGGGTTCCATGTTTCTCTGATTCGCAGGGATAAGTGTTTACTTCAAGGGCTAGAGAAAATATAGAGTGCCCTGTGCCTCCTACAAATCATCTCTTTCAGCCACTAGACTCATTAAACACAGTAAAGAAGGGAGCTGAAGAGCTGGAGCTGCTTACCCTGAAGACGAAGTCCGAGAAAGCTGGTCCCTAGGTACTGCTCTGAGCTCTTTTATAGTGGCATCAGCGATTCCACCTTCAGTCATTTCAAAATTCTTGCATTTTTCTGAATGTGCTATTTATTCACATATTTTTGCTTTACTTGTGCTATTCTTTTGGCTTAAAATTTTCAAAGCAATAATAACTTTGCTTTATTACTTCTTATTCTAAAATAATACTTGGAATACCGTAAGTCTAAAGTAAATGTATAGGAGGATCCTATGAATAAATAAAATTCTTGGGCATCTTCATATCAGAGATTTCAACTTGAGTTTTTACTGTGTGAAACTGTGAACTCTTTTTTTTTCTGAATGTCAGCACTTCACATCATCAAGTTAAAGAATAAAAAGGTCATTCTGGCTCCTGAATATTCTTCAGTCTTTGAACACTAATTTGTATTTCGAACTTATGTATGTGGCTTCCTCCATTCTTTCATAACATTATATACCCATCTCTAAAGTGGCATGTGCCACACTTACATTCTTGTGGTAGTTTGATTTAGTTATTCGTTGCCTCCATTTTGATGCATTCATTTACACAGTTACTATTGAGTAGCTGTGATGCACCAGGTGCATAATAGGCAGCAAAACATTGAATAGGAACAAGACTATTCAGTTCAAATCCTATCTCCAAACTGTCTGTTCCTATGACTTTGTGCAAGACACTTAATCTCTTTGTGTCTTAGTTTTTTCATCTTTAATGTGGAGATAATAATAGTACATATTATCAACCTTTAAAACAAAAGGTAAGCGGGTTAGCCAGCAAAATTGAGATTATTTGGGAATGGCAGAGAAGTTGCAGTTTGGGACATGCATAGGCAAGTTCAGAGAACCATAGGCAAGTTCAGAGAACAAAGAGGAGCCATTCACCAGCTCTTTTATATAGGAAAAGAACAAGTTGGGAGGGGCTCTTTTTGACTGATAGTTCTTTGGAAGAGAGCGAGAGTTCAGAGTTTTTGTGGCTTTTCATTGGCTGGCTTGTTGCTGGGCAAAGAGAAAATCATCCTTCTTCCTGCTGAGGTATATAAAGTAAGCTACTTCCTGTTGGGGTATGTAAACTAAATTGTGCTGAGTAGTAACTGAGTGAGAACCCTCCCTTCACAGCTGCCTGGCTCCATTTTGGATTAGGTTGCTTCTATTCACACAATTTTAATATGGTATTTGTGATGAGTGAATGAGAGTGTTTAGACAAGTTATAAGTATTCAATCCACAAGAGTAGCTTTTTAAAAAATAGCAATCCAACCACTAAACATCTGATTTAAATAGTTTGGCCTTGAGCATTGTATATTTTAAGCTTCCTTTAAAAATAAATATAATATGAAATATTTTCTAGGTTATAAAATATATAAATATATAATATATGAACCTACATGATATATAATTATAATATAAAAAAGTTATATTTAAAAAGTTAATTCTAATGATAGCTAAGATTGTGAGCCTCTTCTAGAAATTATAACACTGAAGGAACATAAAAAATTGCCCTCATGGAGGTACCAAGAACATAAGCTCCTTAAAAGCAGAGACCGCATATTCAATATGATTTCCATAAAATGATACCTTTTCTATCATATAAATTAAAAATATTTATCAAGTGAATGAATGAATAAATGAATAATTTAGGAGAGAATACAGATTTCAGCTATATCTGTTCTCCTATAAAGTGTGATTTTTGGCTTTCTTTAGCAACTGAAATACTTAGTTATGTTAAATAAATTTAGTGATATAATTTTTTAAATATGTTAAATTCAGTTTTTTTTATTATTATTATTATTGAATATCAACATTTGGTAAAAAAAAAAAAAAAGAAATAAAAAGAAAGCCTTCCTATAGCACCTCATTGCAGGTGTTACTCATCTAGGCATTTTACAAAAAGAAAACAAAAATGTTTTTCTTATCCAGGAGTATACTTAGTGACAGTATTCATAGGAACATGAACAAAATAGGAAAGTTTTACAGTAAATGTAAATATAAAATTAAAACAATGAAGAATATTCTGAGAGAATTATCTACTATGTCATACTATATCATACTATATTATTGATACTTCCACTTGATTTAATGTGACTTCATTCTGGTCAGGGAGATGGAAGGCTTCTGGAAAGTCTTTTGTTTTTCTGACATGCAGGAGGGATCTATTGGTGCTGTTCTTTTTCCCATAATCTGAGCTTGAACACAAATGTGGTACCTAAAGCTGCAGCAGCCATCTTTTTACTAACATGAAGACTTAAAGTCAGCTGTCAAGGATATAAAGATTGTCTGTCCTGGTGGCATAGTTCAGATAGATGCTCAGTCAAGGGCAGCAGCAAAATAACCCCATGATTCTTTATATATCAAGAAAAATACCTGCCCTCTTGCTTTATTCTTCATAAGATTTTCTACTGCTAACAGCCCAAAGCATTTATAACCAATAGGTTGTCTTAATGGCAAGGTCATTGTTACCTACATTACAAATAGTTGGATGATATTAATGTAGAATCAAAATGGTGGCTGAGGAAAAGATTCCATTGAACTAGTTGAAAAGTTGTAGAAAATAGGCATCTTTTGGAATTGATTAGCCATCTTTTTAAATATAAAGTCATAAAGGTAGTTAAAACTTGTGAAATAAACATAATATAAAAGAAATCTCAATGAATTTGGTAAATTTCTGAGCTTTAACTATATTAATAGGTAACTTTCTGTCAGAAGAGATTTTCTAGTACTTTATTTGTAAGCTCGCAGTTAATGCCTTGGTCAATTGTGTATGTATATATTTTTTTCTAAATGTAAAATTGGTATTCACAGAGGCATAGCATGATGCCTCATATCCATATACTGGAGTCCAGGAGTTCAGTTGTGAAATTGTTTTAAAAAATTCCAAAAATTTATTTGGATAGATGTTTAAAATCTATCAAGTGATATATAAATCAAATACTATATAATTCATACCTTTTCTGGATTGTTCTTTTCTTTTTTTCTTTATATTGTTTGAGGACAAATTTAATGAAGATTTTTAAACAATTTTAAGACAAACACGAAATGTGTAACTTTTTTTTTCATGCTAAACTGACTTTGGGACAGTTAAATTATGTTTTTGTCATTGTTGTTTATTTAAAACTACATATTCATTTCACTTAGAAGAAGGCATAATTATTGTTTTTCTTATTCTAGACCTAACCAGAAATGACCTTATCAAAGGGGACCTGTATTTTTGGTAAAAAAAAAAAAATTACTGTTTCAACAAATAGGCATTTTTAAAAGAAATGTGTTGACTTTTTTTTTTAAGAATAGTAGAATTTTATCAATTCCTTGTGAGTGAACCCACTGACACTACCCCACAGTTAACTATGTACTAGAGGTCTTCCCAAGATTAATCTTTGGTGTTAGATCTTATAGTCATGTCATGTAGTCATATTCCCTAGTTTGAAGGTTATGATTATGAATCAAAACTCATATGTGAGGTGGTGTGGTTGTAAATATGGAGCAAAATTCATGGGGGTATGTGCTATTGACTGAATATTTGAGTTCTCCCCAAATTCACATGTTGATACCGTTTTCTCCAGTGTGATGCTATGTATTTGGAGGTGGGGTCTTTGGGAGGTAATTAGGTCATGCAGGTATAGCCCTTCTGAGGAGATCTTATAAGAAGAGATACTAGAGAGCTTGCTTTCCTTTTCTCTATCTGCCATGGGAGTATACAGGAGAAGATTGCTCTCTGCAAACCAGGGAGCATGCTTTCACCAGACAATGGATCTACCAGTGCCCATCACAGACTGCTTAGCCACCAGAACTGTGAAAGATAAATATTTCTTGTTTAAGCCAGTCAGGATATGGTGCTCTTGTTACAGCAGCCTGAGCTAACTGAGACATATTGTAAGATCTAACTTATCCACAAATAGAGATATTCATCGATGCTCTGAATAAGTGTTATTTGGAGAGGAGAGCTCTATTAAAAGACAAAAGTCTATATAAGACTGGTGCTGATATCAACTCCTTCAACATTTCTTTGGAAGAAACTTGAGCCACATAGGAATGCCAGTAGCCTTCTCAATATTTCTATTTGGGAGGGTGGAAAAGTCCTCTCTGTCAACCATGGATGAGATATTAAGGAAGAAAACAGTCACGAATTACATATTCCATGTCCAGAACCTCTGTGAGCTTTACCAATGCTATTTAATCATATCTACCTCATTCTATCTAATACACTCATGGTTAGTAGAATTATCTTTATTTTATAGCCTAACAAAAGAAGAAATACAAAAAGTGAGAATCAGAGGTTACATTTCCTTTTGGAGATAACAGAATAAGTGGCAGAGTCAAGATTCAAAACCAGAGTTTTCGAAATCTAAGCCTTCTTGTCCTCATCATTCCCACCACTTCCACACTCCCTAGCTCTAGCTCTAGCTTTATTTTTCTTTGTATGCTAAGAGTTAGGAATGTCTGTGTCAGGCTATCTAAGTGCTTTGTATCTGTCAATCCTTCTAACAATCTGTATGGCAAGTTCTATTATTTTCTTCATTTTACAGAAGTAGAAACTGAAGTACAGAAAAGTGCTTGGCTAACATCACACACTTAGAATGTCATGGAGCCATGCAGTCCATTCTGTGCTTTTAACCACATATATCAGTACCACCATATGTTATACTATGTTTTGTATGTATGTATGTATGCATGTATGTATGTATGTATGTATTGTCTGTTTATTCCATTCCAACTATAATTTAAGCTTCATGAGAAAAGATTTTTGCCTTTATTTTTTTTCTTCATTGCCTTTTTCAGGACCTAGAAGAGTACTTACCATATTGAGGACTCTTAATCAACATTTATCAAATCATGCTGCCTCTTTTGGAAGAATGGCAGGTTGATATGAGAGATGGGAATTCTCAGGAGTTAGGCCCAAGATAGCTCAACCTGGGATGTTTGGAGTGAGGTGTTTTTCTATTGCATGAGTTGTCAGATATATCTTGGGTGACCAGATAAGAGAATTCCTGGTTAAGAAAGTTGCTCATCCTCTGAATATAATCAATTCTTCTATGGGTATCTAATTAAAAGAATCATAACACCTCCAATAGCATATTTTGGTTGGGCTCTCCTAGATCCTTCTTTAATGTGGGTCTCAGATGCAAAAGTAGCTTACTTTTGAATATAACAACTTGTAGAGGCATCACTCCAATCACATGGCATTCCGCCAGTATCTTCCTGCTGTATTCTCTCTGTGTATATCTCTGTGGCCAAACTTCTCTCTTCTTACAAAGACACCAGTCCTTGAGTTAGGGCCACCCTAAATTCAGTATAACCTCATTTTAACTTGATTATACCTGCCAAGCCCCTATTTGTAAATAAAGTCACATTCTAAGGTTTTGGGTAGACATGAATTTTTGGAGACAATATTCAACCCAAAACAATCTGTTTTTGTACTATAGTTATATCTAGCTTTATATCTAGAGAGTAAGAAATTTTTGCTACCCTCCTGCTCCCCAAGATTCAATTTATACCTCCTTGGAGGTGATATCATCCCTAATGAAAAATGCATGCTCTAAGACAATGGTAAGCAAAATATGGTCTGAAGGTGATGTGGTGTGTCACTTGCTTTTGTAAATGGTTTCATTGGCACATAGCCATGCCCATTCATTTCTGTATTGTTTATGGCTGCTTCTGTGCTATATCTGCAGAGTTTTGCAGTTGTCACAGATACTTTCTGGCCCACAAAGCCTGAAGTATTTACTATCTGGCCCTTTGCAGGAAAAAAAAAATGGTTTTCATGTCCAGCTTTAGAACATCAGGACTGAGAATTAGATGTAAAGAAGTATTTTAGTTCACAGAGTGACAACTTATCAATATATTGTTTTTATGATATCATAATATTCATAGGGCCTAGGGTATTGTCATACTGGGTGTTCATTACAGTGGAACAAAGGAAAGTCAGCAGAGCTCAGGCAAATTCCAGGTTTTAATATCAGGAGAAGCAAGCCAGTCTCACGAAGCAGAGAGATTGAATGTAGAGTTTGGGCGTTTGCTTAGATAAGAAATAAGGAAACTTTGGTTTAAAAAGGCAGGTGGAAATCATGAAGCAAAGATAGCTGATATGAATAAAATAATTGCTAAAAAAATAGTACTAATAGCTTGTAATTGTATGAAATGATGTATTTTGCCTGACGTTCTAAAAACTATCAATATATTTACTCATTAACTCCTCAAACACAATGAGTTGAAGGTAATTATAATAATAACTATATTAATAATTATAATAACAATATGAAAAGTAATATCAGCAAAAGGATTTATCATTTATTGACCATCTATCTACTCTAACAAAACGAAACCTCAGGAATAACCCAAGACAGGCCATATATTTCTACTTTACAAATGGGGGAACTATTGCATAGAGAAAGTACTTGCACAAAATTACACAGATATACCCAGTAAGTAGCAAGGCCAAGACTTGAACCCAGGTTTGTCTGACACTACAGTGGATTTTGTTCTGTATTTCTTCAGAGGCACACCGTGAGTATAGATAAGACAAGCAGAATCTAAGACCAGGAAGTCAATACTAGTAGAACAAATAGGCCAAAGAATGGAAATAGGGGAAAGTATTGTGATTTGTTTTTCTAAAACAGCTTTTCTTTCTGCCTTGTTGTCACCATGTTCTGCTTGGGCTCCCAAATTCTCACAGGCATGTTTTTGTATATCCTGACAAATTCCAATTAAAAGGACAGTTAAAGATATAAGCTTCAAGAAGATTCTTAGGAGTAGTCGCAATCTTTTTCACTTCTGATTAAGTAACATCTACTGATAAGATTTAGGCTGATAAAAGTTTTAACTGAAATAGAAATACTGGACTCTGCCCCACCATCCCAATCTTATCAGGAAGAAACTAAACCATTAGTGGTTCATTCCATTTGTTTAACAGATATTGAATATCTGCACCATCCCTGCTATCTGATCCTGCTCTTTTCTGTTAGGCCAGGAGAACTAATCTCTTCTGGGCTAATCCACAAGGGATGGCAGAGTGAGCAGTAAGGGTTTCCTCACTGGTGTGTGATAAGAATACCTATCTTATAATATGTTTAAGAGGTTTAAATCAAATAATACATATAAAGCATTTGAAGGACTACTTGGCACAATGTACGTTCTCAAAAACAGTAGGTTCTCAAGAACAGCTTTTTTTTTAAGAGAAACGAAAGCTAAAAGAACAAGCTGGGAAATCATCTTGGTCAGAGAAACCAAAATAAAGGTAAGTACAATGAAAGCCTAGACAGAAAACAGGTGAAGTGTTGCTATTAAATCTTTTCATTTATAGTCTGAGCCACAGCCAGCTGTATCTGAATGTTCTATCACCACAGATTATCTTCTTCAGCACCCATCTATAAGTGCAATCTGGCCTAGCAATGGTAGATAATTGTGTAAAAGAATAGTGTGAGTGCTGAGGAAAGTACAGCTAACGTTTTCTAGAACAAAGAAAAATAGGAATTCATATTGAACTCTCCTCAGTCAATGCTCTTTCAGTGGATTACTTTAGATGGCACAGATAGAGTTTTCTGTTTGTCTACTAATCTGTAAGCACAGTGCTATGTAGTAGGCATTTAATGGTTTCCAAATACATTCAAGTTCTGATCCCAAGACCTGTGAATATGTCACCACACATGGCAAAAAGAACTTTGTGGATGTTACTTAGTTAAAAATCTTGAGATGGAGAGATTGTTCTGGATTATCATTTGGACCCAGTGTAATCACAATAGACCTTACAAAAGAGAGGATTCAAGAGAATCAGAGTCAGAGAAGATGTAAGACAAATCAGAGAACTAAGGTGAAACAGCCTGAGGAGGACTTGACCAGCAATCTGGGCTCTGAAGGTGGAAGAAAGAGTCCTTGAACTGAGGAATGCAGGCAGCCTCTAGAAGCTGGAAAAGGCAAGGAAACGAAGTATCCCCTAGAGATTCTAGGAGTGCAGCCTTGCCAACACCTTGACTTTAGCCAAATGAAGCCCATTTTAGACTTCTGTCCTCAAGATTGTAAGTTAGTAAATGTATATTGCTTTAAGCCCAGGAGTTTATGGTAAGGAACAGTAGGAAACTAGCACAAGTCATCTTCTGTATCCCAGGTGTGTCAACAGACATAATGTCCTCAGCTTTCTTCATTATTCACTTAGATATCTCATGACTCTTCCTCTAACATCTAAAATAGGTAGAAGATTGCTCTTCACAGCCTTAAATACAATTCATTACATTAAGCAAGAACTCATCAAGTGTGATAATGTTGTAGCCGCCAGCCCCCAATAGACACATGGACCACCAGAAACCAGTGAGTTATAGGAAACACACTCTTTATTCAGCCAACTGGGTCTGCCAGGGGTACACAGACTCCAAATTAAGTAGCCCCGAAATGTAGAGGTATAGAGTTTTTAAGCCCTAAACCCCATTCCTCATTCTGTCTGAACTCTATTTTTCTTCTAGTTACTAACTGTCAACCCATAGGTAGATTGTGCAAGCGGGGGTACAGAAGCAGAAAGCTTATTGTTAGAATGTTATGTTCCCATGGGTGATAACCTATGTTTCCATGGGCGATAGCCAAGCAGTACTTTTCCAGCCAGTACATTCCCCACTGGCCTTAGCAAAAAATCAAATCTTTGATTCTTCCTGCGGAATTTGCTCATAGCTTCTATTTTGTAGTACTAAAAGTTTAATAGAATTAATTCTCTTCCTTATATATGCAAACAAGAAATTAAGGAAACATGGGCCAAAAATTAACAAGAAGAGGTCCAGCTACAGCAGATAGGAGGATTGTTAGCCATGGTGACCAATTGAACATCCTATGAAACCAGTTATTTGATTCTAATCTGTTTTTCCCTAGCATCTAAGTTTCTCTGTACTAGTCATAAGCTCTCTCTAATTACTCCAGAGTTATTGGCATGGAAGCAACAGGCTTCACCTAGAGCCATACATAATCCATCTTGTTCTAAAAATAATGAATCTAAACCTCTTCTATTTTGGAGGACTACTTCTGCTAGTGAATCGACTTGAAGTTCTAGCCTGCTGAGCTCAGTTAAATTTAGGGGAATTCCGACCCTGACATAGTAAAGGGGTTTTGGTTTTAGGCACAACCAGCAATCTTGTCCTATGTCTGGGGTGGTCTTATTTAAGACCTTGTGTATTGTCGTTAGCAAAGTTATTAATGCTCCTTCTGGTTCTGGTTGTGGCTGGTCGAATTCTTGGGCTAAAGAGGAAAAAAGGAAGAAACAGAGGGTTAGACTTATGTATGCTTGAGTCTTAGTCTTAAGGGCCCGTCTTCCTGAGCTGTCCACTCTTGTGCTGCCTTCACGTGGGAGTGATCAATCCATGATGGGATGCCTTCTACTTTAACTGCAGTGAGTGTCATCAAGTAGACAGCGAAGAGTCCTTTTCATTTGGGTTCTAGTCCGGAAGTGAACTTTCGGATCTACACAAAGTCCCCAGGCTGAAACCGATGGGGAAGTCCGTCTCCCGGGGCTGAGTGGGCAGCACGAACCCAGGACTAAATCTCCTTCTGTGCACTTCGAAGGGCCTGTAAAGACTTAGGTAAGACAAGGTTACATAGTTCTGCCTTTTTCTCATCTTCTATTCTAGGTACTAAAGGTGGGGGTTTTCCAAAGAAAATTTCAAATGGAGTGAATCCATTAATATATGGAGTACACCTGGCTCAGAGAAGAGCGAAGGGGAGAAGTTCTACCCAGGTCCCACCACTTTCTAATCCTAACTTGACTAATGTCTCTTTTAGGGTCCGATTCATTCGCTCTACTTGGCCCGAACTTTGGGGCTGGTAGGCGCAGTCGAGTTTTCATCGCAAATTTAGGTAGCTAGCCAATTGTTATGATACTTTTGCTACGAAGGCTGGCCCGTCATCCGACCCTAAAGTTCCGGGGAGACCAAATCGAGGGAGGATTTCTTGTAGTAGTTTCTTAGTAATTACTGAGGCAGTCTCTTTCCTGGTAGGGAAGGCCTCTACCCACCCTGAAAAAGTATCTATAAAAACAAGTAAATATTTGTATTCCCCCATAGTCGAGATTACCTCAGTGAAATCTACTTCCCAGTGGTCCCCCAGATAAGTTCTTCTTTCCCTATGTCTAGGTTCTTCTATCTTCCCCTTCTTTGGATTAACTTGGGCACAAGCCAGGCATCATGAGGCAATCTCCTCTGCAGTTCTTCTCCCTTCTAACAAGTGAAAGTAGGGGTCTAAAGCTTGGAGCATCTTAGTTCACCCTAGGTGTGTAGTCTGGTGTAGTTGGTGGAGGAGAGTCCTTCCAAGGGCCATTAGAGCCTAATTTTTATATCTGGGGTTGTCCACCACACCTGTTGGTTCCTAGTGGCTTCCTTATCTTGAAAATATATGTTCTCTTCAGCCGTATAGGTCGGAGATGGAGGCAGTTATGGGTAAGGGAAAATAGTCAGTAGATGTCGTGGGGGCCCCACTGGCCTTGTAGCCTCTGTTCTTTTCTCTGCATTGGCTCGTCGGTTTCCTTCAGCCTTGGGACTATTTCCTTTTTGATGCCCTTTACAAAGAACAATAGCAAGAGCCTTAGGCATCTATATGGCTTCAAGTAAGGCTAAGATCTCCCCCTTGTTCTTGATGTCCTTCCTAGCTGAAGTCGGAAGCCTTCTTTCCTTATAGATGGCTCCGTGTACATGTGCAGTGGCAAAGGCGTATCGGCTGTCAGTGCATATTGTGACTGCCTTATCCTTTCCCCATCTTAGTGCCTCAGTGAGGGTGATGAGTTCTGCCTTTTGAGCAGAAATCCTATGGGGAAGAGCTTGTGACCAGATGGTGACAGTTAGAGTTACGACCACTGCCCCAGCATACCTCCTTCCTTCCTGCATGAAGCTGTTCCCATCCATGAACAGAACTTCATCGGCCTCAGGCAGAGGGGAGTCTTTGAGGTCTGGCCGTGAGGAACACACAGCGTCAGTGAAATCTGTGCAGTCATGAATGGGGGTCTCGGGGTCTGGGTCTGGCAACAGATTGGCTGGGTTGATGACAGTAGCTTTGGATTTTAGCCATACATTTGGGGTCATCTGGTGCCTCCCTGTTGTTGAACACCTTCTGGGCTATCTCAACAAGTTGGGACAGGTTCATCCCTGCAAAACCTTCTAATTTTTGTAATTTATGCCAGATATCAGGGGCTGCCTGAGTAGCAAAGGCTATATTAATTGCCTGCTGGTTCTCAGGGGCCTCAGGATCAATGGGGATGTATATCCGGTACACCTCGTTCAAGAAACGCTCCAGAGGATTCTTGAGGTCCCTCCCTGTATAACTTCAGTTACCTTAGAAAGGTTAGTTGGCTGATGAGCAGCCATTCTAATTCCCCCAATTAGAATCTGTTGGTACTGATCTAATGCCATTCTCCCTGCCTGAGAATTGTGTCCCCAGTCTGGGCTGGTGGAGGGAAATTCCTCCTCAATCTGTTCCCCTGCTTCCTCAACTCTCCTTCCTCCCACAGCTATCCTTTATGTTTCAGTCCTCGGTGAAGGGGGTAATTAAAAGCTGTTGGCAATCGTCCCAGGTGAGGCAGTGAATCTGAAAGACACTTTTTAAGAGTCCTATTAATGCCTGGGGTTTCTGTGCCTTCTAGTTAGTTGTACAGGTCCCTAGTTGAGAAAAGCACATAAACCATAAACCATAAAGGGCCTGTCTGTGTGATGTCCCTGGGGGGTGCTTCTCGCAAGGGGAGGATGGCCGGGGTGGTGGTATTGGTTGGTGTTCCACCCAGAGCCGGAGCAGGAGGCCCATAGGGGTTACCTGCCTGCGTCTGAGGAGGTGAGGTGGTGCTATTTGGCCTCTGTTGTCCTGGATTATAGGGTGGGGGAAGGTCACTGTCCTCCGGTGGAGATTGGAGGACTGAGGGACTGGGCTGTCTTGGAGATTCAGCTGCTGCATGTTTCGGGGGGGCCCACAACTAAGACTCACACCCCTAGAGAAAGGGCGCACCGGCAGAGCCAAGGAGGCGGTGTCTGAACAAGGTTTAACCATTCATTGATGTAGGGAAACTGATCGGGATGTCTCGGGTCTCCCGTGACAATCTTCCAAACATCCCTCACTAAACCCCTGTCAAAAGAACCCTCCGGAGACTAGTTTACATCAAAAGACAGCTACTCAACTTTGCAATGTTTTTAGTCTGCCTGGAGAAAACTTTATGCCATAGTCAGCTCCTTCTACAAACCCTTCTTTGAAATGTCGCAGGAGACAACCCAAGGGTGTCTTCTGTGAACTCAGGCTTCCCCGCATCGCTTGCGCAGAAAACACAAAACAGACACTCGGAAAAGAACAATCAGACACTCAGACAAGAACAATTACTGGGATGTAGGTGGACCCAGAGAAGTCCGCCACCTACAACCTAGACAAGACCAGAGACAATAAATAGGACCTGACAACAGGGCACAGGAGGCGGCGTCCCACGGCCTGGCCACGGTCCGGGAGATATGACTGCGTCCAGTCTCTCCACGGACCCCCACTGACCGGTCAACAGAAACAGGAAGGTACCTTTTATCCAGACACTGAGGCCTCGGAGATTCCAGATTCCCGTCGGGACCAGGAACAAAGAGCATGTCCTAAAGGTTGCGTCCTTGATGATTGTACTAACCCGTCACAGCATTCAAGGGCCCTGGAACGTCTCAGGTTGGCCACCCCTTTGAATCCGTAACAGGGACAGCAACCGCTTCGGAGGCCGGTCCGGTCTTAGATCTCAGGGCCACTCCCTGAGATCTCGCTGGGGCCTCCAAATGTTGTAGCCGCCAGCCCCTGATAGACACACAGACCACCAGAAACCTGTGAGTTATAGGAAACACACTCTTTGTTTAGCCAGCTGGGTCTGCCAGGGGTATGAAAACCCCAAATTAAGCAGCCCTGAAATGTAGAGGTATAGGGTTTGTAAGCCCTAAACTCCATTCCTCATTCTGTCTGCACAGAAAAGTCTGTTTTTCTTCTATTTACTGTCAACCGACAGGTAGATTGTGCAAGCAGGGGTACAGAAGCAGAAAGCTTATAGTTAGAATGTTATGTTCCCATGGGTGATAACCTATGTTTCCATGGGCAATAGCCAAGCAGTAATTTTCCAGCCAGCACAATAGTTTTGAGCAGAATTAAAGTCTGCTAAGATTGAGATTGCCAAATTATTTGCCAAAGAGACAGTCTCATGTACTTCTTTGTCCAGATGCACTATATGGCAGACCTGGATGCATGCACAGCTTCTAGGACTCACCCTGAAGGTCTGCCTCTATCTTTCATGTTTTTCACAGCTGTATACACATTTCAGGATGCAAAGTGCTGTCACCCCTATTTCTTTTCCAACACCGCATGCTAAAAGTTATGAATGGAAAGGAAATAGGAAAGGTTGAAGTAGGTGGAGATGAGAGTATAGAAAGAAGACGTATTTCTGGCAATTTCATCGTTTATTCTTCTCATCGTGGGCATAGGCAGAAGTGGCATGGGAATCATTGGATTTCTGTTTGGTGTAGTCACAATGACCCCAAATTGTGGCAAACAGTAAAGGAAAGCCGGAGACTAATTTAATTCATTCCTCAGTAGACAGAGTATTCTAACTCAGAAGCTGTTGCTTTCAATCTCAGTCCATTACGACTCGGCAGAAATTCCTTCAGATATTATCATAAAGTCTTTTGTGAGCCTTTGTTCCCAACACACTTATACATTTTCATCCTTTGAAAAAAATTATGCCTTCATGGAAGGCTGAAAAGTGTGTCAGTCACTATTATATCATCTTAACCTACAGTTACCTCATTTTATTTGAATTTATTTTTAAAATAAATCCCATAGCAGAAATTTATGTGAAATAAGTCTGCTAAAACATTAGTATTTGGACCATTGTGTCCAAATACTCATGTCATTCCACACGTTCTGCAGGCATTATTACATGGGAAACTTATCACATTCCTGTACTTAAAGCAAAATCAGGTGTGCAGTGACTTCATTTCTGACTACTTCCAAAAGCTTTCAATTCTGCGAAACAAACAAATTAGAATTCTCAAGATTTCTTTGTCAGAACTATGGTATGCTTGCCCCATTCCATTCCATTCCTCTATTATGGGCTTTCTCAATCCTGATACAAATACTATTTTGAGAGAGGCAAATAATTCCTTATTGTGGAGAGCTGAGCTATCCAATGCTTTGTAGACTGTTTGTTTAGTAACATATCTGGCCTCTTCCTACTGGATGCTACCCAAAGGTGACAAGCAAAAGTGTTTTCAGATTTTGACAGATACCCCTGAGGGGTAAAATTACTTCCGGTGAAAACCATTGCTAAATGAAATTTAGAATAAAAGATAAATGATAGTTTTAGGTCATGATTCCATTCTGACATCATCTAAAAGTTATGTTCTAGCCACAAAGAGAAAATGCCTATTAGTGAAATGAGAAAGCTGTTTGTGAAGCTCTGTAACACCTCGGAAAATAAACAAGGTTCCCCTTGGATAATGGTTCCATTTCCTCTTTACTCTGCTATAGACTGAGAACTGACACAGTGGTCAGCGGAGATGTGTACCATGAATTGTTAGAACAGCAGAAGTGAGAGGTGTTTCAGGGCAGGCTCTGGACCAGCTGCAACAGTGGTCATCAGCAGAAGTGAGTCAGAAGCTACAGAAGCAAGCATTAATGGTGGCACTGGGATATAGCAAATTACATAGAGACAGAAAATGCCTAAAGCTAAATTTGCAAGGCACCTAGAAAATAAGGGCTGGATGAATCTTAAAATGACCAAAGTGAGCCTAGTTTCAGACTGAGGTTAGGTCTGAAGAAGTGATTTGTAGGAGAATCAGTGCTAAGGGGGAAGGAGCCCAAATTCATATGACACTGAGGACAAGTGATTCAGCTCCTGAAGTAGCCAAGCTATATTTTAAAAGGTGGGAGAAGCTACCATAAAGAGGGCTTAAATCTTGTGTAGCTAAGCATTGGGAATAAATAGCAAAATCTAGACATTAAAATTAAAACAAGCTCATTTGAATTCATAAGCTAGCAAGAACTAGGAAAAGTAGGGTTATGTGCAAATCAATAAACTATCACTTAACTTGAGTGTTTCTAGGCACCTTATGTGCTATAAATACGTGAATTCTGTAGTTTACACTAGCAATAAAAAACAAAGTCCTAGAAAAAATTTTAGTGACTCTTCATTATACTTCATGACTATCAAGAAAAATTCAAAATTGATTGAGTCATGTATTTTTCTTTCCTCATTTTAATACAATTATTCTTAAATGAACTTATGGTTCTATCCTATCAGTGTCTGTCTGAAGTTCAATTGGTTCTTTGAAGGTAAAATGCAATTATTTATCAGTGGTTATGTTATTCATGAGGCTTGACGTACGTAGTTTAATATATGATTAAAGTATAATGATTTCAAACATAGAATATTAAAAAAAATGTACTAAAATGTTCAGATAAGTTAGGAAAATCATAGCTAATCAACCTCACTGAGCACACAGTGTCAATTATTTAGTGGCCCAGAAGGAATATTTAGTAACTAGTGCAAATCTTATAGATGCAAATGGTGGTAATACGAGACTTCCTAACATGGTATAGTAATTATACATATTTACTTTCTCTCCTTTGAATGTTATTAAAATGACAGTAAGATAATAATAAAGGCATACATTTACAAAAGCAAAGAGAAGGGAGAAAAGAAAATAGATAAGTAATTTTAATTATTTGCAAGACGTATATAAGAGCAATCACTCCTTTGTTTAGAGGAGGAGGTTCTAACTTGGGTGACTACAGAGGTTGATAACCAATATGAAGCAAATTTACTTTTTCGCCATAGAATCTCCCAAGTGCTCAGGAATTGAAGATCCAATTTACCTCTGGAGTGTAGGTCCGATGCTAAATTAAAAACATAGGGATTGCTTAAAACAGGGATATGGGTTGATTAGACCAGACAGTTACCCCCTTTTATTAGTGGGAGACTGGGAAAAAAAATGAGTGAAAGACTTTGTGCCTTGGTGATATGAGACACAGGGTAGTGAGGAGACATGGGAAAAGACATGGAAAAGAAGAGACAGGTGTTGAAAATATAGATTAAGTAAAAATCTACATAGACAATTATGCACTCAGCTCTTTTATTCTACTCATTTCTAGAATGGGAATAGCTGAAATTGTAGCTCATCTTAGCCAGGGTGCAGCATTTGAGTAAAGAATCTAAACCGCCCCAGAGAAAGAGACTTCTATATAATAAAAATTGTGTTTTATCTTTAACAAAATTAGATATCACACATTTACACTACAGTAAACCCAACAATCGATAAGCCTTAATAACTTAGAAAGTCCAATTATATTTTTAATGTCTCTTTAAAAAGGATTCCCCTTATAAAACTGGAAAAATCATAGGAGAAAACTTGGATGACCTTGGCTGTGGTTTTGCCTTTTTAGATAGAACATCAAGACATGATACATGAAAGAAATAATAGCTAGATTTCCTTAATGAAAAACTTTCTGCTGTATGAAAGACAATGTCAAGAGAATTAGAAGACATTCTGGGAGGAAATATTTGCAAAAGACACATCCGATAAAGGATTGTTATCTAAAATATACAAAGAAAACTTAAAAATCTACAATAAGAAAGCAAACAATCCAGTTAAGAAATGGGCTAAAGACCTTAACAAACACCTTATCAGAGAAGATATATAGATGGAAAATAAGCATACGAAAGATGCTTCACATTATATGTTATCAGGAAAATGCAACTTAAAACAACAATGAGATATCATTACACACGTGTTGGAATGGCCAAAATCCAAAACAGTGACACCACTAAATGCTGACTAGGATGTGGAGCAATGAGAGATCTCATTCATATTCATTGCTGATGGGAATGCAAAATGATACAGCCCATTTGGAAGACAGTTCAACAATTTATTATAAAACTCAACGTCCTCTTACCATACGATCTAGCAATACTACAACTTGGTATTTATCCAAAGGAGTTAAAAACATGTCCAGACAAAACCTGCACACAGATGTCATTAGTAGTTTTATTCATAATTGCTAAAACTTGAAAGCAACCAAGATGACCCTCAGTAGATGAACAGATAAACTGTGGTATATCCAGAACTCAAAAGTATATACTCCTAGATTCCCAAGTTTTTCTGAGTATTTTTTATTATAAATTAAAAAAATATATATGCAAACCATATTATATTATTGTAAACTATCAGGGCATCAGTTTACAGAAAGATAAGTAGAATTATCTTTTGAATGATGCTAGAGGTTCACTATCAACACACATAGATGGTATATTAAGTCACAGCTGAATTTTTGTGCAGTTTTCCTTTTCACGTAGTGAATGAGTGTAAGATATATAGTAAAATCCATAGAAGTGTGTACAATAAATAGTACTTTATGTTCAATTAACAATAGGCCATCTTCCTGTTCAGTCTTATCTTTTTTTATTTTTTGACTAGATCATATATAATTGAGCAAATACTTTGTTTTATAGAGTAATTCGACACTTCTCTTTATCTTTTGGTTTTGAGTCATATCACTATATTTTCTATATAAGTTATCAACATTTACATGAATTACTATTTTGTTATCTGATTAAGTTCTGAGGGTATAATCTAACAGAAAAGTGGAATTGTGAAGACATAGTAAAAAGAAAAGGTAATAAAATTAAGTAAATCTAGTTTATAAATGTAGCAGAAATAAAAAACTTGCAAGTGCTGGCCATCCTAGCAAAAATAAAAATATAAAATATAAAAATAATATCTTTAAAAAACAAAAGTACAACATACTTCCAAGACTATTTGCACCATATGAATATTAAAAAAAATAATTTTTCTATTTACAAATAAACATCTTAAATTTAAATAATTAAAATCTGAATCTTTATATAAAGAGCAAAATTTATGTCCACCAGATACTGCCTAGAGTTCTGGTAATAACATTATGATCCATACAATGTATATGCATATAAGATTTGAATATACAAGATTTAGAGCACAGAATATTATAATGCCAATGAAGATTTCAGTATTTATAAAGCCAATAAGACCAATTTAAAAGCTTGGAAAATATATTTATGAACATAATCAGGTTACAATCTATTTTGCAAACAGCAGTTCAGTATGAAATAACCTAATAAACTTTAAATGTGGGCACATAACCTTACTTTCCAGTATAATAATAGTTTAATCAGCAGATTTAGAGAGTTTTAAAAAGGAATATATCACAGAGGATTTTGTTTTTTCTTAAATATGTGCAGTGGATTCTTTAATAAGTTGAGGCTATTACATTAAATTTAAGTAATGTAGATTTTAAAGATTCTTTTACACCCAAAGGCCGTTGAAAAAAATGTGAATATAAACCATCTGAAAACCAGAGCTAATTTAAGGATGAAGAACTGTCACTAGAAATGTTTAACAACTATCTCAAAGTCACACAATGGATTTTCTCAGTCAGTATTAGAAACTGAAGTTCTTGTTATCAAGAACATTGTTTAAGTAAAACTGTTCCATCCTTATTTATAATGCGTGTGTGTGGTGGCAGAGAAAATCCAATGTATTCTTTGATTTTCATTTCTTTACCTTTTGAGTTCTTAACAAAAGTATATTTCTCACCTCCCCCAGCAGTGAAGTGAGGCAGATGAGAAATGAAATGTAGGTAGATGATGCATGCTGTTTATAGGCTATTTCCTAACCCTTCCCAAATAGACCTCCATGCTAGTTGTATGCTTTTCTCTGCAGAAAAGATGGCAGAACCAGTAGTAGAAGGAAGGTTTCTGGGTGACTGCAGCCCCATTTCCTACTCACTCTGCTTACCCATGTTGTACTCTGATATGAGCAAGAAATAAACCTTTATTTTGAAAATTGTTTGTTTCTGAACATAGTAAACATCTCATTTTTTGACAAAAAATTTCTTTTAAAATTGTAATAGAAAATGTATCACTTAACACCCACTATGAAGGCTATAAGCGAAAAAAAAAAAGAGGAGAGAGAGACAAGTATTGGCAAAGATGTGAAAAAATTAGAACCCTTAGACATTGCTAGTGGGAATGTAAGCTTACGTAGCTGCTGTGGAAGACAGCCTGGCAGTTCTAAAGTTCAATATAGAATTGACTCAGCAATGACTCAGCAATCACACTGCTAGGTATATGCCCAATAAAAAAGAAAACATGTCTATAGAAATACTTATAAATATTTGTAGCAACATTATTCATAATAGCCAAAGTGGAAACAACCCAAATGTCCATCAACTGATGAATGGATAAGAAAAAAATTGTATATCCATACACTGGAATACTATTTAGCAATAAAAATGAAATACTCAGTTATGCTACAGAATAGATGAATGACAAAAATGTACTGAGTGAAAGAAGCTATCGCATATTGTATGATTCCATTCATATAGAATATCTAGAATGAGCGAACCTATAGAGAAAATAGATTAGTGGTTGCTTGGAGATGAAGAGGGGGCTGGGAGGGGCATGGAGAGTGGCCCGTAATGGTATGAGGTTTCTTTAGGGGAGAGGAAAAAAAATGTTTTAAAATTAGATCATGGTGATGGTTGTATAACACAGTGAATGCACTAGAAACATTGAATTGCGCACTTTAAATGGGTAAATTGCATAGTGTGTGAATTATATCTCAATAAAACTATTTTTCAAAAAGGAGGGAAGGAGATGGGGAACATCATCATTTTTCTGGATGCTAGCTACTCCCTGGAATACATCATGTTGCAAGCTAATATTTTATTTCCCATCTTAGACTTAAGAGAGGATTTCAAATCAGGAATTTTGGGGCTTCAGTTTTTCTGTTTTCTGTGGCAACTTCTCAAGTGGGAAACCTGAGAAAAAAGAGAAAGCATAGTCTCTCTGAAGAGAAAGGACGTTCATTGACAAAGTGTCCAGAATTTAAAGCTTAAGAGTGGGATGTGGCTAGTGAGGAATGTCCTGCGGCAGTGAATGCAAGTTTACTTGTAGCAGCAGTAAGATTGGAATTTAATTGCCAGATTCTTTGTTCTGTTACCCTTAAACCTTCAGTAGAAATCTGATATTGATGGCGCTTTGGGAATACTGAAATAAGAATGGCAGTATTCCAAGAATTTGAGTTGGTGACCGGTGGTTAAATAAAAGGTTTCCTGACTGAGTTGAAAGCTATTATTCAAACTGGAATAGCGTGGCTTTAAATTGGACCAACTCAGAAGTAAATATGAGCCAAACTCTTTTGTAAAAAATAGGATTAAAATAGGATTATATTTGTCTAAGTAATACATCTTGATAGAATTAAATATGTATTTAATGCAGGTACAATTCTGCACAGAATCTACTCAGACCTGTGACAATATTTAGATGCTAGAAAATGTGCTATATTGGGCACGTCCTATTGGTTTTCAAAGATATTCACTTTCTTTAATAGGGAAATTAACAGGAATTTAGTCATTCATTTAGTCATATTTGATGATGAAATTGGAGCCTTTAATGGAATTTATAATACAGATTAGATCATGTGGTAGACATATTCTGAATGTGGCTCTTAACAGTTCCTCCCTTCCCTGTGTGCACGTGCCTGTCTTTCATCAAGGAGTGAAGTCTGTTTCCTGTCCCTTGAACATAGCCTGGAAGTGTGACCTGCTTTGATACTGTACCCAGCTTTTAAGAGCTTGGCAGCTTCTGTTTTTTCACTGTACAACAAAGTAGAAAGTCATGATGTAAAGAAGCTGAGCTAGACTATTAAATGATGAGACAGGAGGTGGAGAGAGAAAGCCCATATGTGAATAAAGCCTCTTGGATCATCTAGTCTCATGCAGTCATGCAGCCACCATTTAAATTCAACTGAATAAATACCCCCAGCCAATGCTGAGTGTAGCTGAAAAACCACCAAATGAGCCCTACTTGAGTTCCTAACTCACAGATTTATAAGAAATAATAAATTATTGTTGTGTTGTTTAAAACCACCACATTTTGGTATTGCTCATTAGTCAGAATTAGATAACTGAAACAAAAATTGATACCAGAAATAAATTGACACCATAGCAAAATTCTAAAGCACGTTCTAATAGCCTGGTAGGGAGGTGGGGTAAAGCCTGAGGAAAAGTGAGGAGATTGTTAGTGGGAGCTAAGAATACAGTGAGAAAAGTGCCCTTAGAGGGTAGAGAAAGGATATACCCCTGCTGTGACATAGGAGGGAAAAAAATATAGACGATAATACCTAGGAAATGTGTAAAGTTAATACCTAAGAGATTTTTGGGTAGAATATATGTGAGGAAGTGATCTCAGCTAACACCAGGTAGGGCATAAGTTGTGCCAAGCTTATCCCTATGCAAATTACTGATCATAGAGTTATAAAATATAAATCGTTGCTTTAGGCCACCAAACCCTGGGATTACTTGTTAAATAGCGATGGGTAACTGATACAGACTATCAACAAATGCCATCTAGAAGAATATTTCCAGGATGCTGGTCTCCAAGATCGGTCTAGGATCATAGGTGCATACCTTCAAAGTTTCAAACACCGCAGTTACTTATAAATTGCAAAACAAAACAAAAAACAACATAAAACTTTTCAAGGTAGAAATAAATTGTAATTTAGATAGTTCGTACCCACGGTCATATTTCTTAAGCGACTTCTTCACAACAAAGTCTCTCCCATTCTTCCATTTGGAAGAACTGGGGAAAATACATTACAAGTACACTTAAGCCTCAGAAACATTCTGAAGGGCTTTGGGGCAGCCTGACCCTGCTTCTTTAATTTCTTGTAAAAATCTTTTTTATTGTCTGTTTTTCTTTGAGAAGAGAATAAAGTGGTGCACGGTAGGTACTACGAGACCTTTTTGCCTCAGGCAAAATACATGCCCAGGAGTTGCTTCCTGCAGTTGTGTTATATAAATGAGTTTCCTAGATAATGATCATAATTTTCTCCATGATTGCTCTCAGTAAAAGGGAAAACCAGAAGTTAAAGGATTTCTCTAGTCTCCTCTAACTTATAATTTGTCCTGAAAGCTGAAATAAAAGCATGTCCCAGATGACACAGTGGTAACCTTTTTCCATCAGATGTTCCTGTATTTTAAGTTTCTTAGATGTAGAACCTAAAGTAAAAAATGCCTATTCTGAAGAAGAGAATTTACTTAGTGTTTACATTTGTCACCATAAATTCATTTCTGATTATGAAATTATTTTAACTTTTTAAAAAATCAATACATAGAATAAGAAGGAAGAGATGTAGAGGAAGAGGAAAAGATCCAGATGCACTACTTACTCTTTTTCTCTTTGTGTGTGCTTTCATTAAATGAAAATTAGGTCTGGTGGTCCACTCTCTGGTGTAATTACTGTTAGAAAATTTAAAAAAATAATGATAAATCTGCATCCCCTCAGACCACTCTTATATATAAGTGTAGGAAAGGCTGTGAAAAATAGAGAAAGCCCATATTATATTCTTGATTCTTCTTTTCTATTTATTTACAAACCAATAATGTAAAATATTTTCAAAAACATGGTACCTAAGTTGTCTTTACCTATAAAAGTAAATATTACTTTAGCGTTTGGTCAGTACATATTTTAGGAGATTTATTTTTGGAAAATATAGTGTTCTATGAAAAAAATTGGCTAATAAATTTTAATTTACATGCCACTCTGATAACTGGATACTGGCCCCAGCAAGGTTGAGTTGCAGACCTAACTTTGCTAGTATGAAAGAGTATCATGATTAATTATGTGTACAATAGCTGTAGAGAAATAATGGTGTTAAGAATGTTATTTCTTTTATGTGAGTAACATCTGAGCTAGACATATAGAAAACAAGTCATCAATTTTAACCAGTAGAAAAAATGGATATTCTAACAGGAAAAAGCTTACAAATGCTTGCTTGTTGGAGTGCCATAAATTTTAATTATTTTGAAAAATGTACAGCTACTTTTACCAAATGGCAGATATGGCAAAGGAGAGATTTGTGAAGTGTGGTGCTTTTTAGTTGAATTTGAGAATAGCATATTCACTTATACCCAAATCAGAATGACAGTATTGCAAATGACCAAGAGTCCAAAAATATATTTGACTGATATGTAGCACAAACTCAGTTACAGATGATGATACAATGTCTTATTTCAATATTCATTCTGTGAACTCTGAGAAAATGAGTAGGATAATATTCTTTGAGGAGTATTTCCTTATATTTAATGTATTTACATTCTTTTTAAAACAGACAACATAGGAGAGAATACAGAATTGCCAGAAAAATTGAAAACAGGATTTATAGGGAAGAAACGTTCTTGATAAATGAGATCCAAGGAAGAGAAAACAGAAGTAAGAGCATAACTAGGGGTGAAAGGAAGGCAAATGCATGGAAGGTAGTATGTATAAGCTTTTTGTTCAACATGGCTACTTTGAGAAAATGGTAACAATACACACACACACACCCCAACTCACAGATTCACTCTATAGCAAATAGGTACATATGACGGGCAGCAATGATTGTTGAATAGAGCATGGCTTGTGAATATTCATAGATACAGATAAGCATAATTCATAGAAATGCACAGTTCTCATGGCCATTAATATTCAGAGAAGAAAGAACCTTTAAAATACAGCAGTGATGAAAGAGTCTGTCTTCACCAACATCTCATGGATGTCTTGGAGAATAAGAAAAGAGCTAACAGTATGTAGCAATAGAAAGCTAGAAAAGCAAGGAATGATGCATAAAACAGGGTACAAGTGAACCAACTACAATTGGATTAGCAAAACATGGCAGCGCCACGCCTGAGGAGCTGGGAGAATCTTCTATGAGAGATTTTGAAGGGATTTTCATGGAGCCTCAAAAGGATTGGTTCAGATGCTATAAAATTCTTACATGATGGCTGCACATCTTTCGAGTTGCACTTTTTCCTGTGATTTATTCTCACAGCAAAGTGAAACTAAGTTGCTCACAGTATGAATATAAAGTTTTTCCTGTCTACAGTTCTCAAGAGCAGCCTATTGGAGGCCTTTGAATATTTTCAGCTTATGCAGACCTTTTATAATAAATTGTGTTTTTCATGTTAAAAAGAAAACTTCAAAAGAAGGTGTTAACATAATTGAGGTATGATAAGTTTGACAGTAAATGTCATTATCAGAGTTCCACTGACAGCTTTTTGAAGTCAAAAAAAAAAAAAAACTTCCTACATAGACACAAAACCTCTTATGGTGTTTAAACAATTTCACCAAATATATTAATATTCTACAACTGCCCCTTCATTCTGAAGGTTACCCAAGTGAAATGGTTTTCATGATATTTGGGCTTTTTAATCTACTGAACAAAGATGCAGTACTCTTTGGTATTCAATATAGAGAAAATACAAAAATTTAAAGGATGAGATGAAAGATAAAAATATGAAAATACGTTCTCATGTTTGTCTTCTGCACACCAATGACTCACCTTGTATGCACAATAGGATGAACATCCTCCACTTTAAATATCATTGCTACAAGTAATATGGAAAAGATGGATAAATAAGAAATCAGATAAATCTGTCATTCAAAACTTTCCTAAATTTAGTATAAACTAAGATGTATTTTATAAATGAATTATTCTTACTTTTAGCCTTCCCTAAAAATAGAGTATTCTATAATTGAGAAATTCATCACCTCGAATACAGGATGTTAATTATCATATACCAAAATTTTTAATTCTTCTTAGAGCTTTCTGGATTTCTGCATTTTGTTTTATAAATAAACTGGTAACGCAAATGTCTGGTAAAGCAACAACAACAACAACGAAACTTTAAAAGAATTAAGTACTGATGTGTTGGCAAGTAGATCTTGAAAGGAAAAATATCTCAGTAAAAAAGAAAAAAAAAAGAGGCAAGAGTGGAACAGAAAACAGCAAACTGAAATTATGTAAAAAATATCTACGATTAGACAGACCCTGATCTTTAAAGCAGTATACATACATGACTTTGGAATGTCAAGGGGAAAAGGGTTAAAATTCACCAGGAAATGAGAAGTAGTGCAGAGTCTTATGATAAAATTTTGGCTCAGACATATTTTTACCCAAACTGTAATCCTACAAAGGATAAAAATTAGTGAAAGTTGAATTTTTAAAATTCATTCTGTATATATAATTTCTAAATTAGATACATTATTAGGAATATTACACTTAAAATTTGTAGCTCTGAACGCAGGAGACCAAAGCAAGTACTTGAAATCAGACAAAAGAAAATTAGTAAATTCATCTGTTATGTAGTGTAGGTTTCCTTAATAGAGTGGCTAACTGACCTGATGAAATCAACCGATTGCTTTGACACAGTCTTAGAATATGTAATCTGGTCTGCCAGTGTATTAATTTTTCTGTTATTCAGAAGACCTATGAAAGTAAGTATTCCATCATATTTTGTCATTTTCCAAATTAAGAAATTCAAGTGATTTAATTATTTTCCCTCATGGCTTAACTTCCCTTTTGCCTGACTCCCTTTCCTGATCTTACAGTATTAATAAACATATATGGGAAAGCCATCCATAAAATCAGAGTAATTCTCTAAAATAATGACTCCATCATCGTAATATATTCCCTCTATTAATATATTAATTCAGCAAATATTAATTGACATTGTGGGTCTACCACTTTACTAGATGTTATTTATTTTTTTTACTTTACCAGCCTTACAATGGACACACAATAAAAACTGGGAAATAAATAACCAAAAAGGTAAATAAAACATGGAATAAAGATATATAATTGGGAGACTATAGTTTAGAAAACTGAGAAAAATCTAGTGGTAAGTTTGTACATATACATAGATAACTAAAGGAATGAGCAGCTAAAATATTAGGGAAATAAGTCAGATTTAGAGAACACACAAAATAAATATCTGAAGACATCAGATTGAGTCATGACTCTGCCACTTACCACTGTGTGACCTCGGGCAAGTAGCTTAAAAATTCTTAATTTCAGTTTTTGATTGATTATGCCGAAGAGAATAAAACATGCTTCCCAAGCTTTTTCTAAGAAGTAAATAAGGATTTCGATTTCCTATAATGGATGAGTTCATATTTTGGAACAATTCTCCCACTAAAGAAACTTAGGAAATGTTTTCTAAGCCAAGATCAAGGAGAAGACAGTTGAGATCCAGACAAATGAGTTTGACATTCAGGGTTGATTTTTCCCCTGGGAATATTTGCCAGTCTGGAAAAGATCAGTGATTATCTGAGCACCTAAGGTTTTTTTTTTTTTTTTTTTGCTGTTGTTGTTTGTTGTTACATATTTCCAGTGTTATGAGAGTGAAAGTCTGAATACAGAGGTAGCCAAAGTGTGAGTTATGATAAATCACACGTGTTTTGTATTAAGAGCCTGAAAGTTGCACCATAGGGGGAAAAAAAAAAAAGAAAAGAAAAGAAAGAAAAAGAAAATAGAATTGTCCTAGTAGGGACTGAAATCCCATTTCAAAAACTTCTAATCTTAAAGGTGGAGAAAGTAATTTCTAATTGTTCGTGCTCCTGTGTGTTTGCTGGAAATAATTTGAAATCTATCAATCTTACTCTTAAATTATATCTAGAAACAAATGTTTCAAATTAAGATTCTGTCAAAATTGCAGAAAATAACTAGGTACATAAAAAATGAAGTAAATTGTGAACTATAAATATCATCACACACACACACACACACGAATACAGGTTCAGATTTTGTAGTTATCAGGCATAATAATTCATAAAATAATATGCCTGCTATGCTTGAAGAGAAAAAGTCATGTTGAGAATCTCAGAGTATTTCAACATTATAAAAAAGGACATGGAAGATTCCTAAAAATAACAAATAGATACACTTGAACTGAAAATTGAAATAACCCAATTTAGAATATCAAAGGAAGGCTTTAAACTCCAATTAAACACACTGAAAAGAGAATTATCAATCTGGAAACTCAGTCAGAAGAAAATAACTGCAATGAAGCATGTGAAAAATTAAAATGAAGAATAGAGGATAAGAGACATAAAATATATAGCAAAAAAACCCCATAGATACATAATATAGCAAAAACATGCAGTATAAACAGGGCCTTCCATAGTACCCCAGAGAATATTTTTTGTAAGTCCCCTTTTTATATAAGCAATTTGATTAAGGTTTTAATAAAGAATTGATAGGTTCATAGTGAGTTACTGATAAATGTTTAGAATAATTAATAGAGAAGAGGCACTACCATATTTGTTTCTTATGGAATCAATGTATGTGAAATTTTTATAGCATCCAGGACAATTTCTTCCTACTCAGGTCTGAGAACCATCTCCTAATATTTGTTTTTTGGCCAATATATACTTCCTATCTCTCTCTGTGTGAAAAGTTAGTACATTAACTTTTGTCTTGGCTCTTTCGAAACTGATAGTGTTGAAATAACACAGATTTGTCTGGCCTCTGAAGTTCTCCAATACCAATTGTTAAATGCATTACTCATGGTGGTGCTCATTCATTCCACCTCCCATTGATATTTTTTCAATGAGTTTCTCAAAGTGCTTCATTGATGATGACCGCTAACACAAGTCTTACCCAGAATTTGAAGGAAAGTGTTAGTAATCATTTGTTTTATGCTCACATTAAATTTACGGTAGCTTAATGTCTAAGCGTGTCTTTTCTTGAACTCTTTAGGCCATCAAGAAATTCCTAAATGCGATCCCTCCTAGTGTTGATCACACCCCCATCTTCCACATGTGGAAGAACAGACTTAAAAGCTTAAAAAAAAAAATAGCCACAGCCACTACAGAGGACTGCCTGGCACATACCACAAGGCCTGTGGAAGAGGTGGGTGACTTCTGTGAGTGAGGTGATGTGGGGTACACAAGGTAAAGAACGCCTGCTGACACTGCCACTGTGCTCAAGCGCTGCAGGATCAGAGGTAGCACCCCCATTAGATCAGGGGTAGGTGTGAGCAGATGCCCTCATCCACATACATGGGCACTGGGCTGTTGGTAGCTCAGAATCCTGAATGTGTACCATGTGCAGTGTAAGAGTCACTCAGAATTATGTCAGTACCATTCTGGCAGCCCCACAAAAGAAATACTGCAGCAGGAGCAAATCATTCAGTGGGCTGTCCTCTTGAACTGAGCTCCAGGCATAGGGTCCAAGAACAACCATATAAGCAGAAGTTCTGGAGCTACTTGGGGGATCTGATTGACTCACATGTGGTGCAAAGGGTCAGAGAGTGCCACAAAGGAGAGAAAAAAAAAACAGAGTCTATGCAGGTCCCAGTCCAGGCTTTGGGCATTCTCCCTGGTTGCCAGAGAGATAGATTTAGAAAATTTTAAGGAAGACATTCCAAAGCACGGGGTCCCTGAGGCATGGACTTCAAGCATAAACCTTACTTTCCCAGGTTTAAGGGGAGTAATAAACAGAGATATAATGGGATGCCAGAAGGAGAATAGAGGCCAAATGAAGTAGAAGCAATATTTGAAGTAATATGATAAAAGCAAGTGTAAACCACAAAGATATATTGTTTTATATCTACTGAATTGGCAAAACTTAGGACATTTAATAATATCATATGTTAAAGAGAATGTGGATCAGTGTGAACTCACATAACAGATCAAGTTTAAAATTGGTAAGGCCACTTGTGAAAACAGTTTGGCATTATCCTTTAAATCTGGAAACGTATTACCCTGTAACTCAGTAATTCCACTCCTATGTGTGTATGGAGATGCTCTCATGTGTAGGCATTAAGAGACACAAACAAGAAATATTCCTTTAGCATCAATCATAATTTCAGAAAACTATAAACCACGTCAAGGTCCAAAAATAGTAGAATAATAAAACAATGAACTAGAGGTAAGATGCAAGTTGGAGAAGGATACGTAAAGTTTGGTTTCATTTTTATTAACCTCAAAATGTGCCAAGACTAAACATTATATTTAAGAATATATTTATTATTGATAAATTGAAAATAACAAAGGAGTGATTTTTACAAAAGTTAGGATAATGTTTATTTCTGGGAGAACACTACATATGGGATAAGAGAAGGATATAGGAAAAAGCAAGATAGTGACAATACTCGTATTCTAATTCTTAAGCTGTGCTATAGGTTTGTCTGTACTTGTTTTATTACTATGCTTTTATAATGTCTATATTTATTCCTTTGCATGTACCAAATATTAGCATCAATATTTTAATAAGTGACAAGAATATGAACTGAAGTATTTATAGTGAGAATAGGAAGCTTATAATATGTCTTGAAATGTACTAGAGTCTTGATAAGGATTTAGCTTAATAGTATAATGTATTAAACCAACATAAAGGTGGTTGGAGTATATGAGCTCTAAGGAAACTTGAAGATTCTAGAAACTATGAAGTAAGATAATGTGATAAATGTTATGAAGTATATACACAATATCACTTACACCTTAATTGTGAGAGATGGTAATCATTTGGAAGACTACAACCACGTTTATTGAAAAACTTGGCATTGGAGATTCGTCTTAAAGGAAGACAACATAACCAACAGGGATTCAGAGTATCTTCTAATCGAAAATGAAAAATTAAGTGTATAAGTGAAAAATCAGTCGATGTCATATTTAGGGAATGGACTGAGGAGACTGAACAGACATTGATTTTGCAATACATCAAAAGTTCCTGAGACAGGGTAAGAGAGTTGTGGTCTAGAAAATTAATTTGGTGTGGATATTAGGGTGAATGTGACTTGTGAGTGACCAAAAATGAGAAGACCTACTAGAAGGCAATTTTTTTTTTCCAGGTAAAACTAAGCATACCAGTTGGAATAGTGGTAATGGAGAGTGAATTCTTTAAAACAGTGTAATTGGGAAAATTTCCAAAACATATTTGCAGCTCTGTTATTAATAAATAGTCTAGTGAAAGCTTTGATTTTTCTCATGGAAAGGTTAGAAAAACTAGCCCATTTATATAGTAATTCCCTAAGCATAGATTTTAGTGAAAACCAAGAAACAGGTATGAATGAATTTAAGCCCCAATCTGATTTTCCTAGTATCATATAAACTTAGTTCTGCCCTAGTTTTTTTTTTTTCTTATGAGGGACTTCTTGGTTTACTAGTGTCCATTGTAATTTTGAAAATTATTTAAACTCTCAGTATTAGTTTAGTTCCAGTAGTCTAACAACAACAAAAAAAATCTTGGAATTTGCCTAGAAGCCATGAAAGATGAGGTATCTAAAAAAGGGCTAATTGAGAGTGGATATTTGCCTCAGACTTCCCAGAATTATAGCAGAGAAGAGAGCAATGATTTTCTTTTTTAATGGGAATTTTTCAAATGAGTAGATGCTGTCTTTTCTGATGGTGTCATTGGTAAAGTTACTGAGGATTTCAATATTAGAAATAATATTGGAAATAATGAAATTATTTCATTATTAATTTTATTTCATAAAATATATATATATTATACATACACATATATACATATATTCAGATTAGATATGTATTTTCTCTATACACTTAGGAATTAGTTATTTTTATTGAGATATAATTGATATATAGCATTATATCAGTTTCAGGTATACAACAAAATGATTTGATATTTGTATGTATTAGAAAATGATCACCGCAATAAGTCTAGTTAACATCCATCACCACACAAAAATTTTAAAATAGTTAAATTTTTATTGAGAAATTCCATAATTTGCTGTCTGCAAGCTGGAGGCCCAGAAAGCCAGAGATACAGTTTGAAGGTCTGAGACCCTGAGAGCTAATGGTCCAGATTCCAGTCCAAGTCTAGAGGCCTTCAAACCAGAATGCCAACGGCAGGAAAAGATGGATATTCTATCTCCATAGTCAGGCAGATGTGAAAATTCAACCTTCCTAGACCTTTTTGTTCAACCAAAGCCCTCAAGGAATGGGTTGGTGCCCACTTACACTGGGGAGATTGCCTGTTTGCCTCAGTTCCCCAGCTCAAAAGCTAATCTCTCTTTAGTTGAATTTTTTAATATACTACTTATTACCCATTTACATTACTTTTTTGTGTATAAATTGCCTACTAATGTCCTTAGTGGTTATTTTGCTATTGGAGTACTCATTTTTTTATTGTTTTGTGAAAACACATTATATATTAAAGCTACTTATTTATAGTTATTCATATAAATTATTTTTTCCATTTAAATTTATCCTTGATTGTTTATGTTGTACAAGTCTTAAAAATGTCATGTAATCAAAATTATCCCTTGTCTCTGACTTTGGCGCCAAGCTAAGAAATACTTTTCCCACATCAAAATTACATAAATATTTACAAATATCTTATCCTAATCATTTTTTAGCATTTTATTTTATTTTATTTTATATTAGTTTCAAGGGTACAATACATTGGTTAGACATTTCTATAGTTTATGAAATGATCCCCCTGATTATTCTCTCACCCCTCTGGCTCTCCACCTAGCCATTACATTACTGCTGATTGCATTCCCTATGCCTTGTTCCCCATTCCCATGATCATCTATCAACTAATTTGTGCTTCTTTAACCCTTCGCGCTTTCTCCCAGTACCCTGACTCCCTTCCCCTCTGGCCATCACCAGATTGTCCTATTTATCAGCGGTCCCTAACCTTTTTAGCATTAGGGACCAGTGCTCCTGTGAGAATCTAATGCCGGATGATCTGAGGTGGAGCTGAGGCAGTGATGCTAGCACTGGAGAGCGGCTGTAAATACAGATGAAGCTTCCCTCGCTCTCCTGCCGCTTAACCTCCTACTGTGTGGCCTGGTTCCTAACAGGCCATGTACCAGTGGCTGAGTGATATTTCATTGTATGTAGGAACCATAACTTCTTTATCCAGTCATCTGTTGAAGTGCATTTAGGTCGCTTCCATATCTTAGCTATTGTGAATCGTGCTGCCATGAACATAGGGGTGCATAGATTTTTACGAATTATTGTTTTGGTTTTCTTTGGATAAATACCCAGAAGTGCAATTGCTGGGTCAAAAGATAGATCCATTTTTAATTTTTTGAGGACCCTCCAGACTGTTTTCCTAATCATTTTAATACTTTATTATTTTTTTTAATTTTGAATCTAGCTTGTATTTATTCTTCCGAAGTGTGTAATAGAAATCTTGTTTATTTTTTCCCCTGAATTTTTAAGCAGTTTTCAAGTACTATGTATTTTTAAACATCTGTTTGAAATGTCTAAAAGGTAATGTCAAATGCTGAAGTTACTTTGTCACTTTAAATTTTTCTGTGTCCAAGTCAGTGTACCTATGCTCTTAGAAGATCCCACTCAGCAAAGTTGACTCAATTCAAAGCCTGTATATTCCTTTACAGTTATTTTTTTCTCTTAGCCCAATTGAAGTACTAAATTTACTTCCCTTAAAAGAGAAAAACACCTAGAAAGTTGACCTAGATTGTAGTAACCCATCTGTTTAAAGAAATGTGCTACATGGAATATTCTATGTGTTCTGATTATTCATTAGCAATTCAGAATGTATATAGGTTATATAAAACTCATTATATTTTGAGTCTTGGTGCTTCTAGAACTACTTCTTTAGAATACTTTTTGTGTAACTAAATAATAACAATTTGTCATGGGACAAAGATGTTTGAATTTCAAGGGCACAATGCAAATGACATATTTTTAGCAATCCTACTTAGACACATTGCATTCACAATTTCCTTTATTGTCCTCTTTAAAAAGTATAATATTTGAAATTACACAATAATGATAAATAGATGCTTATTAAGTGTAAGATCCAAGAGTTACGAATATGTGTAGAGTGGACTGTACAAGGCCACCCCTTTTGCCAATCCCCCTTCTCTGATATATATGTGAAATTCTTCATGACTAACATATAAACACATATGCTTTTTGTATTCTTTTACATCAATGGTATCAATGTGACTACATTTTTTACTCAATAAGGTGTCTTAAGGATTTAGTATGTGTTACATTAAGTCTACCTCATTCTTTTTAATGGCCACATATGATAGGGCATCATAATTTAACTAAATCTGTAAGACAACATTGATTGATTTTAGGTGTTTTTTTCTTCCATTCTCTATTATAATGTTGCAACAGATAAGCAAAGATGCTGGACTCTTCCTGACTGGTGTCCTTATCTGAGCATAACTTCCAGTGTCAGTCAGTTGACGGCAGGCAGCCTCTGCAGTGCCTGACCTTTCACTGCCTCTCTGACTATAATCTCCTTTTTCACTTCTCCTCACTCACCCGCACTGGTGTTTTTGATGTCCACTGAACACTGCAAGCATATTCCAGCCTTAGCACCTTTACTCATCTTGTACTCTCTGGAACACTCAGTCATCCAACAGATGCATGGATTTTTTTTTTTTTCCTGAAAGTTTTTCTCAAATGGCATCATAGTGAGGCCTTACTTGGCTGTCCTAACTAAAATTGCCCAAACACGTCCTTAATCATTTGTAACCTCAGTCCCTGTAACATTGTTTTTCTCCTCAGCACTTACTACCTTATATGTCATAGGTAATATTTGTGTCTTACTGGTCTCATGTACTGCTTGTTCCACCTGGGCAGGGGCAAAGATTTGTCTGTTTTGTTTCAGCTGTATCTCTTCTGTGTCCGTATCTTCTAGAAACACTCCTAGCATATAGTTGTCTTTCAACAAATATTTCTTTAATGCATGAATTTTGTTCATATGTGTGCATTTTTCTATAAAATAGATTCCTAGGAGTAAAAATTTTAATAGGAAAAGTATGGTTATTTTAAATTCTGATGGTCCACAATATAATGTTAATTACATTTACACCAATAGTTACGAGAGTGACCATTTCTTTATATCCTTGCCAATAATAGGTATTATCAATCATTTTAATGTTTGTCTATTTAATAAATACAAATGATATGCATTGTTAAATGTTAAATGTTTGATTACTTAGGAAGAAAAGTATTTTCTTATATATTTAATTCCCTTTATATTAGATTAATTTTTATTTCTTTGCCTATTTTTTTATTTAGAGATAATTGTATTTCATTTGCTTTGTTGGAACTCTTTACACATCTTTGAGTATAATTCCTTTGGTTAAAATATAGCTTGTAAACATATTCTCTGATGATAATGCATAATTTTAGTATTATTATAGTTTGTTTTTTCATAAAGAAATTTCTGATTTTTATTTATTTAGATTTCTTTTCTTTCATCAATTTATTTTTGTATGTTCCTTAGAAAAGTGTCCCCAGTTCAAGGATATTTCTTTTCATGATTTTATACTTTTGCATTTTACATTTAACTCTCACGTGTGCCTGGACTTTGTTACTTTTGGTGGGAGTGGGTATATGAGTGATATAATATGGCTTCTTTGCTAAAAATTTATGATTGAAAGGTTATCTCAAAATGATATTATTTCTTCAGTATGCTTAAAAGATATTAGTTGTCAGTGTTTTCAGAAAGAAACAAGTGTATTTCTGTTTAACATGTTTGGATATTCTGAGGCACTGATATTACATATACTGTGGTAGGACACTGTATTTTATATGTATTTGAAAAAAAATTTATTAAAATATATTCTCCCTTGCTGGATATCATGCTTTTGACAGCTGAACAGAACTTCGTAGAGCCAGACTGGCCATTAGTACTTTGATTTTCACGATTCCTTTCTTTATTTAATAGGCCTGAAATATTGATTAACATTTACAGACTCAATTCCAAGCACTTGCTAGAGGTTAGGGAGAGCCCAGAGTGAGCTGTTCACACCAGTCAAGCTCTAAGGTGTAATGAAATTCCCCACAGTGCCTGTCAACTTATCCTCTGCACAGGTCATTTCCCACATGGGCTGTGGTGTTGAAAGAAGCCATTTCCACTTCAAATATTCCGTAGACAATGGGGAAAAATGATATGGCACAAATATTGTGTTCTTTACCCTGCTGTGGAGAATTGAATAGACTCCATTATAAAATGACGCTCTTTTGAAAGAGCCATATCTACCTAGAAGCATTCATGGACTACTCCAAAGACAGCCACGACATTTCAGGTGGACTGCAGCATGTCACTAGTATTTGTTTTTCTTCTCCTTTCCAAGTTCCAGGCACTGGGGATTCACAATTGACTAAGTACAAAAGTCATGAGCATTTACTTCAATTTGTTGCTCCTACATACTTACTGATCCCGTCATGTGGGGGACAGAGCTCTAGTTCCTTCTTTCCGCTTTTCAATTCCCCCGTTGCTGCATTTAAGGAGTTCAGCTAAAAGACCTTAGAAACAAATTCAGGACTTATTTAGCCATTCTTAAGATCACTTTCATTTCACTGATTTGGAAACTAGTAGTTCATTTCATTCTCCTCAAGAAGTTGTATCATTTAGAATTTTATGTTTCAATGTCTGAAACATATCATCTTGTCCTAGATGATATAAAAATATACATGTGATTAAATAGTATGGCCATGGTATAAATTCTGGAACTCACACAGAGAGTAAATGATTTAAGACATGGATCACTATTTGGGATATCTATAAATAAGCAAAAACAATTTCTACATAAGGGCTAGCTAATTAATGTCATACAGTTTACAACTCAGTTGTTTATTTAAGAGAGGAAAGGTATTAAAGAATAACCCACCAAAACAAATGGAATTTGCTTTATCGGAAATAGTTTAAGAGGGCATTTTTATATCATTATGGAGAAACAAACTGACTCCATTATTTTAAAGTATATATTTACGTGAGAGCCACATCTATTCGTTTAAAGAAACTGGAAAGATTAAGAGGAGCTATACAATTGGTCTGTGCATCTTTCCTTTTATTCACAACTGTTTACTGAATGGCATACATTCAGCCACTGAATTCGGGCATTTGGGTTTAGTGGCTTTTCTTTCTTTCCCAGACTTGGGGGCTGGGCTGGATCCTTAAAGTTAGAGGTGAGTTGCAGGCTTTCTGCTGCCATGGCTGAACGAGTGTTGGTGTCCATCTACCAGGGTGTTCAGGTCTCATGAGATCTATGTCTAAAGATTCAGTTAATAGTAATCCAGGAAGGTCAGAAAATATAGCAAAGAGCTCCTGGAGATACAGCCCCACAGAGGCAAAAACTAACAAAACAACAAAACATTTTGCCAGAGAGGCATGGGCTCAGTGTCACTAGCCCTTGTAAAGAATTGACCATTTATAAAGCAGCTGAGCACCACTGCTGCATTGAATTGGAACAAGAATGTAGGAAACACAAAATCATGAATTTCCTGAGAAGGACATATTTCCAACACAGATCAGAGTAAGGAAAGATTGAAAAACCATGATTCAAATAGTTATTGGATGCCAGCCCCTTGAAATGTATATTGCTTGGTTTCTGAGGAAAAGAATCCTCTTGCCTTGATGCCTACTACCTATGTTGACAAACCTCAATGACATAGTTTACTCGGTCCCCTCCATAATGTTTAGCTGAAGTATCTTCAGCTTCAGCTTGATCAGCACTTCATAGGGGTGTTTGCCAGCTTACTTATGCTAATAAAAAAAAATCTATGTTCCAGATAAATATTGGTTAAGCAAAAGATGTTAGAAATATTCAATTTTCCTTCCTAAGAAAGCAAAAAGCATCCCCCAATATCAGTTTTTCTTAAATACTGATCTCTGAAAAGTGTAAACTTCTTGCACCAACACACTAAAACAAACAAAAGAGAATTAACACAAATGAACAAAGAAAGAAATGAAAACTATCCATCATTCTCAAGTTATTTTTCTCTACTGACATTTTGCCTGTGTGGTATTTGGACTTGCCTATAACACAGTCAATGCAATTTTAAGTATGTTGACATTATCAGAATCTAAGTAACCCCTGGCTATCGTTATGCTATGAGCATGAATTCTATTTTGCCATAAGCAAAATTCTTAAGTAGGCTTCAATTAGATGATTGGGCATAGGTATATAAATCAAATATGATGAATGCAAATTGATAGTGTCAAATGTATCTAGCCAGGAATAGAACAAGGTAGAAGGAGTTGAGTATTGTTTATTTTTTCTTTTGAGCTTTGTTTTGTTATTAACTAGCTTCAGAAGTGAGTGAGCTCCCTTAACTCATGGGGTGGTAGTGGCAGCAGTAATGATTGTGCCAGGGGAAACTAGATTTCAAGATGTATAACCTTCTCTATACACTTACTCACTACTTATTCCTGCGGCCCAGGGCAATTATCTTTCCCCTTCCATATCTAAGTCTCTTCATGCCCATAATCATCAAAAGACAGAAATAGACAAAGGTCATATTCTGGGAACCAGGGAAGCACAATGAAAATAAAAATACCACTAGAGATGCTATTAGGAAAGTCTTGTCTTTAAATTTTATCAGCACTACAGCACAGAAAAGTTTACTATTATGGAATCACTCTAGCACTGAGTTAGACATAAAAAATAAAGCAGATAAGATATATTTACAGTTGAAGGGAGTTGGTAATGTGTGGTTGTTTATTGTTATCCAAGGGGCAATCTTAATATATATTGAAATAATAAACAACAGTTTAGAGAAATCTGTTAAGTTTTTCCTTTCAATTAGATTTGTATTTATTAATGTAAGCCAGACCTTCATTATAAATGGGGGGCATGTTTCCATGGTAAAATCCTTGTGAGTAACTCCGTGTTAAACAAACAAAAACATACTTCTATAGGATTTCTCATAGCTTTTAATATACTCTCTCTCTAGGAGGGAGTGTAGAACAAGGAATTTCCAAAATTTACTGGATCATGGAACATATTTTTTTCCCACAAAACTTCTATTTATGTCAAAGTGCATCTTTGTTCTACAGAGCAAAGTTTAGAAAAGGTTAAAAGGATTCATTCAAAACAGCTGTTTGATTTCACCTGTATTTTCCAGGAAATCAAAAGTCAAAAACTAAAACAAGTTTTGTATTGTTTTGTTATGCTTAGTTTCTTTTATTCATTGCTTTTTCTTCATCTTCATCTTTTTGGGGAAAGGATAGATTCTTAAGTTATTTATTTATTTATTTATTTGGCTAAAAGAGCTTTTAAAAATGTTTTATTTGGGAAGAAATCACTGTAGGTTTGCATTATTGGAGAAGTTTTAAGGATAACACTTGCCTTTAACTATTACAGAGACCTAAAGGGATTACATATGGAAATACCATGTATATCAAAGATATTTCTAAAATGAAAACTGAGGACAAAGCAAATATTAACCACATTTATCTATTATTTTTTTAGTAAACCCAGATGGGCGATAATAGGAGGAAACTGGATCAGTATGATTTCTCTGGTCCCATGCACTTCTTATATTCCATAACCCTATATATACACTTACTACATAATAGATTTTGTCTAGACTTAACCATTTGTTGGGTGAAGACTCCCAGCTGACTTCCTGTTTGGCAGATATAGCTTAAGAATTTTAAGCAAAGTCTGTCATATTAATTCTCTCCTCTTTTGGGCAGGATAAAAAAGGAAAATTTTGAGAATAACAAAATCAAAGAACATTATATTAAAATTCCATAAATATCTATTTCATTGAATGCCAAAGTTAAAAAAAAAAGTTTTATTTCAACAAGAATCTCTCTTATATAAGTGAATGAGTGCCCATGGGAATTCCTTTATATATTGCAGAAGACTGCCCATGCTCAAGGTAGAGCAAATGTTGCCTTTGAGTTAAACAGAAGACAGCTGTGCTGGTCTCAGTTAAACTGAGCTATGCTGGGCTGGGCTGGGCTGGGCTGAGCAGTTGCCAGGGGAATGCTAAGGGAGTGATGCTTTTCTAAACCATGTGCTTAGGTATAAATTTGGATGTTTTCTGCTTGTCCATAGTGGTTTTATCAGAATCAATACCATGTGTAACAGGATCCATAGATATAAAATGCCTATAGGCTCTTGATAAAAGTCATTTGAAAAACAAGGAATGCAAATGATATGATGGCTTATGTGGCTCCAAACCATGTTGGCATCATCATATGGATAGACAGCATCAGGGTTCTAGAGATCATCTCCTCAGAGCTGGGCAAAGGCCCATAGCTGTCTGTCAGAGGTCAGGGAGACATCTGTGCTCAAAGTCAAGTATGGCTCCGAAATGTTATTTTCTTTGTTAATTTGAGAATTACAGTTGTTCTTGTTTTTGTTGTTTCTAATCCAAGGATCCAATATGATTGTTTGAAATTTAGATTACTTAAGTCAGACAGGTGGCCAAAAATGAAATTCAGGAGAGAGAAAAATAAAGGTGACAAAATCTAGAAATAGTTTAAACAAAGAGACCAAGCCTCCCAACTCATTGTTCTGCAAGCTGAAGGGAGTAGAGTTTCATTAATGTTCATTAGACAAAGAGCTGTTTCTGGTTTTGTTTTATTTAAAGTAAAGATCACTTTCAAACCAATGAATGAGTGATAGCACTGGTTGTTTTCTTTATAAGCATACCTAGACTCTTAATTCTTACTTTAACATATAAGTAATAAATCTAGGATATTAAAATATAACACGCCTTCTACCTTATTTCATCAATGATGTTATGCGCATTTGAACATCCCAGTGACATAAAAATTAATTCCTGGAGGAGAAGGGATGAGAAGCCAGGGACTATGATCTGAACGGGTAGAGGAAAGTCTCAAAAGAAAGAGAAAGCCAAAAGGCAAGATGGTTGTAGCTGAGGTGGCAAGGCAGGGTATGGCGGTGGGAGGTAGCATCATGGTCTGCTGTGATTCACCTGTAATTGCTGTCTCTGCTATTTATGCACGTGTATTCCTTTAGTTATTTTAGCTATCCCTTCCACTCTTTTTAGGATATTTTTGTAACTCTGGAAATTCTTTTACACATAGATTGGCTCTGTTTGATTTTATACATCTTTCACATATTCTCTTGATCCTTTTCCTATAAGTTCTTGATGAGTTTCTAGTTTATCATCTATATCAATAATCATTTCCTTTATCATCTCTTGTCTTTGGTAATATTCCTCCCAACTTTTAATTCAGTAGTCATGTTTCTCTGCTCTTCCAAATCTCAAATATTTTTTCTTTAAAATTATGAAGTAATTGAATTGATATATTTTCTCAAGTTTCTTTAGAACCCATCTCAATTAATCAGTGTTTTCTGCTACATCCAATATGTCTTTTTTAGAAAGCTGAATTCTGGTTTAGCAATATGGCCCTTTGTTTTTGACCCATTTACCTTATTATAAATGTAACGAATTTTATTGTCTTCTCATCTAGTGGGAAGGACAGCTAGGCTAGTTTTTGTTCAATAGAGACACTTCCCAGAAGAAAGAATTCTCTCTGCTCTATACTCTAATTTCTGACCTTTGTGCTGAGAGTTCTCATCTGCTCCCAAAGGACATTCTGTAGAATGCCTGACTACACTGTCACCATCCACACCAGGAATCATGCCAATGTCTAGGTTTTCTGTGCATGGTGGTGAAGGAAACTTGGCCAGCCTTCCACCAGTGTGTTTTTGCAGAGATGTTCTTTTTTCCCTTAGCTTATTCTTGATCCTTCCAAAGTAGTGGTGTTTGAGAAGTGTACGGATTTTGTCTCTGTCACCTCTACTTATTTCTAGTTGGCCCTCTCTGCCTCTTTCATCGCATTTCTGTCTTCATCTAGAAGACACTTAAAATTTCTGACATGTAGTCATTATTCTTTATTCTCAGTTTTTCTTTGAGATTATCAGTTGCGGAGGATGTTGAGGGCTGAAGGGCTGCTGACTAACTACTGCCAGAACTATTTGCTCCCTTGAAATCAGATGATCCCATTCATTTCCCCTCTTTCTTCTCTATTTGCTCTGTTATGGACTGAATGGTTGTGTCCCTGAAAATTTTATATATTTAAGCCTTAACCCCATGTGATAGTTTGGAGATAGAGCCTTTGAACAGTAACTAGTTTTAGGTGAAGTCATAGGAGAGGGGCCCTCAGGATGGGATTAATGTCCTTATAGGATAAGATTTGCAAAAGCCCGCACTCTGTCTTCCTCCCTGTCATGTGAGGGTGCTTCAGGAAGGTAGCTATCTGTAAGCCAAGAAGAGAGCTCTCACCAGAACATACCCACGCTGGCACCCTGATCCCAGACTTCTAGCCTCCGGAACTATAATACATGTTAGATGACAGCATGTATTATGGAAAAAATATAGCAATGAAGGGAGGTGGGAATTCAGAGGGGGAGTTGTTTGATTGACAAAGTGAAATTTGCACAGAGAATTGAAAGATGGGAAGGGATAAGGAGAAAGGAAGTCATGTGACAACCTGGGAAATGAGAAGTCCAGGAAGAAGGAGCAGCAAGTGTAAAGGCCCAGAGATAGGAACATACTTGTTGTGTTCATGAAATAGCCGGGAGGCAATGGACGTGGAGTAGAATGAGATCAACTAGTAGGAAGGGAGCTCAAGGAGGTAATCAGCACCAACCTAATTTCCCTAAAGCATAGTAATGGTTTTGTATCTTTGCTCAAAACCTTCGATGGTTTGTAATTGCCTGAAGAATAAATTTCAGGTTCTTTACTATGACATTAAGAGTCTTGCTCAAACTGGACTTTCCAATATATTTAGTCTCATTTCTTCACCCTGTTTAATTCTTCACTCTGGTTATATTCACCATTTTCCCAGAGAAATCTATGTCGGTTCTTAACTCTTGGTGGCTCCTCCATAATTCTATTTACGTAATGAAGCTGATTTCATCTTTAAAGGTCCAGTTCAATGCTACCTTCTTTTACTTGACACATTCTTCTAATGACCCTGGGTAAATTTAATCAATTCAGTCACTTCCACCTCTGTTCCTTCATAGCACTTTAATTTTATCTGTATTGAAACATTGATTTAATTATTACCAATACTTTAATAGTTGCATGGCTTTTTCTCTTAAATTATAAGCTTCCTGGAGTCAAGGCCCACTGCACCTATAATCTATTCATTTTGTTGGTTATTTAAAGAGAACTCCAAACCAATTATTTTTGTAATATTTTAGAAAGAAAATAAGTAAAATTTGTCCCAGATTTTTTTAAATATTTAATTTCATAAGCAAAGGTGTCTGTAACCAAGTGATGTTTCAAAGTTCTTTCCTATATAATGCTGCATTCCCAGAGACAGTTTCAGCAATGTGAGATCTAACTGAATGCAGACTGTGGGCTTTGGTGGCCAAGATGATTCACACTGAATTGCACAGTAGACTACCGGAGGTTCCATTGTAAATAAGACTGTTCATAGCCCCTGTCTCTTAGAAGCCCAATTTAAAAATCTGTAACATAACGAATCATTCAAAGTCATCATGCTTTTTAAAAAATTTTTATTAGAGGTAGCTTCAGGAATTAGTATCTGAATTACTATAGCAGTGGATAACCTCAAAGGGCTATTATTCACAGCTGCCAAGTAACTAAGGACGCTAATAATTTAGATGGACTGAAAATAATTGGCAACTCTAAGGAAGTACTTAAGATACTGGAGGAAACACCTGCCACTTTTCCAGGAAAAGCATTTTTCTGAAGAATTCCTGCTTCCTGCTATTCTCACTTCTCCTGTACCTAATATTCACCTAAAGTGGAAAATGTTTGTATATGATCTCATGCCTCTGTTCAGATGGGGACGGATCCATCTTTGGAGTTTTTGGCAATGAGACTAGGAAAAAATCAGAACAACAAAATCAAGCAAAAATTCTTGATTTCAGACTTTCCCTTCAAAACTTATTTCTTACCTATGTGAAAGTCCACCATGGTGGGCTGGATTGGACACATGGGATTGTGTAGATAGTTGTCCCTATCTACAGGTTAGTTTTCAGGTAGGCAATGGCATTAGGCTTTTGTCTATGCAGTTTGAGTTTGTATTTTATGTTATCCATTTTCCACTATTACATGAATCTAGCTCAAATTTCGTTTGCAAATCTGACCGAAGAACCGTCTATGTCATGGAAAAATGGAGAATTGTTTTGAAATGGTATTTGTTGAGAATAGGGAAATACAAAAGGGAAATGAAGCCACAAAAGAGACAGCATTGTTGCATCCATGTGGCTCCTCTGAAACCTCCTCCAATCTTTGCATGCACATTCCCACACACAGAACGATTAAGAGATATCACAAAAATATATTTGAAATTCAACACTAGTGGAAAGAAATATGTTGTCCTGGAGTTTTGATCAGAAAGGTATTAGCTTTCTTTCACAGCAAAATTAAACAAATGGGCTGCTGACATAAACCCAAAAAACAAAAAAACATAAACCTTATTCCCGCAGACTTAACAAACTCAAATTTGTTTGTGTCTACAAACTACCCAAGAATAGTCCAATTCATATAAAAATGAAGAAATTACTTTTAAAAATTAATCTAAAGATGATCATTATAATTTTGAGAGTTCGATCCTTAATTTGGGGCTTAACACGGAGGAGTTATATTTCTTTTCTAAAAGCCTCTCGTAATGTTTTACACAGCCAATATAAATTAAGTAGAACTTTGCAGGAATAAAGCTCATTGAAAACATTAAAAGGAAGCAACTATGAGGTAGGATGAAACCATGAGAGGCTCTCTGAACTAGAAATAGTATTTATGTGTTATAGTGTTTGTTATATCCTTTAACCTCTCTGGGACTTAGTTTCCTCTAAAAGAAGGTGTTTGAAAGAGATGTTTTCTACACTATTCTCAGATCTGGAATTTTATTTTTATAGAACGGAGAGAGTGGTGTGGGAGACAGTGATAGTATGAGAGAGAATCATAAGGCAGTAGCATCAGCATCATCAGAGAGTTGTCAGAAATGCACATTCCCTGGCACCACTCTGGACCTACAGACTCAGACGTTGTGTGGACAACAGGGAAGACCTTTGGTTTTAGCAAGATGCCTGCCCAAACTGAGGATTGCCCATCTGAGGAGCACGCTTTGCCCTTTGGCTCTCACACTGCTAGTGTCACAGTGGCGCTGGTTAATTGAGAAAATTGGTACTCATTCTACGGTAAGAAGGGGACAGCTGGGATAGATGGAAGGGAAGGAGCAGCTCAGCAGCCCCCTGAGACAATAGAGCTCTGAGCTAGAGGGTTGGGCTGAGTAAACATTAAACATCTTATTTAGCAGTAGGCCTGATGCTTGCTTAGCAATTCACAGGGCTTGCTGGTATTGGAAAAAAAATATATTACTAAAGCACCAAAAGATTAATTTTCAAAGTACTCAGACTGAGTAGTTCTTGCTATTTTTAGTTTGGTTCTCAAGCAGATGTCATCGTACTTTATACTTAGTCATTAATAGTTTATTAGTACAGTTTTACAAATATAGCAAGTCCTCAGATAACATCGTTTTGTTCACCTTCATTTTGTTATAACATTGATGAGATGCTGTAGGAACTTAATTCTTGTTTATTATATCAATTAGTCTGCGGTAAAATCAGTTTGCTTATGCAGGCATACTGCGGGTTCAGTTCCAGACCACCACAATGAAGCTAGTCACATTAACTTTTTGTTTCCCCAGTGTATGTAAAAGTTGTCTACACTATCCTGTAGTCTGTTAAGTGTGTAATAGCATTATGTCTAAAAAACAGTACGCATACCTTAATTTAAAAATACCATTTGACTTAACAAAATTGGTATAGAAGGAAAGTACCTTAACATAATAAATGCCATATATGATAAACCCTCAGCCAATATTATACTTAATGGTGGAAAATTAAAAACCTTCCCTCTAAGATCAGGAACAAGGCAAGGCTGTCCACTATCACCACTGCTATTCAATATAACATTGGATGTCCTAGCAACTGCAGTCAGGCAAGAGAAAGATATAAAAGGCATCCAAATAGGAAACGAAGAAGTCAAACTGTCCCTATTTGTGGATGACATGATTCTCAATATAGAAAATCCTAAAGACTCCGCAAGAACACTACTAGAAACAATAAGCAAATACAGTAAAGACTCTTGATACAAAATCAACGTTCAAAAATCCGTAGCTTTCCTATACTCTAATAATGAAATATCAGATAAAGAAGTGGAAAAAATAATTCCTTTTGCAATTGAAACAAAAAGAATAAAACACCTAGGAATAAATTTAACAAAACATGTGAAAGACCTGTATAATGAAAACTACAAGACTTTATTAAAAGAAATTGAAGAAGGTACAAAGAAATGGAAAGATATTTTGTGTTCTTGCACTTGAAAAATCAACATTGTTAAAATGACCATATCACCTAAAGCATTATACAGATTTAATGCAATCCCCATCAAAATCTCATTAGCATTTTTTTAAAGAAATAGAACAAAAAATCATCAGCTGTGTATGGAAGCACAAAAGATCCCGAATTGCGAAAGCCATCCTCGGTAAAAAGAATGAGGCTGGAGGCATCACTCTGCCCAACTTCAAATTATACTACAAAGCGACAGTAATCAAAACAACATGGTATTGGCAGCAAAACAGACACACTGACCAGTGGAACAGAATTGAGAGTCCAGAAGTAAACTCATATTTATATGGGCAAATAATTTTCAACAAAAAAGCCAAAAACATACAGCGGAGAAAGGAAAGCCTCTTCAATAAATGGTGCTGGGAAAATTGGAAAGCCACCTGCAAAAGAATGAAATTAGACTGTTGTCTGTCACCACACACCAAAATTAACTCAAAATGGATTAAGGACCTGAATATAAGACCTGAAATAATAAAATGCATAGAAGAAAACATAGGAGTGAAACTCAAGGACCTTGGACTTAAAGAGGATTTTATGAATTTGACCTCAAAGGCAAGGGAAGTAAAAGCCAAAATAAATGAATGGGACTATATCAAACTAAAAAGCTTCTGCTCAGCAAAAGAAATCGTCAACAAGGTAAAGAGACAACTATCTCAATGGTGTTGCAAGCAACACCTCCAATAAGGGCCTAATATCCAAAATATACAAAGAACTCATAGGACTCAATAACAACAAAAAAACAAATGATCCAATCAAAAAATGGTCAGAGGACCTGAATAAACACTTCTCCCTAGAGGACATACAAGTGGCTTACAAACATATGAAAAGATGCTCAACATTGCTAGCTATTAGGGAAATGCAAATCAAAACCACAATGAGATACCATCTCGCACCTGTTAGAATAGCTATAATCAATAGGACAAGTAATAACAAATGTTGGAGAGGATGCAGAGAAAAAGGAACCTTCATACACTGGTGGTGGGACTGCAAATTGATACAGCCACTATGGAAAACAGTATGGAGGTTCCTCAAAAAACTAAGAATTGATCTACCATATGATCCAGCAATTCCACTACTGGGTATTTACCCCAAAGACTTGAAAATTCATATCCAAAAAGATATCTGCACACCGATGTTCATAGCAGTATTATTCATAGTGGCCAGGACATGGAAGCAATCAAAGTGTCCTATGATAGATGATTGACTAAAGAAGCTGTGGTATATACATACAATGGAATATTACTCAGCCTTAAGAAAAGAGATGAAATACTGCCATTTGCAACAACATAGATGGACCTCGAGATAATCATGCTAAGTGAAATAAGCCAGACTGAAAAAGTAGAAAATCACATGATATCACTTATATGTGGGATATAAACCTAAAAGCAACAAATGAACAGGACAGAGACTCAGGGACATGGACCATGGACTAGTGGTTACCAGAGGGTAGGGGTGGGGGAGGAGGGGAAATGTAGACAGGATAAAGAGGGTCAAATATAGGGGGGAAGGGCGAGGGTGAAGTGGGTAAAGGGGATCAAATATATGGTAGCTGAAGGAAACTGGACTTTGGTGGTAAACACGCAATAGAATATATAGCTGTAAATTATAATGTACACCTGAAAATTATATAATTGTATTAACCAATGTTACTCCAGTAACCTTAATTAAAAATATAAATAAATAAATAAGTAAAAATACTGTTTGGATAAAACATGCTAACTATTATCTGACTGAGTTATAATCTTTTTGTAAAAAGCGCAATATCTGAGAAGTACAATGAAGCAAGCACAATAAAACAAAGTAAGCCTGTACATGGTTTTGCTGCATTTCCAAGAACCTATAGCTAATGTTAAGTGAGGACTCACTGTAATAGACCAGTCTCACCTGAACCTGGACTTAACCTGGGAAAGAATTTTGCTGGGGGTAGACGGTTAGGTGGTCCTGCCACTGCATATGTCATATCACTATTATTTTAATGTTTTGCACCTCAGGATTTGGGAAGGGTCTGATCAAGGGGTTTTGTTGCCATTTGGTGGGCTTCCCACTCTGCACCAAGGACAGAATAATGCGTATTTACTGCATTTGCTGTGACTCTGTCACTACTCATCTCAGTGCCTAGCCCTTCATCGGTACCACTGTGGTTGCAGAGGCCCCTTTCTACTGGAACTTGTTACTCCAGTGCAGTCCTGTGACAGCTCTCATGAGCTCCGCCATGCCTACCCAGGGCCGACATATCCTCAGGGTTCCATTAGCCCCCTGCTCATGTTTGGACCAAAGCCTCTGGACTCCAGCCTCCAGCTAACTCACTGGCTCACGGTTTTGTTCTTCCTGTCTGATTATTTTGTCAGTGGCATAGATTGAGTTCTGCAGATGGAATGCAGCCTCCTTCAGGAGTGCCTTGTAAATCTATGCCATTTTAATTTACTTTGGGAAGAGCTATCTGCCCCTATAGTATGTTCTTTCATATTTCATGTCACATCTGGTTACTTAAGGCAAAACATGTTACTGTTTAGCTGTTCTGGGATTAGGAAAATAAAACATAGTGTGGTCAGAGCTTAGCTACACAAACATGATGAGTATGTGTGTGTATGTGTGTACGTATTTTCCTTTCTCTTTTGACAAGAACCAGCTAATAATAAGGCAATTCAAAATCTTAAAAAAAAAACAAAAACAAAAAAAAAAAACTGAAGAGATAAAAGAGGAAAACTGTAATATCTTTTGTGAGCTACATTTACCCCAAGGCATTTATCATAAAATGCACTTTGTTTCTGATTACTTCACTCTGGCAGCTGGGATGAGGAAGCAACCACATTGGGAAATTGTCAGACACTATCACAAGCTCCTGCTTATATCAGTTTTATCCTTTTTCTTCTGATGAGAAAACTCGTGGTTCAATTCCATTTGAATGTCAACAATAAAAATATAGTAAAGGCTTCATGAGCAAACTTCAGGGGAAAATAATCAAAGGACCAGTTATTCCTATGTACTCGCCTGAAGATACATAACTCTGTTTGATGTGCACATACAATTTAATATGACCTTCTACAAAGCTAAAATAATCAGAACAAGAAAATTCACCATTTGAAATATTTAGGAACAAAGTTTTATATCATCCTTTTATTTGAAACTTTTCAGAACAATGGCATTCCCAGAAAATATAGAAATAGTATGGCTCACACTTTGATAGGAATGCATGATTCAGAATGTCTTCTTGATGTCTTTCAGATTGTAATGGGACAGGAAAGAAGACAATAACAACTGTTTGTTCTGGTTTCCTAAAACAGACTCCTAAATGTAATTTAAAGAAAATAAATATGACAACCCTAGGTCATCAATCATTTCTAATGATCACTCTTATTTTAACTATGAGGACACAGAGACACAGGTGAGCAGCAAGTCAGAGACGACCTCATAAGTCGGTCATAGCAGATGAAATAGCTTCCCAAGGGCCTCTTCTTCCTGTGCTTCAGCTGCTGGCTTGTGTGAGCTTTTTCTTTTAGTTGTGTCTAGGCTATATCTTTTTAAAGCATACAATAGCATGCAGCCCAGCAGGGTTTGAATGTGATTAGACCCAAGTGAAGCACCATTAAAAACTGGAGACGTGTTCGAATGACATGACATTTTGAATGAGTGCCCAATGCAGACCCCAGTATGTTTGGCTTTGTGTTTGTACTTGTTTCTTTGATTCTTAAACCAATTTCTTTTCAGAAGAAAATGTGCTTTCCTGAAACAGCTAATAGGATGCTTCATAGGTCACATGCTATTTTCAGGACCAGAGAAGAACAGCATGTGTTATGGACGAAGTGAAAAATATCATTGCTGAATTTCCCAGCCTCTGTAAGCTCAGGTCAAGGCATCACCTTTGATTTTGCTTTTCAGTTGTTATTAAGTTTTTTCTCTCTCTTTTTTGTTTTTGTTGTTGACTACCTTGTAGGTTTTCTCCACAAATCAACTTTGATGCAGCCACCCACAATCTCTCTTTGCACTTTAAAAGTATAATGGGATAATAAGCACAAACCGTCTACTGCCTGTTGGGGTAGAACTTGGTTCTGTGATTCCAATTCATTGCAACAAACTCAGTGCAATAGACGTCCATGCTATGCACAAAGCCCTGTGCCAGCTACTCTCTGAAGCCTTTTAAACTCCATGCCTAGATTATGTCTTGATCAAAAGCTCACATGTTATAAGTCCTCATCATATAAATGTAAATGAATGTATGGGCATGTACAAATTGGCTTTATACTTTAAAGTATTTAATTAGTTGAGCTGAAGTGTTTGGGACCTGTGTTACTGAAACTATTGACTAGATTATCTAGGGTATTATTTCTAAAAATGTTATAGGGGGGGAAAAAAGCTTGCTCATATCATGACCAGGCTTTAGAGAATTTCCTTAACAGCAAAAGATATTACCTTTAGAATTGTTACTATAAAAGACTTTAAGGAATGAGTCGACTATTAAATTTATTGTAAAGTTGTTATTAAAATGCACTGTGGTAGAGTCAACCAAAAAAGTCATAGCATGATCAGATTATAATTAGAGGAAGACAACTAGAATTTGTTGGCTACCATTTATGTTCTATGTGGCTCTAAGTTGCTTCCTTTTACAATTCTTACATCCGAAACCCATATTTTAGAGATACTGATAATGGAGTCAAGAGCATCGATTCAACTTTTTACACACAAGTCAGGAGGAAAGCATGAGCACTCTTGATACCAATGTAGCTTTCTCCAGTACTGTGTGTTCTCTCTTGTCATCCCTGTCGTAGATGAGCCTAGTGGGATTCTTATTTGAAACTTTATTTTATGAATACTTTCACCAACTCCATTTCCAATTGCAGATTTATTGCATCTGGAAATCACAGATTTTTATTATTTGTTTGATTCCAAATAAATCAAAATGACTTCATTTTGACCAGTCACATGAAGATCCAAAGCCTTATAACTTGGGCTATCACATCATATCTATACGTGATTATAGTATCACGGAAATCACAGAACCCAAAGGGAAATCTTCATAGGTTATGGTGTCGAAGATCACGTTTCTGTGTGCTTTTAACACATTGAAGTCTTCTTGGTAAGTGTAAAATACTGTGTATGTACAGAGAATTTGTCAGCTAAAAATGCTTGAGACTTTAGTCTGCATTTCAACAGGATGTGTATGAACAGATGTTTTATTTCAACACTTCATCAGTTGAGCCATCACTGTATATTTACCTAAAAAGTAAGAAGATAACTGGCTGAAATGGGTGAAGGAGGCACAATGAAAGACACAATGTTACCCAGATTGCTTAAGAAAATAAAGTCAAAGAAGTTTGTAAGAATGAGTAAAAGAATGATTAGCAGTGCATTTTTTTTCATGTAGGTGTTAATTCTTTTCATGTAGGTGTTAATTCATGTAGGTGTTCCTCTTTGAATAGTTGATTCTTTGAAAGAGTTCTTTAAGAAGAGAATTCAGCACTAGTATTAAAAGGGCCCTAATTTTAGAATTTAGGAATATTCAGGATGCAAAGATATCTTTGAAGGAAGAGATATAACTGACTTGGCAGAAAAAGGGGAAATGGACATTAATGGAGTACCTATATCATGTTAGTTATATAAATAGTTTCATGCATAGCATTTTAGCTAACATTTATAACATTGTTTGATTTTCGTTTTGTTATTTTTATTTAAAGAGTTGAAATTCAGAAAGTTCAAATAACTTACCATGTTCACAAAGCTAATAAGGGACATATGTGGGACTCCATGGTGTGTAATTCCCCATTCACTGCATCATGCCCCCTTCACAAAAAATTTTAGAGCTGATTTTACTTAGCAACAAGAGGTGTGGGACTGCTTTCTTCTTAGAGTAATAAGCTCTATGGGTAGAGAAAGTTACAGTTAGAGTCAGAGGTGATATTCTAAATACTTAACACTGCATAGTAATTTATCAGAAAAGATGCTAACATCAAACAACTACAGAGATGCGCCAGTACCTACCAGTTAAATAAACTTCCTCAGCTGTATATCAGATACGTCCGTATCTTTACTGTCAGAGCTTTATGCAATCCCTTGTCATCACTAACTTGGATAATTTCAGTCGTTTCCCAATGTGTCTTAGTCGTCTCCACCATCTCCACCGTTGTTCAGCTAACTCATCTTCTACACTGCAACAGGAGAGCATTCTTGAAAGCACAGGAACAATTAGATGACACTCTTCTTCTTACTTTCCTAACATTCACTGTGACCCACAGGTGAGTTTGTTTAGGTTAGCTTCTTTCATTTCGCTGAGAGAAAAATTAGTTCTAACATAAAAAACTGTGGGTAATGTTTCTGAATGGATAAGGAAATCAGAAATTTTAAAACCATTTGCCAAGTAAAATGCATCTTAGCAATAGCAGAAAGAAAACTTCTTGCCTATAGAAGAATTTAATCAGGCCAAAAATTTTTAATAATTAAATGAGGAGCCTGTTGCAGAGCAAAATTGGAAATCTAATAGAAAGAAAAATATCAGGGCAGCACCTCTGAAATTAAATTTAATTGAACTAGATTAAGCTGAATTAAAATTGATTAGCCCAAACCTGACATTATTATGAATTTTAATAATAATGATTAATAATATTTATTGAACACCTAGTTGATATAGGGTGAGACACAGTCCCTTCCCTTGAGTTTATCATCCAAATTAGAGAGGGAGAATAACAGCCTTCTTAAAAAGTAAAAAGGAGAAATGGACCTCAGGGAAATGAGTTCTAATACAACTGACTCCGTTAGGAGAATAGCCTAGTGTTTTAGTGGAAGTAGGCAATTGAACCGAATGTTGGAGTCTTTGTAATTATTGAAGGGATCAGTAAGGCCCTGGAACTTTATCCTAAAAAAAGATAGTTACTTGTGAAGTGGAAAAGCATTCGTCAGTTTTAGTAAAAATATTAAAACTAAGTAAATAAGATACAAGGTATGATAACCCGGAGGAAAAATGCATATATCATTTCATTTGGTGGGGAATCAAGGTTCAATAACTCTATTAATAGTACTTTCTTGTATATATTTACAATAACTCAATCTCCCTAAACATTAATCATGACATATGGTTGTACATAGATTCCCTTTAAATTTTTTATTAAAACTTTTTTTTTTACAGCAGTTTAAAGTGCATAATTCCAAAGAATCCTGAGAGTGTCTTGAGCAATGGCAGCATCTCTGAAATAAGTAAATAGCTTTTCAGAATGCTACATAGAAAAATAAGCTTACTACATAGTCCAGCTTTCAGAGATAAACATAAACTTCCCAGGAATAGATTTTCAATTTCTAATATTTGCCTCTTCCTCTTTAAAGATCCACTTTGTCACGAGAGGGATAATCATTCTCTTTAACTTGATCTCTTTTCTCTCTTGAATCAGATTGGAGAGAGGATATGTACCCTGCCTTTCCCCAGCTTTGGCTGATGATCTTTGAACTATTCCTTGGGGGAAGATGTCAACAGTTTTATTCATTGCTGGTGTCAATCATTGATTTAGGCAGATGTTCCCCTCTTATAAAAGGAAGCCTTCAATAAACAAGGTATATGATGTCCATGTGACCAATGTCATGGTTCTATAGCTTGCACACTTCCCTCCCTCTTCCTAAGAATAAAGATGCACTGCCCCACTCGCAAGGGGTTCCTTAAGGACGCAGAAAAAAATAACAAATTAAGGCTTGTAAGAGAAAAATATGCATCTCAACAAACACATCATGATTTCTCAGAGCAGAGTAATATTGTATATGTCAGAAATGTGATGAACTAATCAAAATTGTATGAAATCAGGTATGTAAATCATGAACTCTTGGCTCTATTCCTTCCCAATGTTATAGAGATTATAATTTTTTTAAGATTAAAAATAAATACCAAAAAGTAACATAGAAGGAAATCCAGATGTTTCAGGCTTTGGCAATGACTTTATAATAAAACACCAAAACCATACTCCATGAAAGAAAACATTGATAAGTTGGACATCATTAAAATTAAATATGTTTTCTCTGTGAAATACACTATTTAGAGAATAAAAAGATAAACCACAGACTGGGAGAAAATTTTTGAAGAATATATATGTAATAAATGACTTGTTTCGAAAATACGCAAAGAGCTCTTAAAACACAAGAATAAGTAAACAACCAAATTAAAAATTGGCAAAAAGATTTGAACTCATAAAGATAGATAAATGCTAAATAAGCATATAAAAAAGGTGCTTAACATTACATGTCATTAGGGATTGGAAATTAAAACAATGAGATACCACAACACACCTATTAGAATGGCAAAAATCCAAAACACTGGCATCAAATTCTGGTGAAAATGTAGAGCAGCAGGAACTCTAATTCACTGCTGCTGAGGGAGCCAAATGGCAAGACCACTTTGGAAAACTGTGTGGCAATCTCTTTCAAAGCTAAAGTCATCTTACCACACCATCCAGCAGTTGAGCTCCTAGGTATTTACCCAAATGAATTGAAAATGAACACCCATAAAAAAAGTTGCACGTGCATACAATCTAGATATCCTTCAACAGGTGAATGGTTAAACAAATTATAGCATGTGATAAGGAGAAATGGTATTTCAAGCCCCAGAAGACATGGAGGAACCTTAAATGAGTGCCGCTAAGTGAAAGAAACCAGTCTGTATGATGTAAACGATATGACATTTTGGAAAGGCAACAGTATGGAAACAGTAAAAAGATCCATGTTTGCCAGGAGTTCAGAAGGAGGATGTGAATAAGTGGACATGGATTTTTAGAGCAATGAAACTATTGTGTTGGCTATTGTATCAGGGGATACATGACATTATGCATTTAACAAAACCTGTAGAACTGTACCACACAGTGAATTGAAATATAAACCATGGTCTTTAGTCAGTAATAGTGTATCAATGTTGGTTCATCAATTGTAACAAATGTACCACAAGATGTTAATAATAGGTAAACTGGATGTATGGAGGAGAAGGAATATATGGGAACTCTGCATTTTCTGCTCAATTTTTGTGTAAGCCTAAAGCTGCTCTAAAAATGAAGTCTGTTAAAAAGTAAAAATAAATAAATACACTATCAGCTCCAACTCATGAAGAACTCTAATATCATATTCAGTATTCCTGTATATTCCTAAACCATCTATGCTTAGGGTCCTCATAAACAATAAGTGAATTTATGGTAGGGTAGATGTTATCTTTCAGAAGTGTTAGTGATTTAGTCTGACAGAGGACATTTTTATTAGAGATGGGTTTTCTTTCGTGTGGGGGTGTTTGTGTCTAATCTGCTGAAACATATACTTGTCAAATGTTTTTATCTACCGACGAAGTACTTAAGACATGTGATATTACCACACTAATATAATTTATTTTGGTTTGCCTTAAACTACTAAAGCAGGTTTAGTACTCTGACTGTGGAATTGATAGTTGAATGATCAGTAGGACATCTAAGCTGATCAAACAGTCTAGCATCCAATGCTGTCCCAGTGAGCCAGGCTCTTGTTGTCTTCCCTATAAACTGGCTTCCCAGAAATTTGACCTGAATTATAAAAGGCAAAAGTTGTCAGAAAGATTTGGCAATATAAAGACCATGTGAACCTCATAAAATGGTCCCTTATAGTGAAATAAATAATGAGGTAAATAGATTACAGATAAACTTACAATGGCTTAATGAACTAGAAATTATTTTCTTACTCATATAAAGGGTATAATCATTGGTATGTACTAGGGGATGAGTTCCGAGATCCACACAGTCATTCAAGAACCCAGTCTGATAAAGGTGTTATCATCTTCAGTGTGTGGCTTCAATATACCATGTGTGTTGCTATCCAACCAAAGTATAACAAAAAAGAGTAAAAGTAGCGCATGGAAAGTATTTTGGGACAAGTCCATACTACTTCTCTCCATATTCTATATGCCAGAATTTAATCATATGGGTATGTCGAAATACAAGAGAGGCTAGGAAATATGAGAGTAAAGGAAGTTTGTTGATTATTAGTATAATCTCCCAAGTTTATACATTTTATTTATTACATACATTCATTAAATGCTTGTTCTAAGAAGATAGGAATAGAATGGAACTGGGGATATATAAATATAAAGAGAAAATTAAGGTAATCCTACTAAAAGTGGATAGATTTCTTTCTCAACTTGAGGAAAGACATCTTAAGATTTTTTCTATTATTTTAAGTTCCATCAAATTTTTTTCTTTCCCAGGAGAGCTAATTTCTCACTGTAGTCTTGAGTCATGACAGATAATTAGGAAATCTGGTCAGGCTTTTACAGTGCAATTTTTCTGCAATTTTTGTATTGTTATAAAATAGCTTCAGGGGAGACACGCATATAAAAAAGAATAATAAGGGTGAGAGTGCATTAGCCTAAAGTATAATTTTATTGTTTCCATCTGTTGTAATTATGAAAATAAACTCTTTTGTACTCTGATCAGCAGGATAAGTCATCAGAAAGATGCCTGTGTCTTGCAACGTATCTTGTTACATGTTATAAATAAGAACATCTTATCTATGTGAGTTTTTTTCTTTTTCCTTTAGGAGCAGAGCCATTGCAATCTTCCCATTAGAAGAGTCATATTTTTTCCCCAAACCAACATAGCTTGAGGGAATAGTATTTGTTTCAACCAAATCATTACTGCATATAGGATTTAGATTTGCATTTGCACATATTTCCAAGGCGACTGAAAAAGCATCATTTTAAGAAAAGAACAGTTTAAACATCATAGCTTGGGAAATGTGTTTTTTCTCTACATATTGATTAAGAACTGTATGTACTTTATATCAAGAGTGTTACAGTACTCTATGAGTAACCTTCAACTAAATTTTACAGTTATGGTCAACAAACAAAAGTTCTGTTCTTCTTCCACACATTCATATTGTCTAAACTGCTGAAAGTTTTTCTTAAAGTATACACTGATTATTTTAGAATAGTAAGGAGTGATGTCATTACATTGAAGATCAATTGCCTTAACTCAAAATTTAACTCATTTAAAGAAGGGACCTAACTTTGACACTGATGATGTAAAAAATAAAATCCAAGGTTTTCCCTACAGCATCATTTTTTCCCTTTCTTTGAAAAGTTATGAGAATTTAATGGATTATTGAATCCTATTTTGTTGTACAATGCATATTTAATAGACTTTCTTTTTTTAGCAGTTTTAGGTTTACAGAAAAATCGAGCAGAAGAGATTTCCCCTAGATATGAATAGCCACTCCCATTATCAGCACCTCCCACCAGAGTGGGACATTTGTTACAACTGATGAGCCTTCACTGACACATCATCACCCAAAGTTCATAGTTTACTTTAGGATTCACTCTTGGTGTTGTAAATTATGTGAGTTTGGAAAAACGTACAATGGTACGTATACATTATATGGTATCATACACAGTAGTTTTACTGCCCTAAGAATCCTGGATGCTCAACTTATTCATCCCTCCTTCCCCTACAGTCCCTGACAGCCTCTGACCATTTTATTGTCTACATAGTTTTATCTTTTCCAGCATATTATATTTTTGGAATCATACAGTATGTAGCCGTCTCACTTTGGCTTCTTCAACTTAGTAATATGTGTTTAAGTTTCTTCCATGTCTTTTTAATGGCTTGATATCAAGCTAATTTATTTTTAATGCCAAATAATATTCCATTGTTTGGATATACCACAGTTTATCCTTTCACTTACTTACAAACATCTTGATTATTTCCAAGTTTTGGCAATTATGAATAAAGCTGCTGGAAACATCTGTGTGCATACAGTGTGTTTGTCATTATTGCTGGGAGGCGGAGGGGATAGAAACAAAAAAAAATTATTTTTAGATTTTTGAAAGAGCTCTAGAAAACACATGGGCCTTTGATTCTCTCAAATCTAACTTTCAGAAGTCTCTTTTTTGCATTTTGTTTCATTTTATTTTATTAGTTTCAAGTATATGGTACATTGGTTAGACATTTATATAGTTTATGAAATGATCCTCCCAATTACTCTTTTACCCATCTGGCTCTACACACAGCCTTTACATTACTGCTGACTACATTCCCTGTGTCGTACTCCCCATCCCCGTGATCATCTATCAACTACTAATTTTTTCTTCTTTAAGCTTTCACCCACCCCTTCCTCCCAGACCCACAACCCCCTTCCCCTCTGGCCATCACCAGATTGCTCTCTATATTTGTGAGTTTGTTTTGAATTAGTTTGTGCTTTTCCTTAGGTTCCACATATAAGTGAAATCATGTGGTATTCCTCTTTCTCTGTCCGACTTATAGCATAATTACCTCTAGGTACATCCATGTCGTTGCAAATGGTAGGATTTCACTTTTTTATGGCTGAGGAATATTCCATTGTAGATACGAACCATAACTTTATCTAATCATCTGTTGATGTGCATTCATGGTGCTTTCACATCTTGGCTATTGTGAATAGTGCTGCCATGAACATAGGGGCGCATAGGTCTTTACAAATTATTGTTTTGGTTTTCTTTGGATAAATACCCAGAAGTGCAATTGCTGGGTCAAGAGGTAAATCCATTTTTAATTTTTTGAGGACCCTCCAGACTGTTTTTCATAGTGTCAGTGCCAATTTGCAATCCCACCAACAGTATATAAGGGTTCCCTTTTCTCCACATCCTCGCCAACATGTTGGTTTTTTATTTACTTTTATTTATTTATTTTTAGCAAGAGAAAAATAACCAAATCTAATTATATACATACATACAGGAACCCCACACAGGTGAGAGGTTCAGAAACAGGTAAAATGAAGTATATATGACATTCTGAGCTAAAGAATGGTGTAAGAGGTCTGAGACTTTAGATGCGGTGGACAGTAACTAACAGGACATGATAACAAGAACAGATTTTTAATAATTAGATGTTTGTCCTGCCCTATAGATAGGTCATAAAAATGTTATCTCCAGTAATGACTCTTTTAAAAAAAAGTTATTGTTAGTTTCAAATATATAATACATTGGTTAGACATTTATATAGTTTATGAAGTAATTCTCCTGATTACTCTGTCTTCCTTCTATCTCTACACATAGCCATTGCATTAATGATGACTACTCCCCTATACCATGCTTCCCATCTCCATGATGATCTATCAACTACTACTTTGTACTTCTTTAACCCTTGATTTATTGATAGTAGCTATTCTGACAGGTGTGAGATGATATCATTGTGGTTTTAATTTGTATTTCTCTGATGATTAGCGATCTTGAACATCTTTTCATATGTCATTGGCCATCTGTATTTCTTCTTTGGAGAAATATCTATTCATGTCTTCTGCCTAATTTTTAATTGGTTTGTTTGTTTTTTGTTGTTGAGTTGTATGAGCTCTTTATATATTTTTTATATTAACTCCTTATCAGATGTATCATAAGTGAATATCTTCTCCAAGTCAGTAGTTGTCTTTTCATTTTGTTGATGGTTTTCTTGGCTGTGCAAAAACTTTTTAGTTTGATGTAGTCCTGTTTGTTTATTTTTTCTTTTGTTTCCCTTGCCTGAGGGAATATACCTGAAATTACTAGTAGCAATGCTGTTTTATTGCCTATGTTTTCTTCTAGAAGTTTTATGATTTCAGGTCTTGCATTTAAGTCTTTATTCCATTTTGAGTCTACTCATGAGAAGGTTTCATTTTTTTGCATGTACATGTCCAATTTTCCCAACGCCATTTATTGAAGAGACTGTATTTATCCCATTGTATATTCTTGCCTCCTTTGTCATATATTAAATGAGCATATAGACATGAATTTATTTCTGAGCTCTCTATTCTGTTCCATTGATCAACGTATCTGTTTTTATGCTATTACCATGCTGTTTTGATTACTGTAGATTTGTAGTATAGTTTAATATCAGCATGATGCCTCCAACTTTGTTGTTCTTTCTCAAGACTGCCACGGCAGTTCGAGTTCTTTTATGGTTCCATATAAATTTTTAGATTATTTGTTAGAAGTCTCTTGAGAAATTTCTTGTAATACAGATTTCTTGACCTACTGAAAAAAAAAATCCAGGAATGATATCCAAGAAACTATTTTTAACAAGTTTCTTAAGTATCTCTAGTCATCAGCCAGATTTGGGAACCACTGCTCTAGGCAACTCATTAATTTTAGGAAGGTAAGACACAGAGAACTTATCATACAACTGGGAAGTGGCAGAGTCTGGGCCAGAGTGCAAAAGTGTTCTTTTTTTTAATCCCCAGATGTTATATTAATTAGAAATGCATTAGAAATGTGATAACAGATTTTTTCTATTGAGCATGTTAAAAACTTGTTGACTTTAAAGGAAGGCAGTAATGCACTTTCTCTATGTTAATTCTATGTGAAGACTCACCCTTAATTTAAGGTGCTCTAAATGGACTTAACTTCTAGTAGAATAGAATATTGTGAATTTTTTTCTTTGGGGCCCCCTGGGCATTTCTCAATTTAGGGTATTTGAGCAAGGGTGCCACTTGCAATTCTCTGAAGACCCTGACATGAGTTTGATTTCCAGACGAGTACACACTGAGGGGAAGAGCCGTGAAGAGCTAGCTAATAGCTTAATGGAGGTGTAGTTAAGGTGCTTTTCACAGTTTCATGATTTCATATTTTTCTCTGCAAAGAAGGTAGTTAGACAAAACCTTGCTGTTCTATCTGTGCTCTTACCCCCAGACCCCCAGAACTCATTATTGTTTGGTTTTATTGTTTTAGCTGACTCCTATGATGAATCATAAATGTGATTTTTAAAAATGTTATTATACCGTTTACAGCTCTATAGACATGTGAAAATAGGATTAGCTTTAGAAAATAATGGAAAGACCAAAAGGGCCTTCCATCTCAAATAATTCTGTGGTTTCTTTCAAAGAGGATAGGGAATTATCAGTTTCTCCTGCCTGGGCACCTCAAAGTGGGGAATGACTTACAGGAAAATCAAATGTATGAAATTATGTAATTGCTTTGTGACCAAAGTGAACTTAAGAGACAAGCAGTTCTGAATGGTGCAAAATACATTTTCAAAAAATCTGAATTATAATCACTCTTTAGCTTTCTCAAAGAGGTGAACCATATTATAAACAACTTACATGACGGGTTTCAGAGCTGCCATGTATGGCCGTGCAGGTTGTGAAATGCACAACTTATGAGTGCCATTCACTTAGACTGCAGTGTAAATGATGCCTCTTGGAGTCTCACAATACAGGGAACCTGACTTCAGGGAATATGGAATCTTTCTTAGGCAAGAAAGATGGGCTATAGTGAGAAATATGGGTAGTCTGATTTCCTTAAATTGACTAATGTTTATCCTTGATGATCTCTATCTTCATTTCAAACTGGTTATTTGTAGTGAGAGCTTAAATAAGATGCTTCTTCATATAGATTTCTTAAACTTATTTAGATAAAACAGATCAGATTCATTATCATAAAAGTGGCTACCATCTTATTTTGCATAACTGGCAAATGAATGAACGGATTTAATGGAGGATCATTTAGACTTTTTAGAAGAAACTCCTTAAAATAATACTTTTCTTTAGAGTTATTCTGAAATATTTTGTTTTTCAATTCTTCCTATTGAAAATTAAGTAACTTCAGAAAATATGCTGAATAGTCTGGCTAATGTTACATTCCTATGTGTGTATGTATGTGTGTGTATTTATTTACACAATATATTCCAAGTATTCATATGTAGTAGCATCTAGCCAGTGTTCCATGTGGACATTTCCAAATGTGTTCTATATGGTATGGCAAAGCAATACAATTTTTGTTTTCTATAATAATACAATTTCTTTTTTATGAATGAATGAATCAAATTGACAGATTGTACAGGAATTTATTTGTCATCCAAATCTTGACTGGAAACATTTATGTTATAATTTTTAGACAGACTAATCTTCAGAACTATCCAAATATTAAGATGGAATTACCTGCAGTAGTAGGTTAGGGTAGAGAGGCTTTCAGATATCACATCTTCCAGTAGAATTAGTGGTTCCAGATGATTTAGAATATGGTTGTTTGGGAATAAAGTTTTCACATGAGGATTTGAATTAAAATGAAAAGGAAAATCTTTTTATGAAGTTATAGATATGTATCATGATTCTAGCTCTAAACTTGGTCTTAAATAAAAGTGAGGGTTAATTTATATTGATTATATATACACTTTTTTCCTACGAAGAAGTTTTGGAGGTTTAAAAAATTGCAGATGATAAACTAGAAAACAATAACTGAAATCCTATGGCAAAGAAACTTTGCAGGCATTGGATGGAATGCTATGATTAATATTCTTAAGGAGTGTTTGGACAGTTCTGAGCAACCACTGAATAAGATTTCAGGGCTAAATATATGGTACCATAATCTCAAGTTAAGCCTAACAATTTTAGTCTTCAAATTGATTATCACTAGATATAATAAAGGCATAATCGTAGAGGCATTAGTAGGATTTCTTGGTTAACTTAGTGGAAGATAGAGTCTCATTGTTGTTCTTACTAGTTTTGGTTTAGTTTTAATCAGTTTATGCTTTTGCTGCATAGATCTTATGCATGCTGAGAACAATGACAGCTCAGGTAGTAAGTGATAGCAATAGCTGACATTTTACACCTAAGCTTGGCCATAAAGTGAAAGGTCACACAACATAGAGTGAAAGGTCATTATTAAGAAGTGATTTCTAGTCACGAGACTGGAAATACTGAGTGTACCTTAATATTTTGGAAAGTTTATTTTTAGTAGATGATAAAGTATCTCAGCTATGGCTAACTTTTGTGACAGGAGAACCAGGTAAAAATTTACTAGCCTCAGGAAGGCCTGAAACTCTTATTATATTTTTGAAGTCAGCACATAACTTTCTCTCCTACATGAAATCCATTCACCCAAATGCCCAACCAGGAAAGATACATATAAATTTGACAATGTCTTCTTTCTCATCCTACACATTCCACAGACATTCCTATCGATTCTACCTTATAAATGTCTTCTTATTTATTAGAAGATAAATTAATCATTTAGTTCCACTAAATCTTAATTTACTAACAGAATCAACAAAACAGTTTGAAATGCCACTGCCCGTTTTCTATCTTTCAAAATCCAATGAGATGACCCAGTGGTGGTGGATCTTTGGGCACTATGACTCATTAGGTTAGGCAGGTAACATGTGAAGCCATGTTTATTTTGTTGTTTGTTTAGTACCAGCAGTGGAGGATTAATAGCTTATATAGAAATGTTTGCAAAATGTTTACCTGAAATTTATACCATACCATAGTATCTCCCAAGTTTCTTTCTAAGATAACAGTGTTTTTACTCCTCTCACCCACCCCATTTCCTCTGTCTTTAAGACTCCTTTAGTGCTTTCTTGAAACCCTATGGACTCAAAGTCAGACACATTGTATTTTACCCTAGAATCTTGTGTTTATGATTCCTCAGAGCATCCAACTGAGTTCAGGGTAGCCCTGAGCAGTAATATCTAGAAGACCTGTCAGAGCTAGAGCTCATTAAAGTATGCTGGAAAGCAGGATAGAGTCCTCTTCGTTCTGTCCTGGTGTCATCTATTCCTGATAATAATGGAAAACATCTGATCCTGTATGACTTCTTCCAAGGATGAGCTGGGAAGGACCCTTCACTTGCAATATTTCACTCCTCTGACCCATGTTATGTCTCGCCAACTGGGAGAAAATTAAACCTCTAGGAGTTTAATTTTATAAAAACATAAAATAGAATCATGGCTTACATGTTTTACAAATATAACTGTAGGAAAGGAGGGAGGAGGACATTTGTGTGTTCATAACTGTCCTGGTACCTGAGAAAGACACAGAAAGTGAAAGAAGGACATAGGAAGTAAACTGGGCACATATATAGTCCTTATGCAAATCAGGTATTTTTAGCCTGCTTTACAAGTCTGCTTCAAGCACCTTAGTTGAGGACCACTTTTCTGGAACTGGCACAATATTTCCAACATCTCAGATAATAAATTTATCAAAATAGGTCCATATTAAATTTATGAACTCTTGTTTGCTCCTGCTTTTTTCCTTTTATTATTCTATATATAACATATAACATCATATAAAATACAATATTAATATGTAATATATATAAAAATATATGCAATATATGTTATATATAAAATATATGTACAATATATATTTTATATTTTTATTTTGATTCTATGTGTATATTGTAATGTAACATATAAATAATGGTACAGAGCTATAGAGACTAAGTAAAATATATAAGTATGTAGAACTTTAGAGTCATAGCTCTGATAATTGTAATAACCACTTTGAGAATCATGCCCTTTCATTTTGTAAGTGATTGAAATAAACATAATAATTCTACTGAGAAGTGCCTTTAAGGATGTTGGTTGCTCCTATAATCGTCAGTACCCATGTTGAACTCGATGAGCACACAGAAGTAACAAGTAATATTGGAAGCAAGAATTCATAACTTTTAGACATTTCTAATAATTAGACAAATAGTTCTCCCTTAAAACTGTGGCTTTACTCTTTGGATGACAATAGAAAAGTTTACAGAAAATAAAAACATGCAGTATATGATGACTGAGGAATACTTATATACAATTCTATTAACACTGAACTATTTTAAGATTTGCAGGTATTTCAATTAGCGTTAGTTGTGTTAAAACTCAAAATTAAATGTGTAAAACAGTATTTTTAATATGGATTAAAGAACTCTCCTTTTTTAAAAAAACAGATCTTAATTGTATTAGAATACTAGTTATTGTCATTACACAAGAATAGGTTGTATAATAGAGACTCATGGAAGTAGGGATGCGGAAAATTTCCTAATGTTGGCTGATTATACAAATGGATTTATTATTGCTTAAAAATGGCCTTATAATAAAAGTGCTTTTGGGTGAGACTTTGGCTTGGTTAACAGTCCAGCTAGTCTACAACATTTACAGGAGAGAAGTAGACACAAGATATAGAATACTGTAAATCATTTTTTTTGTTTTGTTTTTTGTTTTTTTCTCTCTCAGTGGTCTCTTGAGCTTAAAATATTTTATCTTGATTGAAATTTTATTTAACACTTTCTGATAATCTTATTTTGTCTGTTGGGCAGGATTTTATGACCCATTCCTAAATCCATTTCTATTGTTCTCCCCAACAGAAAGACACTAGCAGACACATGGTTCAAGAAAAAAAAAAAGAAAAATGAATGTAGGAACTTGTTCTAGAATTCAAATAACACATTTTTTTGCGGGGGGAGGGGTACTGAGAGGAGTAAGCCTCTGAGTCCAGATTAATCATTTTTCTCTTAAATAATAATTTTAGTAAGAATATGCTTGAGTTTCAATTTTTATTCTACTTTCCCCATATTTAGTTGTTCTTCATTATTCAACTATTTAATCTACTTAATCTATTCTGATACACAATGCTTATAGAAATAACATAAATTATTTTGGAAACTGTGAACACTGAATTTTACAAATATTGCAAATGATTTGTTTTATGGGATACATTTATATTATGCTTAATCATGACTGTCTTTATTCAAAATCTGCAATCTGATAAAAGCAAAAAGATTGCTGCTTAATATACAGAAAAAATGTTAGTTCATGAAGAATTATTTCCAAAGTACTAGTAGACAATAACTAAAGTATGATCCAACCTAGGGTTAATAGAATTGTTTAGTGTAGATTATATCATAATTTTGCTGTATGTACTTAGTGTTTCAGATATAATTTATACTTTTATCCATACCATACATTTAGTGATATCATGAAGTACTTTTATAGATAAAACAATAAAAATATATACAATTCTACTCTTTAAAAAAAGAAATACATCACATTCAGTTCGTTATATGTCAAATTCTTGTTTTTATCTGTGCTTCCCACCTATAAGTTTAACTTTTTAACTTTTTGGTGGTTTCTTTCTGAAAGAGAAAGCTACTCAACTCTGAATGGTAGTCTTCTTTCAGATGTAAGTAACTGGAAAGAAGAATATATTTCAGATCCAAAATTCATGACTCAAAGAATAACAAAAATAATTCTTATCCTTTACAAAAAGTATTAAACCTAAACAGGAATATTATCAGATGAGCAATAAGTTATTTCTAATAAAATCAGTCCTGGCACCCTGAAGAGTATAGAGTATTTGGCCTGCCAAAAATTTTTTTCCAGCTAGTGAATCTGTGACAGGAAGTGAGATTTAAGGAAAGTCTTTTTCTCACTCTGGAATTCTAGCATTTGTCCATATGGTTTGAAACTCAATATATTTTATCTCATTTGAAAAAATGTTACTGTTATATTATGCCGTATAGTCTTTAAGAGCCATTAATAATATTTTTGTCTATTGCATTAATTAGACAATTACAAAAATATCCTGAGTGTTCAAACATCATAAAATCTGAAGACATTAGAAGGTATCCATCTAAGAGGACAATTTCAGAATAGAAAATGAAGTCTGTCACTAGGCTGCCCCACTGGAGTAAGCTGACATTTTTTTAAAAGTATTTTACAGCTCCCTGAAGAGCTATGAATCCTGGGTCTGCCACAATAGATTAAGCAGTTGGTTCACAAGATAAGAGCTCTACAGGGAAAACTTTTAGGCTCCAATTAAGTTTGGATGTCGGCAAAACTAACTGGAAAGAAGGTCCATGGTGCCAGCCAATTGGGTAGGATTTACAGTGACTGAAGATTGCTTGATAAGTGCTAAAATTGCAGGTCGTCTCTAAGACTGTTCCATCTGTGAGCTGAGCATCCATTCAATTGCCCTTTAAGTGTCACACAATTATTTTCATGGACTCTTAGAGTCCTGCCAGGTCATCTTGCTACCTTTCTAACAAATTCTAGACTGTCCTCTAAATATCCCTCACAAAAAGCTAACCAGCCTTTATTTAAATTCTTCCAATAATGGAGAACTCACTACGTCAAAAGGTAGCTAAGCTTTTTAATCAATTTTTTAAAGGTTCTACTTTATATTGAACTGACTTTTTATGCTTTATACCAAACTGGTTATACCTTAAAATTCTAATTAAACATCTTCCAACACAAAAGAAAGCAATACATACATACATTTGAGAAAACTTCAAATGTTTAGACGTGGTAAGGTTTGAATTTTGGCTCTGTGAGAACTTGGATAATTTAAAAAGAACATTCTCTGCCTATATTTCTTCACTTCTAAAATTATAAGGAATAATGAGAATACTTATAGGGTCAGTTAGAGAATTAAATGCCTAACACATTGTAAGAACTTAACTAAATGTACACTTCATACTTCATCTTTTAATTGCCTCCTCCTCATACCTAGTGCTAGAGAAACAAAATTTCTCTGAACTTAAGGAGTTTTCTTTGTAATGAATAAGTCAGAAAATAATTATGCAATAATAAAGAGTGCTGAGTGCTCTGAGACTTACAGTGCTGGGGGACTATTCAAATGGGGATCTAGAAATAGATCCTGGCAGAAGTGTAGTTTAAGGTACGATTTGAGGAATGTTGAATTGACCAAATGAAGAAAATGAAATTAAAGTGTTTTAAGTAGATGGAATAACATATAAAATAAACTAATAGGTAAAAGGGAAAACAAAGGTTTTAAAAATAAAGGCTTAGATATAGTGTGTCAGGCTATGAGTAATAAAAATATTAATGACATAGCTAAAGATTTAGGAAGAGATCTTGTAAGCCATGTTAGCTGCTATAATAATGAGAAACTATTAAAGGATTTTTTTTTAAAGCAATAAGACTTATAGTAAGGCAATAACATGAAGATTTTTCAGATGGACCAATGCATTAGGGAGAATGAAGTCATCAAAGTTTACAGATCCAGGGGTGCCCAAGTGAGATACATCTTATAATACTTCAGGGCCATAACATATACACTATTATCTATTAAAAAAATGTCATATAGCCCATATATCCCATTTTTTTCAGGACAGTCCCAGTTTATACCTGTAGTCAGAGCATAACTAATCACATTGCCCTCTTCCTCTTTCACAATTGTCCCAGATTAAATGAAAATTACATAGTCATTTTGCCTAATACTCATAAACACTGAATCTTAATTTATCTCCCATTCTTTTAAAGCTCTTGCTTGAGAAGGCCTACCTTTTTAAGCAGGCTCAAACTTAACCTGTTAACTGTAAGAAGTTCTTTTTGTTTTTAATTTTCTGATTCAGGAGTAATATTATGGGATATAATTATGCAACTCCTTTATTCTCTTCCCAGTAAGCTACTGAGTGGAAGGGAAAAGCTTTCTATGTTCTAGTAACCCTTTATTTGGCAATTAGATTGTCTTTCTTTCAAAGAAGGAAAGTGTTCTATTGTACCATTTTCTATTGTAGTATTTGGTTCTGAGCTTTCCACAGTAGAAATAATCACTGTCTTGGGAAACTTGGCTGTACTGAACAATGACTGAGTTCAGTTGGATTCAGATGTAGCCAAGGAAGAGGGTGGCCAAAGCAAACGGAAGAGCACATCATTGGAGAAGCCCCCGTGTGCTGGATAGACATTGGACCATCTTGGGATAATGACAGTCTTTAGGGTAGGAAGAAAACCAGAAGTCTGGTGTTGAAGTCTTAATGAGTTAGGAATAGTGACCAAAGTCTTCAGATTACAGCAGTGAAAAAAGATGGGGAACAGTATACCTCAACATGTGTACTGCACAGAGCCGGGAATTTTATATAAGGAGTGAGGAGAGATGACCTGGAAATAGAGGCAGAAGAACCCTTAAGCCAGACCCTCAGAAGTGTATATTCTATCTTGTGCAGCGAGCCGAGTTTTGGCAACACTAAGAGGTGAAAAGAATGTTTAATGAAGAAAGAGGATGAAAAGGAATATATTAGTGAAGATTCTATATAACAGGAGAAAAGCTGGAGGGGAAGGAGAGCAGGGGAAGATTGAGGAGAAGAGAAATACAAACCACAATGAGCAGACGATTCTGCATTTCTCCCTTAGGTACTGAGCCGGAAGAACAAAGATGCTGCTCTGCTGCACTTAACTGCTCTTAAGTTGTAAAGTATCCAATTACATCAAGTCCCTAGGGAGACTGGGGCTGTGGCCATAGTCCTGCAGTTTTGCAGAATGCAGTTAGGCTCCCTGGGGTAGATTTGACCTCTGCAGAAATTCAAGTCTCTGCAGCATAGGGAGACTTCTCCATTGAAAGTAGCAGTCGTCTAGTGTGTGTGTGTGTGTGTGTGTGTGTGTGTGTGTCTGTCTGTCTGTCTGTCTGTCTGTCTGTCTGTTGGGGAGGGAGGAGTGTCTCAAGAAAACTGTCCAGGGTTCAAGGATACCGGTAAACAGTTTCATAGAGTGTATGCAAGGTTCGCAGGGGATGTGAAAGACGGATTTGGGGGCAACTCAAGGGCGTGGTCTCTAAAGTCAAACCTGTGTTCAATTTCTGGCAGTACAACTAGCTGGCGGTAGGATCTTGAGCAGATATCCTAACTCTAAGCCACAGCGTTCTCATATGTGAAATGGAGATGATGGTAATAATCCTTGTCTTAAGGGGTTCTTGGATAATTAAATTATAACAGATGTAGAGAATGCTGAAGAGAGCTAATAGCACATAGTAAATACTGAGTAAACATTAGCTATTTTTCTTGTGGGAAGCCGAGTAAAGGGTGTGAGTTCCCAGACTGGATGTGGGTCAGCGAAGCATCCATTCGTTTCTCATGCTTTGCTCTATCATGTGTGAGAGGCTTATTAAGGTGAATAGAAAAGCAAGGAGCATTGAGGTCCTCCAGAAGTGAATGTGTAGCCTAACAAATGGAGAAGTGAGGTCTTTTTGCCACTATGGAGTCAATGTGAAGATGTTCGTGATTTGCCACAGAGTGGACGTAAAGGCAGAGGTAAAGATTAGTAGAGTTTTACAATTTACTCTTCTCCTTTATTACTAATACTTATGTAGAGCTTCATAATAAATGGCACATTTTTTCCATCATTTAACCATTACAATACTGTCAGGTTAGATTATTTAGAGATGAAGAACCCATGTTTTAGAGAAGATAAATAATTGCCAGCTGTTAAGAGGCAGAGAGAGACAGGATTTGAGCTTAAGTCTTCTAACTTTAAGTCCCATGCTATTTTCATTATGATTATATTACATACATAGAAATGGTGGTAGCATTTCAGATCCATTTCAGTTTTGGGTGACATCTAACGCACAGCATCTCTCCAGGGATAGTTTACTCTGGCACCCCAGAAGGTAGCTTTGCAATGATCTCTGTGTGTGTGGAACCTCAGTGAACTTCTCTGCCACCCAGTGGGCCACAGAGCACTCTCTTGAAGAAAGTCTGTATTTCAGTCTAGGAGTAGCACGGGGATAGAGTGATGGGTTCTCATAGATGGGATTCTTCCTGTGTTAGGTAGTCTGCCTGAGCCCTATAGACAGTGACTACCCCTATATCTGCTATTCATATATTCTTTAGATTTTTGTTTATGCCTTAGTTATTACTTCATAGTTAATATTTGCTTATGTTACACTTTTTCTGTTTAAAATAATAAGTGGTTTCTCCCTCCTGATTGCACTCTGACTGGCAATACAAAGGCCCAGCTGAGATACTCCCACTTCTAACATCCACAGTTGGACCATAACCTTGCTTACCTGTGACACTTTGCTGACATCTGTTATGCAGCTTAAGATCATTATTGTCATTGTCATTGTCCTTGCTACTGCTGCTGTTATTTGTGTTGCCTGTCTTACCCATCACATGATGAGGTTAAGAAATAAACTATTTCTGTTTGTCTTAGATTTTTTACTATTCCCTTCCCAATCCAGGCACCTAACACAGAGCTACATTCAAAATGGTATTCTCAACAAATATATGTCAATACAATAGTGAAATGATCCCAAAATTCATATATATCAAAATGGTGAAATTGATAACGTTCTTGGGAACTGAACACACCATTTCTAGTGCTGGGACATAAGTCCAATGCTTAGTTAACCATTCTGACTTCACACACAGCATATTATACAGGCTATACACATCTCTTAGACTTAATTTCCTTCATGCCTATTTCTCCACAATATCTTTTTTTAATATATAGAAATCAAGGAACATTCACACATACAACATCCATTCCATGCTTGGTTGAGGATATAACATGAAATGCTGTCAATTGACTACTGGGAAATGCTTGGTTGCCCTGTGGAGTCATCTGACCCTGACTTGCAAATGCTCAGGAGTAAATTTAATCACACCAGAAATCCACCAGCTAAATAAATGTTTCAAGGTACCTGGGAAGGAAGGGAAGTTCGCTGACAAAAATTGAGGATGCCCTTTTTTGGTCCCTGTAGTCTAGATTATGCCAGATTTCCATAGTTGGTGATTTTCTCTCTGTGAAATTTCCAAGCTGATTTGCAGAGGAAGAAGATGACCCTGGCAAAATGAACACAAATGATCCTCTTTTTGCAGCGAGGGCCTCTAAATTTCAAGTGTCAGGCTCTTACAGTGCACGCATGTCTTTGCGCCTACCCGACTACTTATTGAAGAGTAGAAGCTTTGACTACTCCCTCTTCACTTACTCCACCTTAAGGAAATGGAATATAATGATTCTTTCTGAGGTAATCTTGAGTATATTTAGACACTATTTGTAGAAACATCACAGGTTGTCTAAGTAGGGAATACTGTATGTGTGTGTGTACCTTTTTTACCCTTACTGATCTGCAGATATTTACCTTAACTCATTTTGTCACAAGGAACTTTCCCCTGGTTTAAATTTTGACTTTGTATTTGCTTAATTTCATGGTCACAGATTGCATAAATTAACCCATAGATGTATAGAGTAGGAGTTCTTCATATGCATAAATCTAAATTGAAGAGTCAGCCACCAGTTGGCAAATACATGCTATTGGATGATATATATCTCCTGTATCTGCCCTCTACCCTCGTCCCCATTTCTACTACATGTTAGTAAATTTTTTAGCTTCTTGAGGTTAGGGACTCTGTTGTAATCATCTGCTATCCTCAGCAGCTATAATGGTGCATGTCACATAACATGTATTCAGTTTATTGCGTGTTGGATGGGCTACTTCATTTTTTTAGTTCTGTGTTGATTGTAACAGTGTAAAACATCTTTTAGGTAACAGACAAGGTGTCAACCCCTAAAACAGCCAATGCAAGTGTTTTTTGCCCAATAACTTTATCTTTAATATAATAAACTCTCCTATTAACCTTTTTTATGGAGAGAACTGTGAAAATATTACCAAGCTTGAATATTATGAGCTAGTTGCATGGTAGTATTTTCCCACTGGGCTAACTAGAGGCCATCTTTGTAGTTTTTAAAAATGTTCTTTAGAGGAAATACCCTTCTAAAGCTCTTACTTCAACTTCCTCCTGTCCTTATATGCTTCAGAATAGTTTCCCCTGTTATAGCAGCTCATGTTTTCCAAGTTGAACCTTATTTGTTATATCCTGCCTATTTTCCAATTCTCTGTGGGCTTTAAAAGAATTGTTATTTTGTCTTAGTCCTGATTGGTGTTTATAGCACCTCCCTCCCACATATTATTTGCAGATGTTATTAATATTTGACTTCTTACTCACTCTTGGAACATTTGAAAATACATCACATTCAAATAGACCTCACACCAATATTTACAGTCCCTCTGATGTCTCCTCCCCACTTGAAATGATGTCATATCATTTATCATTTTTCCTTGTCCTAAGTTCTTTGCCAATTCTAGACTCATGAAGCAATGCTTGTATTTAAACAAATATGAACTCTAAATACCTCAATAATTTCAAGAGGGCAGGGCTCCCTTATATTGAAATAATAAAATATCATCTCCCTAATATCCCTTCCCTGGGCCCTACCCTTGGCACCATTAAATTCTTACTCTTTATTTAGAAACAAAATTTTTCCAATCCCTGGTTACCTTCATGGACCCATATTGCCGACTGTCAGAAATTTTTCTTTTTTTTAATTGCAGAGTAATTTATGTAGTAAAAGAGTTTTCCTTGTTTCTTGTATATATGTAAGATTAAAGTTGGATTAACTGGCCAATGAGTTATGGATTACTACTGCTCTTGTGTTTTCTGAATACCAGAAATAAAATTGCTTCTTTTTTTGTCCTTCAACATATCATCTACCTGATTCTGGAAGCCTTTTGAAAAATAATTGTCAGTGTTCCAGTAACTTCATTAGCTAATCCCTTAACACCCTAGTGAGTATGTCATCCAGAGCTACAGACATGATACAATTCAGTAATCGGGAGGAAATTGAGGTCAGATTCTTTGCAGCATCTTAGACTTTTTTATTTTTTGCTTTCTTTGCTATTTTCATCAAGTTCTAGTTTTTTTCCACTTTCTACTTAACTCCTATACATACAGATTTCTCATACTTTGAGTTTTCTCTCACACAGATGTGTTTTCTCAGGCTTTCAACACTTTTTGGACTTATATATAGCACCTCTGTTTCTCCCACTAATTAAGTAAACAGTTTCACCTTTTCAGCCACTAGTATATTATCAGTAAAGAAGATATTTTGATGTGTCAAGTTACTGTGAAAAAATTCTGCTCTTTTGGACAGCATGCTTAAATTTTCCCAAGATGATAAATAAAATGGATTTTTTTTTTTTTGGTATTACACCACATAAATATCATGTGATTGCTCTACAGTAACCTTTTACATGTTATTCTAAAAAGTTATATTTTCTTGCTGGCATAGTTTTCAATATTTTAAACCCAAAACTATGAATTATCTTCAGCACTATTTGAATAATGGAAAAAATAAAAATTAGTAAAACAGCTCAGACTTACCTCGTTATCTAGTAGTTGGACACATTTTAAAAATAACATTGTTTATGTACACATATATAAGTAAAACTCATGTTCATATTAGGTGTATGCCTGTAAGCAGGGTCATCTGAAAATACATGCTCGTAAGATGTGAATCTACTACACACCGAAATATACCCTTAATATTAACCTTCGGAGTGAAAATTTAAAACAATAGTATTCATTTGAATATTTTGGCTGAAATTTTTTATTATCTAATTCTGTCTAAGCTCTAGAAAAAGAACTACTTGTTCTTGGAAACCATTTGTGGGGATTTTAATTATTCTCTTCTTTGATGTAAAAGTAGCCTGAATAGAACTGTTGAAACAACAAAGAGAATAACTAGTTTTTGAAATACCTAACAACCTTATTCAATGACTTATACTAAAATATATAACATTAAATTTCCAGTAAGGCACTTAAAACTATGTCATCAGTCTAAAAGTACCCACTCTCTAAGAGACATAGACATAAAATTCTAAATGTGAAGAATTTCTGGATTTCTGTAAACTTGCCAAATAACTTTTAAGTAATAGTACTGGTTTAAACTTGGATGGCCTTGTGTTATAATCTTATAATTACTATATGTTCTTCTTTTTGAGAAACTGAATCCCATTTTATTATGGGTTGTTATTCCTAATCTCTTAAACCTGAATAAGAGTCAATTAAATCATATGATATAAAAAATCAATCCCTGTGTTGAAAGTTGTTAATTTTATAATGAGTGTTGTTTTTTTTTTTATCTTAAGGAACATATTTTCATTTTATTAAGTGATTTTGAAGATAGAAAGGCTTAAACCACAGGAATTTGTTTCATCACTAATGGCAATAATTTGAGGTGCTAGAACAGTTTTTTTTTTTAATTGATAAAAACTACTTTTTAGCAAAGTTTTAAGGTCACAGTAAAATAGATGGGGAAGTACATAATTACCATAACATACCCTGCCCCCCACACATGTACAACCTCTCCCCAGTCAACATCCTACAATAGAGTGGTACATTTGTTACAATCAGTGAACCATACTGGCACATCATACTCACCCAAAGTCCATAGTGTATATTAGGGTTCTCTCTTGGTGCTATACATTCTAGGAGTTTTGACAAATGTCCAATGACACATATCCAACATTTTGTATTATACGGAATAGTTTCACTGCCCTAAAAATCCTCTGTGCTCTGCCTATTCATCTCTCTTTCCCTCCTAACCACTGTCAACCCCTAATCTTTACAATATCTCTATAGTTTTGCCCTTTCTAGAACATCAGATAGTTGAATCATACAGTATATGGTTTAGATTGGTTTCTTTCACTTAGCAATATATATTTAAATTTTTTCCATGTATTGGTATGACTTGATGACTTTTTTTGTATTAGTGCTGAATAATATTTCAGTGTTTGGATGTACCACAGTTTATCCATTCACCTACTGAGGAACATCTAGGTCACTTTCAAATTTTGTCAATGATGAATAAAGCTGCAGTAAACATCTGTGTTCAAGGTTTTTTGTTTGTTTGTTTGTTTTTAGTTTATTTGGGTAAATACTAAGGAGCAGGATTGTTGTATCATATGGTAAGAGTATGTTTAGTTTTGTAAGAAACTACCAAACTGTCTTCCAAAATGGCAGTACCATTTTGCATTTCCACCAGTGATGAATGAGAGTTCCTGTTGTCCTACTTCCTCAGCAGCATTCGATGTTGTCAGTGTGATGGATTTTGGCTATTCTAATAGGTATGTAGTGGTATCTTATCATTGTTTTGATTTGCAGTTCCCTAATGGCATATTGTGTTGAACGCCTTTTCATATGCTTATTTTCCATCAGTATATATCTCCTTGGTGAAATGTCCATTCAGATATGTTGTCCATTTTTTAAAATTACATTGTTTGTTAATTGTTGAGTTTTAAGAGTTCTTTGTATAATTTGGATCCAGTCCTTTATTAGATGTACGTCTTGAAAATATTGTCTTCCAGTCTGTAGCTTGTCTTTTCATCCTCTTGAAATCATCTTTCACACAGCAGTAGTATTTAATTTTAATAAAATCCAGCTTATCCATTTTTTTCATGGACTATGTCTTCATTGTTATATCTAAAAAGTAATTACCATGCCCGATATTATCTAAATTTTCTCCTGTGTTATCTACTAGGAGTTTTATAGTTTTTCATTTTACATTTATGTCTATGATTTATTTTGATTTAATTTGTAAAAGAGTGTAAGGTCTACGTTTAGATTCATTTTTTTTTTAACATATAAATGTCCAGTTGTTTCAGAATCATTTGTTGAAAATACAATGTTTTCTCCATTGTATTGCCTTTGTTCCTTTGTCAAAGATAAATTGACTATATTTACGTGGGTCATTTTTGGGTTCTGTACTTTGTTTCATTGATACCTTTGTCTGTTCTTTCACCAGTACTGCAGTAGCTTTATAGTCTTACAGTCAGGTAGCCTTACTTCTCTGTTTTTCTCCTTCAATATTGTGTTGGCTATTCTGTTTTTGTTTTTTTTTTCCATATTAACTTTAGAACCAACTTGTCAATATTCACAAAAAAAAACTTGCTGAGATTCATATTGCTTTTGTATTGAATCTATAGATCAAGGGAGGAAGAACTGATATCTTGACAATATTGAGTCTTTCTGTGATCATGGAATATCTATTTAATTTGTTTCTGACATCTTTCATCAAAGTTTTGTAGGTCTTCTCATATAATTTACATATTTTGCTAGATTTATAGTTAAGTATTTAATTTTAGAGATACTAATGTAAATGGTTATGTATTTCTAATTTCAAACTCTACTGGTTCATTGTTGGTATATAGTAAAGTGATTAACTTTTGTATATTAAACTTGTATTTTACAACCTTACCATAATTGCTTATTAATTCCAGGAGTTGATTTTTGTCACTTCTTTCAGATTTTCTTCATAGAAAATCCTGTATCTGTGAACAAAACAGCTTTATTTTTTCTTCCCAATCAACTCGTCTACTGTTTTTCTTTTCTTGTCTCATTACATTAGCTATGATTTCTAGTACAATGTTGAAAAGCAGTGTCTAGAGAAAACCTCCTTGCCTCGTTCCTAATCTTAGTTGGAAAACTCTGAATTTCTCACCGTTGGAGCATGATGTCAGCACTAGATTATTTTTTTGCGGGGTGAGGAGGGGAGAGAGTTGTTGGTTTGTTTTGTAGATATCCTTTAACAGGTTGAGAAAGTCTCCTTTATTTTCAGTTTGCTGAGAGTTTTCACCATGAATTGGTGTTGGATTTTGTCAAATGCTTTCTCTACATCCATTAATATGATCATGTGTTTTTATTTAATTTGTTGATGTGATGAATTGCATTAATTGGATTTACAATATTAAACAAGCCTGGTATACCTAGGATTAATCCTACTTGGCTATGAGACATGAATATTCGATGTGTTAATAGATTCAAATTAGTAAATTGCTTAAGGATTTTTGTGTCTATGTACATAAAAGATATTACTCTATAGTTTTCATGTAATATCTATGGTTTTGGCATTAGGGTAATTTTGGCCTCTCAGAATGAATTAGGTAGTATTCCTTCTGTTTCTTTTATCTGAAAGAGATTTTAGAGAATTGGAATGATTTATTTTATAAATGTTTGGCATAATTCTGTGGCAAACTCATCTAGGCCTGGTGCTTTCTTTTTTGGAAGGTTATTAATTATTGATTTAATTCTTTTTTTTTCCTTGTGTGAGTTTGGTGAATTATGTCTTTCAAAGAATTGGTCCATTTGTTACAGGTTATTAAATTGAGGGCAAGAGTTATTCATAAACCTCAGTAGGTTAGATCTGGTTTAACAGTTTCTCCTGAAGGTGGACCTTGTTAAGAACAGAATGTTTGGCATAAGCGAAATGGTTCCTTTCCCCTGCCAGAAGCATGAGGGGATATTCGCTAATGTTTACTTTGAAGACCTAGTAAAACACCAAGAAATAAAATTTACAAAAGTGTAAGTCTTCTCCGATTACTGGGTCCCCCTAGAATTTTTAACACTTGGACTTGTCCACACTGAGCGTCCAGCATTTCATTAAATTTTGCTACTTAGCACTGGTTCCCACCAAATCTTTCTTTTCTTGTGGGTTTCTACCTCAGTAATTTGTGATTCTCTGTATTTGTCTGTCTTTCCAACTTTGTGGCAGCAGCTTGCCCTTTGACCTCATTTCTCTGACAGAACTGAGGAAAACTGTTGGGTTTTAGTTTGTTTAGATTTTTAATTATTAGGATAGAGTGGTAACTTCCAAGTTTCTCACATGCTATACTAGAAACAAAAAGTTAGAACAGGCTTTTTTTTTTAATCTGGTTCTTTAAATATGCAGAAAACCCTAAACCTTCATATTCTCACAATCCACTGATGCACTTTCAACACCATCGTTTTCTATGAAACACCAACGCTAACCAATGAGACCACTTTGCTATTCTTTAAGGGGCATACAGTGTGCTTTTCTCTTAAGCATTTGCTCTCATCATTGTCTTCACTTAGAGTGTCTCCACTCCTTCCCACTCTCCTCACCCTCTGCAAAGCTTAGCTCAGTCATCCCCATCTCTGCAATGCTCTTTTCTCCAGCCACTCAAGTAGAGGGATTGCTCCCTCCACTTTTTTTTCCTATGTTCCTTACCACTTTTTATTCTGGATTATAGATATTTAGTTTATACTGAGTCTCTCCTACTAGAATGTTAATCCCTAAGGGAAGAAACTATCTTACATGTTGCTATATTCCCCAAAGCACTACAGCACAGCACTAAATACCAGGCAGACATTTATTTAGATTGTTTGTTTGGCACTCTAGGGACACTGCAGGTTTGTCAAAGTTTAGCAAATATTCAAAAATCTGTACTGTTAGCCAAGAGTTGATTGATATCTTTTCTTTAATGTCACATTTGGAGAACCCTAGAATGAGGGATGAATTATTGTGTGCCCAAGATTGCCCACAATAAGAGCAAGAGGACCACAAGTGTTAGCTATGCAAGTCTGTGTTTAGTTTTCAGGAGCAACTCTGGAGGCCCAAGGCCTGTAGTGAGTTGTGATCCTTACAAGGCACTTACTGTAATCACGAGTAAGTAGATTCTGGTAGAGAAGCTGATCTCTCAGCATTTTCATCTCAACAAAGCTTTAACAGTCTCATTTAGTTTTCATAACAACTCTGGAAGATAAGTGTTATTGTTTCCATTTAGCAGCTGAGAGCAATATTTGCTGTAGTGAAAGCTGTGAATTCGGGTATCAAGGAAGATCAAGTTTTTGGGTCTCACTGTTACCTTTCAGGCCTCTTTTATCACAATTACTCCGGTTTTGACCAGTTGTTCCTTAAGAAAATTAATTCCTCAGAGATGTGAGGGATGAATTGGCATTGACTATACGAGAAAGGAATAGGAGCTCACTGTGGCCTGCTCTGATAAATAGTCAGGCCTTTGTTCATGTGGTCCCCTCTGCCTGCAATGTCTTTTCCATTGAATTCACCAAACACACTCTTATTTACCAAACACAACTTCCTCCATGTTTTTGGATCTGACCCTCTCCTCCTAATGGCAAAATACTCTGAAGTAAGGGAATGTGTCTTAATTATTATTGCATTCCCCTACTGCAGACCCTGAAACAAATAATAAAGTACAACTACTTTATTTGAAAGGGAGAAGGAATACCAGTGCAGGAGTGGGGGAGGATAGCAGGAATGGGAAGGCATCCAGTAAGGGTGTGTTGTTAAGCCAACCTCCACAGGCAACGGGAGTGTAATCTCACAGGGAAACTTTAGGACAGAGTGTAAAACACACCAGCTCAGAGGTGTGTGAGCTGAAATTTTCTATAGCAAATCCCATCAGCCACCGACTGAGGGTTACTCCCAGGATGGGAGTTCCTGGCTCCTCTGGCCTGTAATGCACGTGGGCAGAAGGACCTGTAGTAATGGGAAAAAATTCCTCAGGCACAAGATGCCAATTCTGCAGTTTGACATCAGCCCAAGTATATTGGCTTGTGAGGGATGGAGATGGGGCATGGGCAACATCTGCTGTAGCAGGCGATAGATGGCTGTTATCGTTAGCAGAGCAAGCAACCAGATATGAAGAGTGCAAGAGACTGGAACTGGAAGGATGAATTTGGGCCACCTGTCCTCTGACTGAAGACAGGTAATGAATTCCATGTCTCTGCTGAAGTGTCATGCTCCAGGAGAGAGAGTCCCTGTGTAGAATACTGAAATATAAAATGCCAGCCTTTTTGCATAGCAGAGATTCTCCTGAGCCATTAGTCAGCAGGACAAGGGCACTGGGTTGCTTTTAACAGTAGAGCTGACAGCTTTGTGTCAACCCAGGTACACTCCCTGATCTTGCCTCTGGACGGCTTGATTAATTGTGAACAAATGTTCACAGAGAAGTGAAACAGAAATGAAAGGGATGAGAAAAGCTAATGAGCCATAAAAGATACTGAAACAGCCTGCAAATGAGTCTGACACTCCTTTCTCCTTAAATAATAATCATTTGTATTGATTGGGAATTTCTGCTTATCATTCAGAGAGTCAAAAATAGCTGCCTCAGTTCAACTGGACAGATATATACTTTTTAAAGTCACACTTGACTTTAAAGTGAGGAAACAAAGACTACTTGTCAGTTATAATTTTGCGTTTTGCCAAGCCGTGGTTTAGAATTTTAACTTCGATGTCAGACAGACTTAGGTTTTGATTCCTGATCCACCATTAACTTAGTTACTTGCTGTGTAACTTTGGGCAAGTAACTCAAACTCTCTAAATCATGATTTTTCCATCTGTAAAGTGGATAAAATAATGATGATACCTAGCTCATAGACTCATGAGGATTAAAAGAAATAATTTATGTTAAAAGTTATGCCTAAAATATAGTAAGAGCTCAATAGTCTTAATTCTAAAGTTTACGTAGTTGTTGTATTGACTAGGTGATCACTGCACTCATATTAATCATGGTATTAAAAGTGTGCTATTCCCATCCACTGCTGAATGCATTAAAAGAACATGGATTTTGAAGAAAAACAACCCTGAATTTTAATTCTATCTATGAATACAGTTTTATTTGAGAGTTTGTAAGAATTGTGCTGAGAAATGCTTATAAAACACACTATTTGAAACTGAATAAAAACCAAGAGCTCGATAAATATGAGTTCCCTTTCCCTCATCTCTCTTTATTCCAGCTTAATAAAGATCCAAAAGCAAATGAGTTTTAGAGAGTATTTATGAACACTTTTTTTATTAATATTTTTAGTAATTCCAGCATGAAATGAAATTTTAAACTTTTCATCTGTACTATAAACCATTTGAGCATGGTATTGAGGCAATCTTTTAAATGTAGTGGTAGTCATTCACCAAAATAATTTTAGCCTCAGGGAATATAAAATTAGAACAAATTTCTGAGTCTGCAAGGTATGACATGACCCAAAGTTAAAGTTAATAGATAAAACAGTCTCATCACCATTATAGGACATAAAAGACAGGTAAGCTCAGAAAGATTCCAGGTCTAAAACCATTAACACAATGTGAAACATGCTTCTTTTAAATCTGTAACTCTTTGGGTCAGATATCAGCTTTTGACCCTATGTCACTTCACAAAATATAAAATATTTAACTGCTTGTAAAGAAAAGTCAACAGTGGAAAATTGTTTTGTTTGGAATTATAGAGATGGATTATGTTTTGTGACCGTAAGGACTTTAATGATTCATTAGATGATGGAAACTCATATTCAGTCACGACCAGTATACCTCATAATTTCAATGTGTAGTTTATATGCTGTGATAAAAGTTGTCTTAATACTTTCATGGTAGAAATTGCTACCAGTATATAATTATACTTGCTGTTTTCTGAGAGAGATGCTTTATTTTAATACATTTTGACATACTTATTCCAGAAAATATTTTCCCCAAAAATTGAATTGTATTTCCTACCTTTACAGTGTATTTCATACTAAATTTTATTAATATGTATTATTTTCATGGCTTATTTTATACCACAGAATGAGATCGTACTTTGAATTAAAATCTTTTTAAAAAATGATGCTCCTCAATTAAAGATGAATAAATAGTTAGGCTGATATAGGGTTTAATTTCTGCCATTGTATCTCTCAAACAGGTTGTGCCCTCTTTTTGGTGCTCAGTGTCCCTGTCAGTAAAATGGGAATATACTTTTTCAGTATATTCTACAGGAAAGCTACCTATCTCTCCTGTAAGATAGAATTGAAATTCAGGCTTGCTTCTCTCCAAAATCAATGTTCTTTCACTTGTACTAAGCAACTAAAAGAACTAATTACTGTTTTAGTCTTTATAGGTATATGTTTTTCATGAAGGAGAAAGTCTAGGTAATAGTCAAAATTAAAAAGATTATATAGCACATGCTTGGATATCATTTTAATGTGTCTCCATCACAAAAATGTTAACACATAAAAACACGAAAGAAATCTAGATATCTTACCTCAATGAAGTGCAAATAATTAAGGCAGCCTATTTTTCCTTATTAATGATGAATACTTCTGGGTTTTGGCAAATCACAGATGCATAGTATGACAGATATTACAACCATTCACATCTGCTTTACTTCTTTCTAGTGTACTATAGGTTTGTACTTCCACATTTTCTTACGTATCTTCACCTTGACCTTAGGCATAGCTATGAGACTAGCTTTGTTCAAAAAATATGAATGGAAATGTTATGTGTCACTTTGAGGCCGAAGCACTTTATTGTTGGTACATAACTCTCCACCTCTCCACCTCTTGCCATGGCTATCATGAATGCCTGTGGTTGCATGGAGAAGTAATATTGATCCACCAAATGGAAGTCTCCTGTCTTGGCCAGTGGCCTCAGTCCATAGCAACTCTGGCCTGAATAAGAAATTAAATATCATTGTTTTAAGGTCTAGAGATTTTGGAATTCTTTATTATTGCAGTATAATTCAACTGATCCTAACTAATTAATATGGACATAAAACATGATCATCTGTTTGTCTCAAAAGCAAAATTTTGAGTATGGAGTAGTGAGTTACAGCCTCAACATTCAAGCATTGCAGTAAAAATAATAGCCAAATTCCATAATTTTTAAATTGCTTACATAGTCTCCCTCTTCAAGCATACTCTGACAAAGAGAAATACAAACTCATGATTAGATTTTCTCATCTTTGAGTGGAAGGTCAAACCTCATAATTGCATTATCAAGAGAAAAATAAAAATGATGAGTGTCTCACAGGACTCTAAATAGATGAAAGCTATTTTTCTTATATCTTGACAGTTAAAGAATGTTTCCGTCAAATCTTCAGGATTTTAGAGTTAGTTTTACCAAACATTCAAAGTCCCATTTTATTTCTAATATACGAATAATATTTTCATAAACAAAATAAAGCTTCTATGTGTTTGATACTATATCAGATTAAATTGGTTGTTATTTTTTCACCATATTGGTAAGTTGTATCTGGAATACTCTGTCTTAAATTGTAGATGTTATGATATATTTAAAATTTTTGTTGTAGGGTTCTCATTAGCATCTCGAAGATATAGGCAGTTCCTTCTTCAGCAGCTGAAACTGAGGAACAATGAGTGGCCCTTGACATTGCAAGACATATTAAAACACCATGGATAGAAAATATAAATTGTAATTTCAAATAATAGCCCCTCATCACAAGTCAGAAGGACAGATGCTCCAATTTACAGGTGCCATAGTACAAGTCTTGCTTTACCAATAAGCTATTTTTTAATATAGTTAACTTTATGAAGCTTGCTCCAGGGTTTATCATAGTGAAGGCTGATTTATTTCATTATTAAGGGTTCCTCTTTGACAGTGCTGAATAGGCTCATTAGATTTTATACGAAATGGAAAAATTCTTAATTCTTGTCAGTTATTTTCCTATGGCTAAGTTTTTCTTCATGTGAGATAAATATAGTTTATAACTTTGTTTCTAGTTATAAGCATTTAAAACACTAAGAACTCAGTAGTTACTAATTTTTTTGTTATTTTTCAAAGGTGTAAGAATCTCATCACGAAAGTAAAACATGCTTAATTTAGATCATTTAGAAACTAAAGGAAATTAAGAAAAGTTAAAAATACAATAAAAATAATAGCTGCCAACACAAACTGGCTACTTATTTATCATAAAATCACCTATAATCACACTATTCAAGAAAAGACAATTGATGTTTCTTTCCAGATTGATATTCTCTACAGATTTGTAGCTGTAAGTTTTATTTTAAGGACTAATTCTGTACATTTATTATTTAATTGAATAATTATCCTTTGAAATCATGATTTTGAAAGATATGCAATATTTCTTCATTTAGAATACTTAAAATGGTATGTGAATTTATTTTCCTACTCATACAAATTTAGTATGTATTGTTCCATGTTTATAAATAATCCTGTAGATGATTAGCTATATTTATTTTTTAACACAATATTAAGTAATTTATAAATAAGATTCTGAAAATTGTATCAATAAACTTGAAAAATTTAAGATCAGGAAATGTATTGCAAATTTACTCTTGAGCGAAGACAACAATTTATTTCCCCATTATTAATTAATTTATTTATGTATTATCCATTGTATTCATAATGTTCTAAGCATTGAAGGTAAGATGGAAAATAAGATAGGACTAATGATACACCAAAATTTGCTTTCAGGTGACATTCACTTAAATTTTGCTATTTGACTTTGGCTTTGTCCTCGGAGTGTTGAATCTGAATGCATTCTGCAGTGTCATTGCAGATATATTATTAAGAAACTTTTCATAGAAGATGCTCAGGCTTTCATACACTGAAAATTTCTTTTCCTTGGTTCTGTCATGCAAACTCTTTGACTTATCTTGCTTTCAAAGTAAGAATTACAATCTATTGATTTCATTTGTTCTATGAAAGTGACAGGACTTGTTACACGGCCATATTGGGAACTTGTGAGAGGCTATGGTAAGATACTTTGAATATTAAAAAAATATATATATATATAGAAAAAGGTGGAAGGCTTTTAAAAAGTAGATGAAAGTAAAAAGAATTTTTTGTTTAGAAATGACACTGGATAGGTAGAAAAACTATGTTGGAATGGAGCCAAATTCAAAACAAAGGCAAGGGAGGAGGCTAGATATGATGCACTGCCAGTGTCACAGAGATGAGAGCTTTGGTAAACAGAGATGATAGGATATGGCAGATGGTTGCAAATGGGGAGTTGAGGGAGAGGAAACACTTAATGGTGTTCCTATGTTAACATTAACCTTCTAGAAATATAACTTCTCTAAAGCGATCATCATGGCGAAGATTGAAGAAGGCCAGTGGCAGCAATTATTTGATGTTAATACTAACATCTTATCCCCTCCTTGCTTCTTTTTCACTCACGAGCATTGCTTCCCTTACTTGTGACCAGGAAATCATTTAAAGTCTCCTGTAAAATGTGGTTTAGATGTAACAACTGTTGTTCGTCTGATTCATGGATTAAACTAACCATTGTACCATTTATGGGCTGAATGTGTGCAGTGCTTTTCTCACAGAAACAGAGTCATCTTCCAGCAGTAGTATTTTCCCTTGAACAAATAGATTATCATCCAAAACAGAGTACAGTTCTGTCCTAATGCTCATACTCAGAAGTGAATGCCCTGTCCTATATCAGTGTTCAGTGAGTCTCAATTGCCTGTTCTTTGTGGCTATAGCAAAATGCTAGAAATAAAAATAAATAAATGTGCTCTCGAATGGCTCCTCTTGAGAATATCCTGTCCTGTCAATTTCTGGAAGTAGTAAAACAACCATCATCACCACAACATTTAGTGCCTTTTCTCGAGCACTTGAGTACCCCATTTAAGGGGAGGAAATAAAAACCCTGGTGGATATGAAAGTTGTTTGAAAATCAGATCCCTGCCCTCAGAATGTTATGATAGATAGATGACAGAAAAAAGAGTAGCATCACTAAAGAAATCATGAGAAAGCCTATAACACTGCCTAATAGAGTAATGAAGTTGTATGTGTATCCTGGGGAAAAAAATGACCAAAGAAGTAAATGCTGTTTATAATTAACCCATGATATTTTGGGACTTTGAAATATGGCTTCATTTGAATGATTATTTATTAAGATAGTGAATGAAGAGGTAAAGCAGTTTCACAAATCTGAGATGAAGGGTCATTTGTCATTTGCAAATGTTAATAATAAAAATAATAATAGCCATTATGGTGTGTCAGGCTCTGTGAAAGGCCCCTTATAGATATGATGTTATAATTTGCCAGACAATCATGTAAGGTTTTATAGAAGATAAAGCTGAAATTAAGAGAGGCTAAGTAAATTTTTAACATAGAGGTCACATACCCAGTAAATGATGTCCTAAATGATCTGTCTGTAGAATTACAGATCTAGTCCTAATTTATGCCAGTTTATTAGTATTCAGATAAATTTGAATTAAAATGGTTACTTAATTTAATAAATATTTATTGAGCAGGAAGTTTATGCTAAGCACTAGTCACTGAGGAATTCTTAAATAATACGATGCAGAGACTTGAAAGCAATTTCAATAAAATTCTGTAAGTAACCGGGGCGACCACAGTTCAGATGAAATTATTTGTGAAAAGTACCAAAGATGTGTCAAACCTTGACCAAAATTTGGAGGGAAGGGCTTTGCTAATTTTCTGCTCAAGATTTATGTTTCTATTTCTTTTTCTTCAGTGACTAAGTTAGAATAAATCAGAATTTATACCATGGATATATTCTCTTTAAGAGATAGTAATAATGGCAGCAGAAGGAAAACTCTCTATTAATAAGCTGAACTAGTCTGGGGGCACAAAGTGTTACTTTTCCTATCCCCAATTTACAAATAACAATACTCTCTTATTTCTTTAATAAAACAAAAAGATTACATGAATAAAGCATATTTGTGTTCTAAAAATATTACTGAATAGAGTTTCTGTGTTAGTTTAGAATTAGATTTCCCCAGCTGTCATGCAAAAATTCATTGTGTGAAAGAGTTAGACAGTAGTGGAGCTTCTGATTTCCTTTCTATTAACACTACTGGTGCTGAAAACCAGTTCTGTGAGATTCAAATATCGGTCTTTCCACATCAGTGCTTTCCCCATTTTTGATCACAGAAACCTCAGAAGGCAGCTCTCTTGCTTCTCAGAGAAAAGCTTACCTCTTCTGATCTGGCACTTTAAAGAGAAAGATATATTCCTTCATTTTCTAGTTTATTTCAAGATGTAGCATTTATATTCTAATAGTGAAGGGCTAGAGAGCTCTGATGTGAATATTTTTCCCTCCCTGACATAGTTATCTTTTTATTGCTGGTCTCAATCATTCTTTTCCCTTTCCTTATGTAATAAAAACAAAGCACCACCTGCCCACCACACCTCAAATAATGAGATTTGAATGACTATATTCTCAAAATGTTTCTTTAACACTTACTTTAATCAATTTAGAATCTGCTAAAATTGAAAGCTTTGATTTTTAGAGTGCCATCTTCATAAGCCAATTTCTGACATTAAATGGAAATTGTATCCAACATAATGGCTGGCTTAATATAGCCTATTATGTTTATAGAAATCTCTACTTTCATTTCAGCAGTCTATTCTAGTTTTATGTGCATGAAATATATAAACAGCATTAGAAACAATTTTTAAATACCAAGTTCTTACTAATTCTTAAAGTAAAAGTGGTCATTCTACTTTTTATTTTTTATTCATACATTTTTGTAAATATTTAATTTGAACACATATTGACTATTCAGTATGATCTTCATTCTATGATTATATTTGATTACTGGTGTCAGAAAGGTGTTTTTAGGATGAATCATAGTCATATTCATACATGAGCACATGAAGTCAATGTGTTTGATTTGTTCTTTTGTTTTCGTGGTTTACATTATAGGATTATTTGATTTTCAGTATTGATTTACTTTGGATGGTATAATATTTTATTAATATTAGCTATGTTAATTTGGGAATCTGAGTAATTTTAATTCAACATATATTTGCTAAACACAGTATTCACGCTTTAGAAATGTGTTATAGACAAGAGAGTAAAAAATATTTTGTCTTTTTAGCCTCATAATCTGGTGGAGACATAGAATATTTTTATTTAAGTATATAGGTACAAGCGAATTGATTAGGTAACATGAGCGTATATATTAACAATTGCGGGGGAGCTTTCATTATCAATTAAGGTGATAAACCACAACCATGAAACCTTAGAATTCATAGAAATGGGTTGGCTATTTTAAATAGCAGTAATTAGTCGTCTTTACAGGTAGCTGCCAGGTTTAAACTTCCTTTAAACTTTTTAATATTCTAACCAAACTCATATATCTTGGATTTGATGTGTCTCACTTGATTTCTTTGCCCATCAGTGACCAAGAATGTCATAGTTTCAACAACAGTGCAAACCAGACTTCAGCTTTTGATAGTGGCATAATAAGTGTCTTATGAGAGACTAACATTCCCAGTGAGATATAACACATAAGATATAAAATCCCAAACAACATGCAAAAATATTTTGAGAGCTTTTAAAAAACTGTTGAGACAATAGGACTTGAGGGTCCACAATAGTCAAAAGCTTAAGTACTGCTGTACTCTTTTTGGTACTTTCAATAAGGGGCCATAACTTCACTTGCCCAATGATGGGCAAAAAAAACAAGCGAGACTCGTCAAGTCCAAGAAATAGGAATTTTGACAAGAATATTTCAAAGAGAATAGGGGAATGTAAGCCTACATTCTTAGAGCCATGTAAAAAAGGACATTTTCTGATTCTTGGTGGAGATGGAGATGGCTACAAGAAAAATATTAAACATTACCTAAACGCCATGAAGAAGCAGAGTACCAGCAATATTTTTTCACCAGATTAAGGAAGGAAAAAGACAGGTTTGGAGTTTATGGCTACCGAGACAACTAGGACTGGAGACTCAAAAATCCTGATAAGAAGGATGTGCAAAGAAATGAATTCTGTATGTGGCAGACTTTTGCATGAGAAATTGGTCATATTCCTAAAATGCACAGAGTAAGAAACTAAAAAGCTAAAGAGAAAGATACTAGATATCATTATGTATTTTTATAGTTTCATGGTGTAAAAGGCACAAAAAAATGAGTTCAGAACCTTCTATCAATACCTGAACAAGAGCCTAATAATCGCTTTATTCTCTCATTTGGGACTATCAGAGAGCTATACTCTGAAAGTAGAGATGAACCAGAGCCTTAACGCTGTAATCTGTTCCTGAATAAGGTTAGTCCCTGATGACATTAAAGTTATATATCCTGAACCTACATGCCATCACAAAATAAAATAAGCTCTCTTCCGAGGAAGGTAAAATCATCCCAACCTACAATTCATCAAATATGGTATCTGTCATACAATAGAAGATTACTTGATGTACCAAGAACCAGGAACAAAAGAAAAACCAGTTAAAGAATAGAAACCCACAGATGATCCAAACACAAAAATTGGTAAGATGGGTAATTTCTCCAGAGAACTAGAATACCAATTAATTGATTAGAAATAAAGAAAATCTAAAGAAAAATACAGTATATTAAAAGTAAAAACTAAATACATTACTTTAAAGCAGATAAGAATCAGGATAGACCAACAAATATTATTTAAGTTCAATCAAGTACAGAGAGCATAAAAGAAGGAAAATACAGAAATTAAAACTACCTCTATGCACTTTAGTAAACCTTATGAAAACCAAACACTAATAGAAATCTTGAAAACAATGGAAGTAAAGAGGACACATTGCTTTCAAAGGAACATTTACTCAACCAAAAAAATGAAAACCAGAAGATAATAAAATGACACCTTTAAAGTGATAAAAGTAAATGTCTGCTGTCTCCTAATTCTTTACCCAGAAAAAAAGATCCCTTAAAAGTAAAGGTGATACAAGAAAAAGAAAACAATACAATTTATAAACCAATTTTGACTAAATTAAAACTGGAAAAAAAAAAACACTTCCACATGCATTGAAAAAATATTAAAAGCAGTTCTTTAGGTAGAAGGTAAATTTCAGACAGAAAAATGATAATGCAAAAAAATGAAGTACAATGGATTGGGTCAATATGTGGCTAAATATGAATATATACTGACTGTATAAACAATAACAATAATGTTTTGTAGGTTTTTTAACTAGGGTGACGGAGAATACATCATGATTGTGAGAGGTTAGAGTTTGGAGAAAGATGTGACAAAGGGAGGCTTGAGGAAGATTTTGTTATGGTATGCTCATTGTGGTGGTAGTGGGATGAATTTATTCCTATGTTAAAACTTATAGATTTGTACACCCAAAAATAAAATAAATAAGATAAAAAAATAAAGAACAATAACTACATGAGGATTTTTCAGGTAACAGCCACTTAAGCATGTTTTTAGAAGTTAAAAAAATGGCAATTATAACAAAATGTGGGAGGGGACAATATAGTTAGAGTGGTAAGGTTCTGCCATTGTCTGATAAATTATAAAAATTCCAATTTATATCCAATTGTAATAAATTAAGAATGCATATTGTAATCTCTAGGGTATGATGTAAAATAATAGTAAAATAATTTAAAATCAATAAATAGAGAGGAAATCAAATAATAGAATTAATTTAAAAAGAAATAAGAGAGAATTGAAAATGAAACAAATGAGATGAATAAAAAGCAAATAGCAGGTAGAAATAACCACAAATACACTAGTAATAACATTTTATGTAAATAAGACAAAAGTTCAATTAACAAAGATTATCAGTATGGATTTCCTTAATGTTGCTTATAAAAGACACACCTCAAATATAAGAACATAGAAAGATTAAAATAAAAGGCTAGGAAAAGGTATACCATGTAAACAATACCAAAGGTAGCTGATGTCCCTATAATAATAACAGACATAATAGAATTTAATGCAAGAAACACCACTAGAGATAAAAGAATATTTCATAATAAAATTGGCTTAACTTTCCAAGAAAGTAAAAATTCTAAATTTTATGCTCTTAGTAACATAATGTCAATATATATACATATATGAGGCAAAGTTGATCTAACCAAAAGATGAAATACTCCAAACCACAGCAGCAGTGGGGAGATTAACACACTTCTCAAAATGACTGACAGAGCAAGATAACAAAAATTAATAATCATGTGTAGTATCTGAAAACATGATTAATAGCTCTGACCTAGTTGACACATATACTGGATTGGTTCTTGTCACCTGGGCAACATTACCAACAATCTTGTTTTTCAGAATGTAGTTCCCTAGAAAGTTACACATTATTGTTTTACAAGGACAGGGCCTTTGGGTGATTTGGAAGTCAGGAGTGAAAAAAGCCAGTTTTTAGAAGGCGATGGCAGTTAAGTGCAGCAGTCCTGCAGACCTCCACACAGGTCCATAATTCACTGTCACAACAAATCATAGACTTTGCTGATAGTAACAGCATTCTTTTCTGTTCTGGGGCATTGGATGGAGGTTTTGTCATTTTTTTTTTCCTATCTTCATTCAGCCAGTTACTCCCACATTTGTGTAAACCCTCTTTTCTCTTATTAATTCCCTCATCCCCATAATTCTTTTAAGAAGATGCTATTGATGACCTGACCTTTTACTGGGTCAATTTACTCATCCCCAGATGCTGTGACAGTTGGTGACTAATGGTACATCTCTTCTCCCTTCCCTGAAGAATTGCCATCACTTGTGGATGCCACCGCACTCCAAAATTCCTTAGGTATTTTTTTCTAGCTGATAAGAGCAAACATTAACCTGGGCCTGTGGAAAATGGACTTCTGTAGTATCTTCCAGCACAGTGTGAATGATAGCCATTACTAGAGAAGGATGAGCTACTTCCACATGTCGAGAAAGTCCATGAGGATGGTAGAGTCAGCACCCTCAGAGACTTTTTCACCCAGATGGCCTCATCCAGGTTTTCAGGATCCCACATATTCCTTTTACATAACAGACCTGCCTTAGCTGAGAATTCAATCCTCTCTGGAGCTCTGTTATCACAATTAAGTGTTCATTGTGCTGTTTATCTGTGTCTGTCCTAACAGTATCGGTGGTGAGGGTCCTATATATCTCCTACTGGGGCTCTCTGGCTCTCACACTTGGCCATTAACAGCTACTTGTTTACAGCCCCCAGTCTCTCATCATCCTTCTGCAGGGAGTCAACACAGCTCAGAAGTAACCAGCCAACTCTCCTGTGTGTGTAGTCTTTATTTCATGTATTTCAAATGCCTGCATCGTTGAGCCTGCAACATCATTGCTGCTCCCCTTGGATAATTTTCCAGATCACCAGTGATGAAATCTTTGACAATTAAATCATTATTTTATCTTATCTATGCCCATGCCCCAGCCCACTTTTGAGTCAATCTCAAACACCCATCTTGCTGCCTGTTTTCTTGGACCATTCTTGGCAACTCTTACATTAGTCCAGATCCTCTGAGAAGCATATTCCAAGATGAAACACATGAGTATTCTATTAGAGATAATGCCTGTGTGAGGGAAGTTGGGAAGAAGCCAGGGAAATAGGGGATATTGTCAGACCAGGGTGCAATTCTGATCCCTAGTGAGAGAGAAAGGGAGAAAAGGTTGGATTGGAGTGACCTAGACTGCGGATAGTCTCAGGAAAAGATATAGGCAGAGATCTAGGGGGATCTTCAAGCCAGAGTTGGCTTTTGAAGGAGTCCTGTGTTTACTTCATATCCCTGTGATAGTCATTGACTAGAAGTGGCCAATGGAAGGTGTGGCCTTGTTGCAGTGATCGGCTACATTAAAAATATGCACTGCCGTACTGTGAGGATATGAATGGTCTTATCAATAAATGATACTGTATTAATTGGATCTCTATTTTGAAAAAAAAAATTTTACCTCTACCCCACTGCACACAAAATATTTACTTCCAGATGTGACAGATAAAACTATAAAGCACTTAAGGAAAATTATCATCCAGAAGTAGGATCTATTGCAAAATAAAACACTAAACATAAAAAAGAAAAGTACTAACTTAAAGATCAGGACTTCTGTCCATGAAGCAACACTGTTAGGAGAGAAAATACACGACTCAGAGTGTGAATAGATTTTATACACATATTTTAAAAGGATTTTTATCCAGAATATACAAAAATCTTATCTTTATGAATATAAAATATCAGTAATAAAATGGATGAAACTTTTTTTAATGATCAAAAGACTGAACAATTACTTTGCAAAAATAAGGATATCTGGATTAAATGAATTATATAAATGAAAAGTTGTTTAACTTCATTAGGCATCATGGAAATATAAGTTAATATCACAGTGGGGTATCACTACAGACCCACAGAATAATTAAAATTAACTCCAATAGTAACAAGTATTTGGAAATGTTTGGAACAATTGAAACTCTCATACATTGTTGGTGGGAGTATAAATTTGTCAAACCAATTCGAAAAATCATTTGGCACTATCTCCTAAAGCTGAAGATATGCGTCGGACTATTAAGCATTTTTTTACATAAATGCTACATATACAGAAACATTTACATATTCACCAGAGAAGTTCTTCAAACATATTCACTAAAAGCATTTTTCATAATAGTCAAAAATTAAGCCTAACCGAAAGTGGACATCATCAAAAGAATAAATTGTATTAGTTTCCTGTTGCTGCTGTAACAAATTATTATAAACTTAGCGGCTTAAAACAACTCAGATTTATTATCTTACACTTCCAGAGGTCAGAAATCAGAAATGGGTCTCACTAGGATAAACGGAATATTTTAGCAGGGCTATGTTTCCTTCTGAAGACTCCAAGGAACAATCTGTTTTTTTTTTCCAACTTCAAAAGGCTGCCACATACACTGGTTCATTGCCCTCTTCCATCCCTCAAAGCCAGCAATGGCTGGTCACATCCTTCTCACATCCCATCCCTTTGCCACTGACTCTTCTGCCTCCCCTTCCATCTTTAAGGGCCGTCGTAATGACATTGGGATAATTCAGGATCACATCCCTGTTACAAGGTCAGTAGATTAGCAACTTTATCTGCAGGCTTAATTCCCCTTTGCCATGTAACATAACCTGTTCACAGCTTCTGGGGATTAAGACAAACATCTTTGGAAGGTCATTATTCTGCTTACCATGATATGTATTCATAAACTGGAATACAATAGAGTAAGGAGAATGGAAAAAAAAAACTGCTATGTGCAATAATATGAGTGAATCTCACAAGCATAATGTTGAGTGAAAGAAGCCATATACCAAAATGTTATAGATTCTATTCATATAAGAGTCAAAAAATAGGTAAAACCACTCCATGTGTCAGGAGTCAGAATATTGTTTATCATTGAGGGAAAGGTAGTGCCTGTGACAAAAGGGACATCTGAACGGCTAGCAATTTTCTATTTCCTGATTTGGCCCCTGGTTACATATTTGTGTTCAATTTATGGGAATTTATCAAGTTATATACTCATTATTTGTACACTTTCTGTATACATGATATTCTTCCATAAAAGATTGCTTTAGAAAATAATATAAACAGATTTCATGCAATTCAGGCTGAATAATTTCCCAAAGAAGATACAGAAACAGTTATTAGAAGGAACATTTACTCTGGATAGTCAAAGCCAGTTGTATTCAAGTGTTACATGTAAATTTTTTAAAGTTTATAAATATATGTATATAATAGATTCATATATAAGAATAAATAGCAAAATCAAGCAAACCCAAGCAATATTGATAAATTTTAAAATAAATAGTACAGTAAACATTCAGAGTGAGTTTGGAATAAGGTACCAAGTGATGATTATCTTGAAAACAAAAAATGTTAAGATTTTGGATAAATACCTATTAGTTGTATAAATCCATACAACTTGTCTTGAATGAGGAACAAACAGGAAATTAGCTTGTCTTATATACAGCTTGTCTTACATGCAGTTTTCTTAGAGAGTAATCTGGCCCTCTTGGGGCTGGCCATTGCCTAACATTTCACCCCATGACTCATGCTCTCATAACCATGAGTAACTTAGACACGTGAAAGGTCTGTGCCACGGCTTTATCCAACACCATGCTCCATCTTTCAGATAACACGCAATGCCTTTGTTCCCAGGTTACATTTCTTGAATGTGTCTCCACTGTTTGCCTAAATATATGGTGTATTTGTTTGGCTTTTTTCTTCCCTGAAAAATAATATCTTATGGGATCCAGTCAGTACATCAGGCAGAAAATAGTTAACTAACTCGTTTTTAAAAAGCAACGTTAAGCTCTAAACTGACTAGAAGTATGTCTAATGCAGCAAATAGGAAAGAACTTTAAATATTATCAGTTCGAAACAGCTGCAAAATAATTCCAAAAACAAATATTTTTGTAGCAGAAAATACCTAATGGAGATTTAGTTCTGGGGACAAAGATGGGGAGAGATTCAGTAATTATAAGAGAGAGGGAGATTCTATACAATTTTCTAAAGGTGTCTTTGGCATTTGACTTGCTGTCTTGACAAGCAAGGGCCCCATAAAGCTGGGCCTGCTGGGCAGCGACTGTGGGGTGGGGACAGGGGAACAGGGCCTCCCACTCAGTCAGACAGCACCTAGGGAGGAGGAGATGGACACTTTGCACTCTCACGCCTAATTCAGCTCAGTTAATCAGGAATTAGGTGGAGACTGTGATTGGCGGGAGAGAGGGATGAATAGATGGAACACAGGATTTTCCAGACAGTGAAACTGTTCCGCATGATACTATAATAGTGGATAAGAGCTATTATAAATTAGCCAAAACCCATAGAATATATAACATGAAGAGTGAACCCTACGGAAATAATGATATGTTGATGTAGGTTCACCAGCTCTAACCAGTGCACCGCTTTGATGGGGGATGTTGATAATGGGGGAGGCTGTGCTTATCTGGGGGTGGGGATGTGTGGGCAATCTTTGTACCTTCCTCTCAAATGTTCTGTGAACCTAAAACTGTTCTAAACAGTGGTCAGTCAAGAAAAAAAAAAGGCTATGTAGATTTAATAATACATCTTGCTGGTGGATTCAAAATGCTATCTATTCTAACTTCTTAAGACTAGAAATTACAGTGGATGATTTCTCATATGAATACTATCTTTAAAAAAGTAGAAGTTCTTTTTACTTTAATAATAATTGTTTTTTTTCTATAATATGGTTATTACTTTTTTTTTTCTTCATTTGGATTTTTTCCCCAGAATCCTTTTATTCAACTTAGAGTATTTAACACTTTGAACTGAATAGTAAGAACCCCATAGATCCCAGGCAAAACTTTACCATTTTAACTTATATCTTACCCAAATTTTTATCATTGTGCTCTTTTTTTAAAATTTTTAATAAACTCCCTTTCCAGTAGTTCTTTATTCTTTTGATGGAACATGTAACTTATATAAAACAATATTAATTATCTAGAAGCAAATTGATACTAGTAACTCAAATAAAAACTATTAAAAGAGATCTATATCCGTTTGAATGACAAAGCATGTGAACAAAATATGAAAGAGAGAATTAAGCAGAAGTTCCAGAGATTTCAACTGAATTTTATCAAATTCAGCCTCTGAGAAGTCTTATCACTTATCTGCTGAAAGTGGAGAAATGTTATCTGTAGAAAGAAAATCTGAGTGATGACTTTATTTCTTCAAGTCTAAGTTGAGTATGCTGACCTTTGTCTGCACTCTAATGATGCTGATGACAGGACTAGGGGAAAAAATAAAACAGATTTATGTTACAATAGGGAGAGATTTAGCAATGACATAAGGGAAAACATCTGGATAAAATAAATATTTTTTCAATATCAAATTTTACCAATAACCTAAATCCCTTAGATCTAAAGGATGATATCAATCAAAAAATTTGATCCACCTGAAGTATCATATAGTTGAAAGTATCCACTTTAGTTCATGCCTTCCCTAAAATTATAAGCATTCTACTCTAGACATTTAAAAAATATATATCTCCATCTTATAGAATTATATTACTTCCTTTAAGAGAAAAAAAGGCCTCTTTTTCAGGGTTCATTTGATTAATGAGGTGTTTGCTCAATAATGACAGATGACTAGTGAGAATAAAGCCATTAATTTGATTTATAATTAATAAATACATTTAAATAAGCTTCTGTTCTCAACATACACATAGGATCAAGCTGAAGAAATTTTTAACACTAATAGTGCTATCTCTGAATACTGAGTATTGGTATCAATAATGATATTAGAGTAATACAGTAATAGTGGCCTCATAGGAATTTTTAAACTCATGTTGTTAGCAATTTTTAAGTCTTTAATTCTTAAGTAACTTATATTTAATTTTTATTAATCCATGTCTCAATTTATTATTAGAAAAAGCAGACTATTGACCATTGATGCATGCATGAACAAATCTCATGTTAACCCTCTACAATGAATAGATATTGTTTTCTTACCTACATTTGTAAATCATAGTGACTAAAGAGCTAATTAAAATACTATTTTAAAAATCCACCATTTGAATAAATTTGCCTCTATTTATTGGTCTCCCCCCAAAATATGTCCTTTTGAAATTCACCCTGTTTAAATACTTTGAAAAATTTATAGCAACAGCATGCAGTTTTAATTACAATTTATAGGCTGTGTTTAAATTGCATTTTAAACTAATTTGGTTTGTTCTTGAAGTTAAGTAATCGGAGAATGTTTTTTAGTGCAATTGAGATAATAGAGCAAATGTGAAAATTATTGGCATCTCCTGGAATCATCCCGAACTTAGACTTTTTGTCTTTGTCATACTTAAGTAACCTTTAAAACCACATGCTACTTCAAGGTGAGAGATGTCACTCATATGTGTTTATAGTGGACACTGAGCAAAAATCAGGGTAGACAATTGCAAGTTTATTCCTTTCAAACTTTTATGTCTGAGTTAATAGTAATAGCACTTTCTACATAAAATCCGTTGTTGGATGCTAGCACTATGCAAGTAAAGGGAGTATATGGGGGTCCCATTCTCATCTTAATGACATGAATTAGTAATTTCTTTTGTTCAGATTTAATATCTTATTTAAGCATTCAATCCTATTTCCTTCAAATTATATAGAACTATGAAAGAAGATTCCTGAGTAAAGCAATGAGCCCTACTATAAGGGTGTTAACAGTTATGAGTTTGACAGCTTCCCTGCACACAATTCAAACTCGTTTCACTCTTTCCTGACTACTTCCTTTCTTGGTATCTCAATGAGATGTGGGAGAGAAACTCTTCTACTATATATGTTTCTCATTATTGAAAAGGTAGTAAGTAAATCTTTATTTTATGTTGACTTTATGATAGTTATACAACAAAGTGTTTCCTCAGGTATCAGTTTATTTAATCCTGATAAAAACATATATTATTTAATACTAGCTTCCTTTTTATAGTTGAAGAAACTGGAGCTCAGGGAGGATAAATTTGTCCAAGGCCCCATGAGGAGTAAATTTACAACCTAGGATTCACATTTAAGTAGCGTGAATTCAGAGCCTAATAGTTAAAAAAATATGTATTTGGGCATACGTATTTGCATAGGTATTATGCATAACCTTTTACATTCTGCTATTTTTACTTACAGTGACACAAACATTTCTTAAATTTTTATAGTCATAAGAATAATTTTAATGGATGCTTAATAGTTTATCTGGTGTGTGTGTGTGTATGTATATATATATATTCATATAAGTTATGACTGTATGGATGCTATCACATCTTATATATTTGTCAACTAAAGAGACAGACAAATAACAACCAAGTGGTTCATGTAATGGGTGGGAAGTAAAGACCATACCATCTGCTAAAGAGTGAGGTAGTTCTACTCAATTCACTAATGCATATGATATAATTCATTATTTCAGTAGTGATTTTCAGTAGTTCAATAGCTGTGCAGGAATAAATGTGGCTTTACCATAGGAAGAATCATATAAGTGTCCCGGATCCTCTACAGTCTAAGGATTTATGTAAAGTTTTTTTAGGCACTAATAGTATATTCTTAACATTGCCAAGACCATTGACAAATTGTTTGAATATTTGCTGATCAAAAGTCCAGACACATAAATAAAATTTTAGTGTTGGTAATTATAAGCCCTTCTAGAGAACAATTAACTTTTCGCAATGCTGGCATTAGAGGAAAAAGATAATGCTCATTATTTTACAGGTGGACCATGTTACAGCAGATGTTTATTATGTTTTAGGTTTAGAGGAAGCAGTTTGATCTTTGGAACAAATTGATATATTTAAATGCTATAGGATAATGGAATGTTATGTTTGGTCTCTGATTTAAAGTATAATATGTTAGTTATTGAGTACCTAAGAATGATGTGAAGATGAAATCCCCATTCATTCCACAGTCACAACATACAAACTCTTTTTCTAACAGCACTGGCTTTTATCAGTTAATATTGCTTTGTTTTGTCTTGTTTTAACTAAGTAACACAAAGATTGTTCTCTCTGTGTAAACTAAGGGGCTTCATATATTAAGTGTTCCAAGTATTTTAAGTGAACCTAAGGTATTTAGCTTAAACCTATAAAAATCAGCACTATGGACAGTGAAACCTTTTGGAGGACTTCATTATAAATGCCACAGAATGCTCTAAAGCTTAGATAATTTAACTTCCAAATGGCCATCATAACAAATTAATTAGAGCTGGTAGATAGCAGATACATAAAAATAAGCCAAAAGTTGGATGACTATGACCATTCAAATGAGTTTTACTTTTTTTCAGATACAATGCAAGTTCCCCTTCACATCTCAGACTATTATTTTTCCTACCATACCCAGTATGTGTGAGTCAGTGCCTTAAAAGCCACTGGTACTACAGCAAACATTTTAAATAAGTAGATTATAGTTAGCTTTTGATTTTATGTTTGTAGCAGAAACAAGCTTATCAGTGGTTTGTTAACGTGCTTTGATACTCCTGTACTGTTGTTTCACTGACACACTCTAGGCTGACATCCAGAGACACTCTGCTTGGGCATTCATGTGTATCAGGGTTGGTACTCTTCCTGTCAGCTTGATAGGCCCACTAAATGACTGGGCATTGATCCAGAAGCAACTATTCTTCATTCTCTACAAACCGTTGGAGGCTTTATGTGGACCGTACTGGATGACAGCTATTTTTTTGGCATTTTTCCATTCCTTTCCCTATCAGCTAACAATTTCTTTTTGTTTTTTTTTTCTTACCTTCTCTCAAAAGATCATTTCAATTACATATAAGCCTAAAAAAGTTTTTCCTATATAATATATTGATAACCATTTGTTGAGAATTACTTTCCTCAAGAATGGTTCTCTGCGTATGTGGCAATCAATCTTATGAAACAAGCATGTGGATAGAGCGACAAAGACGACTCTATTATTAATTCTACATAAAGGCACTATTGTAAAATGACTTTACAGTGCATTGTAACTTTACAATACATTTTACAACCTTCTAACATTGTAAAGAAGATTTTGACATAATATGTTCATTTTACTCATGCTCAGCATTTTATGATTTTCTTTTTCTGCTTATCTCCCCCATACCTGTTTAGTACATCCTGTGACATTAAGTTTCATTGCAATCTGCCATATTAGATATCACATGTTTGAGAACCAAGTTAGCTCAAAATGAATCATGTCCTAATCAGTTACAAAATATCCTCTAAGGTTTTTCCCTTAATTAAATACTGAGTCATTATAATTGTAGATATGTGGGCCCAATACTCGGTTTCTGAGGCTTAAAAAAGAAAAAAATTGCAATTTTATTCTATCCATTTTCTGAAGACTAAACCTAGATTCATAAGACAGCATAACTCTCTGAATGTATGACTCCAGAAGTTCATAAAAATTTCTAAAATATATTGAAGTGTTGTTTTTTTCTCGATTATATGTTATGTCTCATTGTAAAGTAGATTTATGGAAGCATATCTGGCCTGAACAATATGGCATACTTAAGAGCATGATTTAAGTTTAACAGGTCTGGGGAAGTTACTTAAGCTTTAAACACTTTAGTTTTCTTATATTCGTGCTAACTTATGTCTTTGAGAGTTAAATGCTGCAGTACTATAAGGTGCATATCAACATATCAGATACACAGTAATAGCTGAGTAAATGGTAATATTAACAAGAAAAAAATGGCTAGAATCAGAATTATTTTCAGATAGTTCAGCCAGAACCCTGTACTATATTGTAAGTACACTTTGCTGGAATCCAGTCTTTTGAGATTAAATGTATAATTTAATGAAGGCAAAACTGGAAATTGCTAGATGGATTGAGTGCTGAAGGCTTAGAATACATATCTAAAGTTTCTGGTACCTTGAATTATATTTGGGATCATCATATAACAGAGATCATTGATTATTTGGAGGGGAAAATAACCGAGTTAAAAGAATCTTACTAAAGGATGTCATGAGACAAAGGCAAAGAAAAGCCACACTTTATATGTTTTCTATGGTTTAGGTACTTCAATACCGATTATGCTATCTAAATACATGAGGTAATTATTCAACAACTTTAGAGCTCTGACCTAAGAGTTCAGTCCAACTTCCCTTGAGAGCTACTTATAAGGCTTTATTACAGTGTGATTATGATATAATTTAGCCTCTAAGTACATATGTGAGCCAAAAGGCTACATTTTATAGACTCATTATTATAAGCTCAAGGGGAAAAAAGCATAGAATTATCATCTGAGGATTTGACTATTTTTTTTAAATATGAATGAACAATGACAACATGTAGGAGAAATTATCGTTCAACCTTAGTTTTTGTTCACTTGGAAAAACTACATTCTCCTGAATCCTATTGGTTCATCAATCCTAGAGATAAGGTGATAGACTTGAAAATGCTTAACATTTTAAGAAAAGATGTGTTCAATTATTTCTCAGTGCTAATGAGGTCATAAAGGATAAGAAGGAGAAAAAACGTAAGGGAAATGAAATGAGCACTTTCTCAGGGATCAAGAACCTAAAAAGACTGTAATTGAGCCCTTCAAGGCATTTCACTAAATGTATAGATTCGTTGAACTTTTTTTTTATTTTGACTTTTTATTTTGAGATAATTATAGGTTCATAGGAAGATGCAAAAATAGCACAGAAAAGTTCTGTGTACCCTTAACTCAGTCTCCCCCAGTGGTTAAATCTTGCATAATTAAAGCATACTATCAAAATGAGGAAGTTGGCGTCGGTACAATAGACATTAGTCTGAACATGGTCTGTACATAATTCTCTGCCATTTTGTCACCTGTGTAGATTCATATAATGATCACTGTGTCAAGATACATACCCAGGCATTCTCATTCCCTGTCCCACTCCAACATCCATTTACCAAAATAAGATGAAATAATTTTTAAAAACTTTAAAAAGACTTACACTGGTAGTATTCAAATATTTTTTTACTCCCTTCAGAAACGTGTCATGATGAGTGAAGACTTTCAAACAATTTAGTTATATATGGACTCTCTTATTCATGGACCTAGATATTCACTTATATAATGGAAACTTTTTTGCCCATGGGTATATTCTCCACAAACGACATCTTCTGTCTGATAATTCTACTTTGAGGATTATGCTATTCATGATAGGTTAAATCATGGCATATGGAGGAGTCTCATGTTCATTTACAAATGTTAACAGACATAAAATATTAAACTATATTTACCTAGCAACAAAACTTGAATAAAATGGTATTAGTAGCAAGAATCATTACTGTATCTGTCCTGTGAAATATTCCTTTCAAATAGTCTAAGTTTTGACATAACATGAGGTAAAATGGTGGGACTAAATGATTAATTATTATTCAGGGGAATCATTTTATATAAAAGATACCAAACATACAGTAGACTGGTAGAGGGACTGAGCACCTGAAGGAAGAAAATATCAATGTAGTTTTATTATATTTAATTCTGATTCTGTATTTGAAATAATAAAGTTACTTAAAACAAGGAGTAGAATGGACCAAAAAAGAAAAATATAAAATCATAAATCCAAAAGCTCAACAAATAACCAACTCTTGAAACCTGAAGAAAACTACAGCAAGACACATCATAATCACGTTACTTACAGCCAGTGATAAGAAGAATAGCAACAAGAAAAAATGGACACATTATGTACAAAAGAATAAAGAAAAAGATGACAACAGATTTCTCCCTGGAAACTATGCAATTAAGAAAGCAGTAGAATAGCATCTTTATAGTACTGAAAGAAATAAGCAATCTAGAATTCTGTAGGCAGTGAAAAGATTTTTCAGAAATGAAGATGAAATGTAAACTTTCTTAGACATAGAAAAGCTAAAAGAATTAATCACCAACAGACCTTTATTGCAGGAAATATTCAAGCTAGTTTTTTAGGCAGAAGGAAAATGATAGCAGATGGAAATGTAAATCTACATAAAGGAATATAAAGAACCAGAAATGGTAACTACAAAGAGAAATATAAAAAAATGGTTTTTTTCTTATTAAATAAATGTCTTAAAGAGAAAATTGACTGTTTGGAACAAAAATAATAACAATGTGCTCTGGAGTTTTAAAATTTTTAAGTAAAATAGAGGACAGCAATAGCACAAAGGTAGGTAGGGAGAAATAAAAAATGTGTGTTTGAAGGGTTCTTATACTGTATGTGAAGTGGTATAATACTACTTTTGGTAGACTTTCATAAATTAAAGATGCATACTATGTACCCTATAGTAACTACTAGAATTAACACCAAAGACATAGTTGTAGCCAATAAGATAACAAAGGACATAAAATGGAATCATAAAAAATACTCAAGTGATATAGCAAAAGAGAAAAAAAGGAACAAAGGTCAGATGAGATAAATAGAAATCAAAGAGCAAGATGGAAGATTTAACCCAGCTGGGTCAGCAGTCACATTAAATATAGTGTAATTATCCCAAGTAAAGCCAGACCCTGAGAGGTTAGATTTTAAAAATGAAAGCCAGATCCAACTATATTCTGCCTATAAGAAGCTCACTTTAAATATAAAGACATAAATAAGTTAAAAGTAAAGGATAGTAAAAGATGTATTATGCTAACACTGTTCAAAAGTGAAAGTAACTATATTATCGGATCAGAGTAAAGAATATTAACAGGGAAAAAAGAGCATCATTTGATAATGACAGAAGTGTCAATTCACCAAGAGGAAATAATGATTCTAAATTTGCATGAACTTGATAATAAAGCTTCAAAGCCCATGAAGCAAAAAATGATAGAATGTCAAGGAAAATAGATAAGCCCATGTTCCTCTTTCAATAATTGATAAAACAAGTAGACAGTAAATCAGTAAGGATATAGAAGATTTAAACAACACTATCAATCAGCCTAACCTAATTGGCATTCATAGAAGACTCCAACTAACAACATTAGAACACACATTTTTTTTTTCCAGGGTGCAAGGAAAATTTATAATGATCAACCATTTTCTGTACCATTACACAAATCACAAACTTGAGAGGATTCAAATCATAATATGTATGTTCTCTGACCATAATACAAATAAATTAGAAATGGATTACAGAAAGATATTTGTAAAATCCTTAAATAACATAACTAAATAACACACTTCTAAATAGTTCCTAGATCAAAGAAAAAATTTTTTAAACATTAAAAGGTATTTTGAACTGAATGAAAGTAAAAGGAGAACATAAAATATATGGGGTACAGAATTGCTTTGAAGGAAATTTATAACATAAAAAAACCTATGTTAAAAAAGTAAAATGTCTTAAATCAATCACTTCAGTTTCCACCTTAAAATATTAGGAAAAAAAAAATGAACCTCCACCTATTTGGAAGAATAGAAATAATGATAATCAGAGGAAAAAGCAATGAAATGGAAAACAGAAAACAATAGAAAAGATAAATGAAATGAAAAGTTCATTCTTTGAAAAGGTCAAAGTAGATGAACCTCTGCCAGAATAGTCAAGATAGTAAAGGTAAAAATACAAATTACTGATATCAGGAAATAAATGGATGATGTGACAAAAGCCTCTACAGAGATTCAAAAGATAATAAGAAATATTATGAACAGCTTTATGCCAATAGATTCCACAAATTATATGAACAAATTCCTTGAAAGATGTGAACTACTCACTGAAAAAAAAAAAATAACTAACTTGGTTAGCCCTTCTTCTCTTAAAGATGTTAACTTTGTTATTAAAAAACCTTTCCACAGAAAAAAACTTCAGGCCCAGAGGGCATCAATGATACGTTCCAACAAACTCAGGAGGAAAAAAAATGATATTAGTTGTACACAGATTCTCCCAGAAATTTGAAGAAGACTTATTCTGCGAAGTTCATACGCTGAGTCCAAAATGAGACAAGACAGTATAAGAATATCAAAACAAAACAAAACAAAAAATCTAAGAGCCACTATCCCCAATGCAAATAGAAACAAAAATTTACCAAATAGAATCCAAGAATATATACAAATAATGCATTATGCATAAGTGTAGTTTATCGCAGAAGAACACAGTTTATTTAACATTTTTTAAATCCATGTAATTAATCCTATTTAGAAACTTTAAAAAAAATGTGAGCTTCTCAAGGGGCAAGAGAAGCATTTGATAAAGTCTAACATTAATTCCTAATAAAACCTCTCAGCAGACTAGGAATAGATAGACTTTCTTAACCCAATAAAAGACATCTGCAGAAACTTAACAGCTGACAGCATACTTAATGGCCAAAGACTGAATGCTTTCCACTTAGATGAGGAAAAAGGAAAAGAAATCTAGTGTCATCACTTCTATTCCACATTGTAGCAAGTTTCTAGCATATAAGGCAAGAAGAATGAAAAGGCATTGAGATTGGAAAAGAACAACAGCAAAAAAACTTGTATTTTTTTAGAGACATTCTGTAGAATATCCAATGTTATCTAGAAAAACAGTACCAAATCTAATTAATAGGTTTAGAAAGACTGTAGGAGTAAATCAGTATACAGAAACCAATTGTATTTCTATATATCCATCATGAACAATTGAAAATTGAATTGACGAACATCATCACTTATAAGGGTAGATCTCATGCTAAGTATTCTTACCACAAAAAAAAAAAAATTTAAATGAAAAGACATTCACTTCTTGAAATATTTTAAAATAGATATATTCCTCTTTTATGAAAAAATCTATGTATTTCTTAGTGATAAAAATTTATTTTGAAAATAAAACTCATATTGCATAAAAAAGCAAACCTCTTAAAATAGAATCAAAAATATAAAATACTTTGAGAAAAATTTGTCAAAAGATATGCAAGACCTGTGCACTGAAAATTACAAAGCATTTTTCAAGGAAATCGAAGAACATAAATAAATTGAGCAGTATATCGTGTTCATTGATTGAAAAATTCAATATCATTTAGATGTCAGTTCCTCCATAATTGATCTGTAAATTCAGCATAATCCCAATAAAAATCCAATTCACAAGCTTTTTTTAATATTCACATGGAAATACGAAGCACCTAAAAGTGTCCAAACAACTTTGAATGAAGAGTTTACTACCTAACTTCAAGAGTTACCATGTATTCTTGACATAAGATTGACAGATAGATCAATGAAGAAGAATTGAGTCCAGAAATATACATAATCATGGATTTAATTCATTTTTGACAAATGATACAGCAATTTAGTGGAGAAAAGGTAGTCTCTTTAACAAATATTACTGGAAATATTGGATATCCATAGTTTTAAAAAATCAGCTAAACCTCCCACCACATAAAAAATAAACAACATTAAAAAAATCTCTCATGTGTATATTTCTTTTATAAGTTTAGTTTCTGTGGCGAACCTTAATATATCTGTCATCAGTTTTTCTGCTGTCTTCTAGATCATTTCTGTAAGTAGGTAACCATATTATTATTCACATTAAAAGATACTTCTCTTGACTTCACTTTCACCTCCGTCTACTCCCCCAATTTTTTTTTTTTTTGCTACCCATTTGCAGCAAAATTCCTGAAAGAGTTGTCCATTCTTACTGTCTCTAGCCTCTCTTCGATTCTCTCTTAAATCTACTCTAGTCAGTCTTTCATTGTTATTATGTCAATGAAAGCATTCTTGTCAAGATCATCAGTGATTTCCACACTGATCAATTCAGGAGTCATTTCTCAATTCTTTTTCTAAATAAATCAGCAGCATTTGACAAGAGTTGATGCCTTTCTCCTGGATACATTTTTGTAACTTAGCTTCCAAGACCGTATTCTCTTATTTTCCTCCAACCCAGACTATTCATTTCTTCTGCTATTTTTTTTTCTCTTATCCTCAGCCTCTTCATGTTGGGGTATCATAGTGCTCACTCCATAGCACTCAGTCCCATTGTATGCTTTTTAAATACCAAGCATGTAATAACACCTGTCTGATTGTTGAATACAGCTCAGACCTCTTCACCATAGTTCCAGTTCATATATCCAATTGTATACTTGACATCTCTCTTATATGTTTAATGGACAACTATAATTTGACATGTCTAAGCCTGTACTCCTGATCTCCGACACATTCGGTCCACTGAGAACCTCTGCATCAATTAAGGGTAACTACATCTTTTCAGTTACTCAGATCAAAAATCTCACAGTCATTTTTGACTTATCTTTATTTTACACCGCAGCTAGTCCTTTAGGTCTTCCTTTTAACTCTACCATCGGAATACATGCAAAATCTGACCTCTTCTCAATATTTCCAGTGCTAACCACACTGGGCAGGCATTTATTTACTTTGTTGGATTTAGAGAATTTCTCTATTCTCTGTAATAATAATCTTTTGTCTAATATTTTTATTGAAGATTTTATCTATCTCTCTACCTATCTGTACTTACAGATATAATTTTAATAGATTCAAATGTGTTTGTATTTTCCATTAGACTTTGCCTTTTGTGGCTTATTCAGGAAACATTCCTAAATCTGATTTAATAAAAGATATTTTCCTGTCTTGTTCCAATTTAAAATTTTGCTTTTTATAATTATGTGTGTAAACCATTTAGAACATTTTTGTTTGCGTGGTTTGAAATAAGGATCCACTCCCCCCTCAAAACACACACACACACACACACACACACACATTCATTGAACTGTTTTTTTCCTTAAAACGCCATGTTATAATACCACTTGTTACTTCTTAGCCAGATCTAGAAAGCAAAGCCTAAGCCAGGATTAAGGGGTAATACTCTATTTGCAAGACGCAAGCCAAAGTAATGAGGATGAGGATGAAATGAAAGAGAGATAAGGAAGGATGTGAAGTATTGCCACATAATGCTTTATCACTCTGGCTAACTCTGATTCCCAGTGAACTGCAAAGACACATAGCAACTCCAGGCTCCTTCGATGAGGCTGCGGTATCTATTACCTTGGAGTTGTTCACAGGAGAGAGGAAGAGAGGAAGGGGAGAAAAAGTACCCACCTGCTATTCCCTTTCTCCTCTTGGTCCACTGGTCAATGATCACACCACAAGGAGCTGACCCCACCACCACCACATATATCTGGGTTACATCGCCAAACCGTCAGCAGCTTCTCAGGAAACCATACCCCATGCTCCACAATAGGGCATTTTGAGGAGTTCAAAAAAGGCAAACTGATGGAGAGAAGGTGCCAATCAATCAATCGAGAGAGAAGGAAGAGAAAGGTCAAGGATTCTGAGAAGGCAAACAAGATTTATGTTAAATGCAATAATAATTCAAGGAATCTTATACATTTTGTTCTTGAGCTGAGTTCACTATTCTGTCCCTCTAGTCTATCAGTCCCTGGAACAACAATGAACTGTTAAGTACCATAGCTTTACAATAGATCATATGTCTGGTAATTCCTAACAAACCTTACTTTTTTATGGACCAATCTTTCACATACCTTTTAATCAATTTGTCAAGTTCTAGAAAAGTAATACTATGTAATATTAACTGGCATTGTATCATAATTATAATTGAAAAGAACCATCATCTTTATGATACAGAATCTTTATATCCTTGCACATAATGTTTCAATTTTTTGTTTTTATTATTAACATCTAGAATAATGAGGTTAGATTAATGCTTTATGGGTTTTTGTTGTTATTGAGAAAGAAATTTCTTAAATTCCATTTTTAGATTGCTTGCATTGATATATTAAGACACTATTGATTTGTGTATACTGATCTTTACCCAACAAGGATAAAGAATTCTTCCTTTCAGATTCTTCTGTCTTCTACTTTTCTCACTTTTTCCTTTAAATACTATTATCTGAGACCTGTAGCACAATGTTGAATGAACATAGTTATAGAAATCATCTTTGGCTTATTTCTGCATTTATTTGACTTCTAGTATTTCACAATTAAAGACTATTTTGATAGATATACTCTCTCGGAGTAAAGTAGTCCCTTTTATTACAGTGTATTGTCATGAGTTAATTATTAATTTTATCAAATTATCTTTCTGTATTTGTGTATATGATCAAGTATTTCCCATTTGACCTATTAATGTGATGAATTACATTAGATGTTTTTCATATTTGAATGCATTTTTTTAAGAATTCTACATTTTTATGTTGAATCGAGAAAAATATTTTGCTAGATTCAGCTCTGGAAAAATATCAGACCTATAAATATTAACTATTTTCTTTCTGTTTATACCATCAGAACTCTTATGTAAACAAACACCGATCCTCCTTATTTCATCCTGCCTGTTTCTTAGCCACATTTTAATGTTTTCCATCTCTTTATATTTCTGTGATATTTTTCTCAGTATTTTGCTTATATCTTTCTCCAAGCTCACTAGCTTTGCCTTCAGGTATGTCTAATCTGATTTTTAAATAATCCATTCTTTTTAAAACTTTGGTGATTTTTTTTTTTTTTTTTTTTTACTTCTTGAAGCTGTTTGGTTCTCTTTCGTATATGACTTTCATTTATTTCTCATTCTTTCATTATGATTTCTATTTGTTTTCAGAGTTCTTTAAAAAAATCAAAACTTTAAATTATGTTAAGGCATGACACTTTATAAGATGCAAGTTGAGGTAATGGAGGTAAGAAAAAAAATGAAAGTGAAGCGAGGAAAGATGTAAAGTATTCAAAATCTCTCATTATGTCTACTCATTCTTCTCCCTAGTGGATGTTTTTCTTATATGGTTTATAATTTTATTGTAAGCTATTCAATAGGGATTAATATATTTTTCTTTGGGAGTTCCATGTACTCTAGGTTTTTCATCTGTTTTTCAGAATGATTTTGGTTTATTCCTGATAGGGCTGTGCACATGATATTGTTTCAATCTGGATGTCATGCTCACTGCTGACTTGGAATTCCCATGCCACTGTAAACATCTTGAAGGTATCACAGTAGCTGCCCCCATAGGCTGGAGATTTCAGTTCACATGAAATCATTTTGTAAAATTATTTATTCAGTTTTATTTGATGTACAAAGTCAAAGACAAGTAGCCAGCATTGTTACTGCTTCTCTGGGCTAAGGGGAGGTGTTTTCTAACTTGCTTTTCATGGCCAAGTCAAACCTTTGAGGATTCTCACTTAATGAAGTACTCAGTTTCAACTATTTATTTTTTAAGACCCTAAGGACTTTGTGGCAACATCCAGACACCAGCTTCTTCAAACCTCTATGTAAATCATACATTACTAAACTACTAAAGCATAATTCAAGGTCCACATATTGTATGAGTTTCTTCTTTCTTTTTATCTTTGTCTTTTCTTATTTATTGGCTATGTATTTAAAATCACTGTGATCATAAATTATCCATCTTTCTCTGTGTTTATAGACTAAAGCCCTAGTCTATTGTCCCACAACTTTTCTGGCAGTTTTGATTTCCATACTTGAGCTCACTGTGTCCCCATCATTTCTTAAACCTCCTTTCATTTGTGAATGTTTCTTGCATTATCTTATCCAAAATAGAGTATTTCTGCCAGTAAGGAGATACCACCAATCTTATAACTTGTAAAAGTCATATTTTTCTTTGTCTAAAATTAAGTTTCTTAAGACAGAGGACATTGTCTCATACTTCTATAGCTTTCTGTCAGTTAATATTTACTGTTTGGTTATAATAAAATAAACATTCTAGAAAAAAGGCAATCAACTTTCTCTTAAGTGTCAGAGAATATCCTAGAACATTACTTATATTATTAGTTTAACTCACACATATAGAAGCCATGAGACTAGGCATTTCAGATCTCCCTTCTGGAAAAACCTGGTATAAGGAACTAGTTAGCTGACAGCCTTGAAATCCACCACAGTATTCACATTGAGATCAGGTTCTTCCACTGCAGTCAAGGCCCAGCCAAAGACTGAGTGTGACAGCGATACTAGAGCCTGGCCATTTGTGGGACTCTTCTAATAGGTCATCTTCTGGAGCTCACTGACCTGGCTGGGACTTACTCAGTTACAGTGCAAGCAGAGGCTCTTCTTACCTAATTCTCTCCCTGTCTACTCCCCCAATATTCTCAGTTCCTAGCATGGTACCCTGCAGTAATGCACACCCAATAAATACTTGTTAAATGCTTTAAATAAATAGGAAATGTTATAACCTTTGTAAAATATTTAAAAGCTTGACCAAAGAATGGAAATCAGTCTCTCTGTACTATTACAAGGTGATCGTTATATTAGGTGGGGTATATTCTAAATTACTATAACAACAGCATCTTAAACCATAGTAGATTAAACGAGATAGTTTATTTTTCCTTCACCAAAGGTAAAGGCTCCAGGACTAAAGGAACAGTCCTGCTATCTTGAATATATGGATTTAATTCCAGAGTCAAAATAATTCCTTCAGTCCTTGACTTCTCTAGCCAGCAAAAAGGAGAAGAGTATGGAACAGTACACCCAATTGTTTTAATGTCAAGACACAGACAGAGCATGTATCATTTATTCTTCATTTGCCTAGAACTTCATCAAGTGGACACGCCTTGCTGAAACATGCTAAGAAATACAGTACTCAGCTATATGGCCATGTATCAGTTAACTCTCTTTTCCTGTATAATTACAGGAGAATGGATATGGAGGCAACCAACATCTTCTGACAAGAACTGAATAAGAAACAATAGGTCAGATGCAAATTAGTAAACTATCTATTACTTAATATATTTAGGCAGAAACATAATAACCATTTGCAAAGGATAATCTAAAATCAATTTTCCCCCCAGTGGGAGTTTCAAAGAGATGATTGTTAAACACTGCATTATATGATTTTATGTTTCTATTTTAATTCTTGTACCATATAAGATGTATTGTATATAGTAGGCACATAGATGACCTGCATCTTCCCACACTGTAAACTCAGTGAGAGTTTAAGGACAGTGTCTATATTAAAATCTACTCTATGCCAACATTTAGAATAATACAAATGATAGGTAAATATATATTTATTGAATAAATGAGTAGTAACTATTAAAATTTATTAACTTGAAGCTAAGATTACTAAGAAATATACCTCTGTTTCAACAACAGAAAATCTAGATTGATGCTCAACACCTAAAATGATCAGATTTTGTCTTGCAAAATATTTTACTACGTCTGCAAAAGGTAGCACATAAACATGAAACATATATATGTGTTTAATGTATTTTTGGCATTTCTCAAAAGCTTATACCAGTTCTTTCTCTCCTGACGTCATTGAAATGATGAATTTTTTTTCAAGTACAAAATGACTGTAAACTCTTTGTTATACATTAATATCTCTCACTTGAATCTTCGTTCAGCTTATAAATTCAAATAATTATTATTTAAATTAAAAGTGATCCCAAAGTAAATAACTTAAAATAATGTCAGTGTTTCTAGAGAACATTTCAACCTTCTCTGTACATCTCAGATTTTGGTAATTAAGATTCTCCCCACTTCTAAGACTTACACTGAGGCTTGGATAGCAGAAGATAAATATTTCCAGTTGTATATTCTCTTCCTTTCCCCTCTCCTCCCCTCTCCCTCGCCCTCTCTCTCTTCTCTTTCCCCCTTATCTTTCCCTTCCCCTTTCTCCATCTCCGTCTCTGTCTCTCACACACAAATACAAAACACAAACACACACATGCATACATGTCTCCTCTCTTTCTCCCTACCTCCCCACCGAAACCACTTTCATTTATCCTATTTGTATGCTCTGGACTGTTACCAATATCTTTTTTTATTCCTCAAGCCTGAATTATTCAAGTACACTCTATCCCTGAATATAGCAGTAACAGGATAGGTGAGCAATAGAAGTCACATAGAGAAATAAGGAAAAGATGAAATAGAGGTAAAGGAAACTGACATATTTTTTCTATATTTAATAACAGGTTAGAAATATCCAGAAACAGTGTTCTTGGTAAATTTTTTCTTCTTTTTCTACCTTATTTCTATTTCTCATTTGCTTCGATTGGGTTTTTAAAGAATAATTTGTCAAGCTCATATGTACCATACACTCATATCTTAATGCATGTGGTGTTATTATAGCAGCTATAACTCATATGTTCTGTTATTCCAGTGATAGATGAAAACCAACTTCACATTCTGATATTTATTGAAAAATGCATTCTCAACACAAGTGATAATATCATAGACTCAGATATATCCCGAAGCAGTAATTCTGGTCTTTACAGCAGAGTCTATTTAAGATTTTTAAATGGATTGTCTCTTCCAGAAGAATAGAATATGTGCTTATATGTGATTGAAACTGAATAGTTATTGCAGAGGTCCCTCGTGACAAGCTAGGGGCTTACTTTGATGTCAGTAACATTTTAAGAAGGAGATGAAATTAGAGAGTAGAACATATCGTTCAGTGATAGACTGAGAGGCTACCTATGGCCTAGTGAATAGAGAAATTGGTTATGTCATTTCATGTGCACCACTGATGTCCTAAGTCACTGTTCAAAGAGCCCCTATTTTTCACCATACTAACTTGACTCCTACCCTTATTTAATATTACCCCATCAAGACCAACACTTTACTTTTGTCAGATTTGACCCATTAGTTTGATAATTCTCCAATATATCAGTGGCAGAGTCACATATATCATTAAGATTTGTTCTCAGATATAATCTGCAAGAATGTTTTGTGTCTAAAAGCAACATCTTGCTGCCTGACTTTATCCTTTATGTGCCATATCCGTGAACTCTATGTAGACTTAGGACTACAGAACTGGCTTTATACAACTGTCAAATAGTTCGTGTGACCTTAGCTAAATTATTTAAGTTTCCTGAGCTCGTTCTTTCCTCTGTAAAGCAATGGAGTTAGACTAAAACGATCAATACAGTTTCTTCCGGCTGTTCCTTTCCTTAAAGGAAACTCCTGTACAATGGCCATGAAACAGATCACATGTGGTAGACTAAAATTGAAGACTGAAATTGCAGCTGAAATTCCCTGATGTTACAGACATTTCTGGGGAATGAAGTAAGGATTAGAAACAATTCCTCTCTGATTTACAATCCTACTGAAGTCTAGAATAATGATGGCATGTAGCATTTTGTAGAAACAGTAAAGGCAGACCTTCTCAGACTTAGCGTACAATGGAGGGTAAGCCAAGCTCTCTTCTCTCTGGAATTCTCCAAGGCCAGTGAGCAACCCCATCCCATCCCTCCACAATAATTGTGATTAAAATGTCCTACCCATATACTCCCAAACCTATCACTTGATCTTAGCATCAGTTACACTGCATTATGTTTTTCTATCTTTTATTGTGGTAAAACAAATAAAATTTACCACCTTAACAATTTTAAAGTATATAGATCAGTGGTATTAAATACATCTGTAATGTGCAATCATCACCACCATCCATCTCCAGAGCTCTTTTTATCTTGTAAAACTGAAACTCTGTACCCATGAATCAGGAACTTCCCATTCCCTCTTCCCCCAGCCCTTGACAATAACCATTCTGCTTTCTATCTCTGTGAACTTGACTACTGTAAGTACCTTATATCAATGGAATCATACAGTATTTTTTTTGTATGTGTGACTAACTGGCTTATTTTACTTAGCGTAATGTCCTCAGGTTTCATCCATGTTGTAGCATATTACAGAATTTCCTTCTTAAGGCTGAATAATATTCCACTGTATCCTTATACCACATTTCACTAATCTATTCATCTATCAGTGGGCAATTGATTGCCCACTACATTTTAACTATTGTGAATAATGCCATTAAGAATATGAATGTGAAAATATCTCTTAGAGACCCTGCTTTCAGTCATTTTGAATGTATTCCCAGAAGTCGAATTGCTGAATCATATAGTAATTCTGTTTTTAATTTTTTTAGGAACCTCCATACTATTTTCTATAGTGGCTGCACCATTTTACATTTCCACCAACAGTACACAAAGGATCCAATTTTTCCACATCCTCGTCAGTGCTTGTTATATTCTGTCTTTTGATAGTAGCCATTCTAATGGGTGTGAGGTGGTATGCCATTATAGTTTTGATTTGCATTTCCCTAATTAGTGAGGTTGAGCATTTTTTTATGTGCTTATTGGCCATTTATATATCTTCTTTAGAGAAATGTCTGTTCAGGTTCTTTACCTTTTTTGAATTGGATTGTTTGTTTTATTGAACTTCAGGAGTTCTCTATTTTTTATGTATTAGTCTTTTATCAGATATATTATTTACAAATATTTTCTCTTATTTTGTGGGTTGCTTTATTCTGTTGGTGTTGTTTTTTGATGCACATTTTTAAAAACTTTTCATGAAGTATAATTTGTCTATTTTTTTTTCTGTTGCCTGTGGCTTTGGTATCAGAGTGATGCTGGCCTCATAAAGTGAATTTGGAAGTATTCTCTCTTATTCTATTTTTTTGTAAGGGTTTAAGAAGGAGCGATATTATTCTTCTTTAAATGTTTGGCAAAATTCACATGTGAAGTCCTCAGTTCCTGAGTTTTATTTTGTTGGGAGATTTTAATTACTAATTTATTCTCTTTATTTGCTTTTGATATGTTCATGCTTTCTATTTTCTTCTGATTCAGTCTTGGTAAGTTGTATGCTTCTAGAAATGTATTCGTTTATTCTAGGTTGTCCAATTTGGGTCATATAATTTATTGTAATAGCCTAATATGATCTTTTTATTTTTGTGGCATCGATCGTGATATCTACTTTTTCATTTCTGATTTTATTTATTTGAGTCTTCCCTCTTTTTGGTTGGTTAATCTAGCTAAGGATTTGTCAATTTTATTTATCTTTTCAAGAAAACAATTCAGTTTCATTGATTTCTTTCTGTATTTTTATTCTCTTTCATTTATTTCTGTTCTAATCTTTATTATTTTCTTCCTTATGTTAACTTTGAGCTTAGTTTGCTCTTCTTTTTCCAGTTCCTTGAGGTATGGGAGAGCTATCTTCTTTTTTTTAATATAGGTATTTATCATTATAAACTTCTCTCCTAATATTACTTTTGGCATATCCCAGAGTTTATTTGTTGTTTCATTTTTGTCTCAAATATTTTCTAATTTTTCTTTCATTTTTTAAAATTTCGTCTCAGGGGTCGTTCATGGTGTGTTGCTTAATTTTTTGTTTTCTTTCTGTTATTATTTCTAGTTTTATTCCCTGTGGTTGGGAAAGACACTTGGAATTAATTCAGTCTTTTAAATTTGTTAATACTTGTTTTGTGACCTAGCATGTTATCTATCCTGAAGAATGTTTGTGTGTGCTTGAGAAGAATGTGTATTCTACTGCTGTTAGGTGGAATGTTCTTTATGTTTGTTAGATATATTTATTTGATCTATAGTGTTGTTCAAGTCTGCTGTTTTTCTTTTTGATTTTTGTCTGCATAATTTATATATTATTGAAAATGGGATAGTGATGTCTCCTACTATTATTTCGTTGCCGTCTATTTTTCTCTTCAGATTTGTCAGTGATTGATTTATACATTTTAGTGCTCTGATGTTGGGTGCATATATGTTTATAATTGTTATATCCGCCTGCTGAATTAACTCTTATCATTATGTAATGACTGTCTTTGTTTCTTATGACAGTTTTTGACTTAAATTCTATTTTGTTCTGCATTTACAACACCATGGATGACCTGCAGGACATTATTCTAAGTGAAATAAGCCAGATAGAGAAAAATAAACACTACATGAAACTACTTATATGTGGAATCTAAAATAGTGAAATGCACAGAAGCAGAGAGTAGGATGGTAGTTGCCTGGAGATGGGAGGAGGGAGAAATGGAGAGGTATTCATCAAAGAGAATAGAGTATTAGTTATGCAAGATGAATAAGTCCTAGAGATCTACTGTACAGCATAGTCCCTATAGTATACTGTATTTTGTTCTATAAAAAAATGGCTGAGAAGGTAAATTTTATATGTTCCTATCGCTAATAATAATAATAATAATAATAATAATAATAATAATAATAATAATGTGGGAGGAAACGTTTGGAGGTGATGACTATTTATGGCATAGATTATGGTGATGCTTTCACAGATGTATACTTATCTCTAGACTCATTAAATTGTACACATTAAATATGTAGTTTTTTGTATGTCAATCATACCTCAATAAAGTGGTTTAAATTTTTGTAGATAAATAAATAAAAATGTTGATAAGGAAGATACGTATGTCACCACCCTCAGTGAGTATATAGCTAGCTTTAATTTAGATAACTACTGCTCTCATTAGTATGAGTAGCAGGGATTCCTCCAGTAGGTGTTGAGGGTTAAAGACATCCTGAGCTATGTCTGGTTCCATATTATATTGTTTTTGTTTTGTTTTCCTCAAAAGGATCTAAAGATGGGCTACATTTCAGGAGTCCCAATTGAAAAATTTCCAGCCAGTATTCAGCATCATGAAGCCTGAACCAAACTGAGTTGCAGGGCAATTGGGAAAGGTAATCCCAGGATCGCCCAGACTGACAGAGTAGAAACAATGAAAGTTGGGTACTGAATTGCCATTTATAAAGCACAACTATTTAAGAGAACACTGGCAGTAAAAGACAGTTTTCAACAGGATATCTCAAAATCATGGAAAGTAAGAACTAAAGGAGACCTACAGTTTATTTAGAAAGCCTCAAACTGGGAGAAGGCCAGGGGGCATAGCAGGCAGATCCTTCTTCCCTGCTATCTCCAGATTAACTAACACTTTATGCGAATTGGGCATTTATTTGATGCCTGAATTGCTCTGCATTTCTGTATTTTTTATCCTTTGTCAATTAATTTGTTTCATAGTTAATAAAACTGAGGGACACAGAAAGGGAATTACAAAATATCTCAAGTCAACTTGTGTGAGAATGAGATCAAAATTCTGTGCCCTTTCCACTAGAGTACTTTATCCTATTAATTTTCCATGGGGCCAAGGGCAAAAATAAAAAATCCTTTCTGAATTATTTGCTTAGCAGTCAGACCTATGCTTGTAGTAGAAAATATATTATTTATAGTTTCTTGGAGTTAAGAAACGAGGTACTTATCTTTTGTTTCCGGTTAAGCAATTCATATTCCTGGGAGAATTCTAAAGTCAGATTCCATCTAAAATATTATTAACTTACTGGTTGGTTCTGAAAAATAAGTTCTTAAGCAATTTGACTCAGAGCATGTTCTCTTAACAGAGTTCTGCCCCCTGACCAAAGGTGGTTACCTATTCAAATTCCTGCTGCCCACAAGCTAAAATGCATGCTCCATTTTCTCTTGAGTCAGGTTTCTGTTGTGCCATGTGTCACAAAAATTGGATATTTTATTCTCTAACAACTCGGGCCATTAAATAAAATTCTAAAGTTTCTTTTTTCCTTTCTTACACAAGTCCTTCCTTTTTTGTTGTTAGTTTTGTCATTTTTCTCACATTAGTCTTTTTTTAGGCCCTCTTTCTTCCATCAAGAAAATCAAAGAAACAGTTACTTGTTTAGCTGAATTTCTCCATGCCGTGGAATGGTCCACATTACATTTCCTCTTTCATTCTAACCCTACATGTGAAATACACAATTATTTAATATTTGTCAAAAATTAATCCACTTTGGAGATATTGAATATGTTTGTGGAAAAATTATTAAAATTTAAATGATAGCTTGAATGGTGTAAATAAATTCAAATTTAGGGTTATGTTACATTTAGGAGCTATATAAATGTGTAACTAGTTTGAATTTGAAAGTAAAAATACTTCAACAATTTTTTCTTCAGTTACAGAGACCTTCCTATTTCCTTTTTGCGCTACATAATAAAACCCATTAAGCATAGTTTCTGTTCTTGTGTCTTTAAGCATATACAGGCTATTTACTATCTTTTAACCATTAACCCTCATCTGTTTGAAATGGCTTAAGATCATGAAGAGGAAGATATCAGAGTTATTAGGTGTTGAAAATGGTCAGAAAAGTTTCTTCCTTTTAATGTATTTATAAACCATCCTGAACTTTCTACAATAGCCATAAAAGATATTAATTAACCTTAATCTCTAGGACTGACTTTTTGATCCCAGCATCTAGTAAGTACCCATTCATTTAAGGAAGAATGGATAGGGTACGTAAACATTTTCCATCTATTATGGCACAGAATAAGAGTTAGAAATCAATAGCAAAATGGCCTGACCAGAAACATATGGAAACAGTAATCTTAACATAGAAACCACACCTTTTGCATTACAGTCAGGAACAAGAAAAAGCTGCCTGTTTTCACCATGGTTAGTATATATTACAAATTTACAAAATATTATAAAGCATAAAAATGAGATTTTTAAATGGTAATTTTAGAGTTAAAACTGGCATTTTTATGATTGGGTACATATAGAAAATTTACCATTAGACAAACTATTTTCAGTTCCATAAAGCGACTAGTTACAAGAGCAATGTGAAATAAGCAACACCTCTCTATATTCCAGAAAATTAATTAGACATATAATAGTTAAAAGCACATTATTCATTAACAATAACAGAGTTATAAAATAAGGATAAGTATATCAAGAAATGTATAAGACTTTTATAAAAAATACACATATATTATGACTAGAGGGTACGGAAGAATATCTAAATATATAGAAAGAGAATGCTCATGAAGTGGAAAACTTGATATTTAAAAAATTTTAATCTTTTCAAACTATTCTGCGAATACAATACAATTCAATTCAAAATTTTCAAAAATAATTTTCATGCACTTGAAAAGCTAACTCAAAAATTTGTATGGAATATTAAATGTAAAAACTAGCCAAGAAGATTTTAGGGGGGAAAAAAACAGTAAGGCAATGCTTACTCTATCAGATATGAAATGTTTCATAAAGCTATGTGGGATATAAGTGTGTAATATTTGTGCAGAAATAGCTAAGTGTATCACTGGACCAAAAGAGATAGTTCATAAGTAGATGCATACACATATATCCATATTTAAATGTATATATAAACTTGGAATATGAAAATGGCATACAAATTAATAAAAAAGAGAGACCTAGTCAATAAAGGATATTAGACAATTAACCATTTGGTGTAAGATAAAGATCTCATTTTATGGGTTTTTTTTCCAGAGAGAAAAATAAATTCCAGTTAGACCTAAGTGTAAAAATAAAGAAGTCAAAACAAAGAAGAAAAATGAAACTATGAAGTTATTGTAAATAAAATATGAGATATCCAGAACATGAAATCCATAAGGAAATGATTGATACATTTATTTTTTTTATTTTTAGTCATCTCTAATCAGATACATTTGATGGTATCAAAATATAAACATCTTTGTAACAAAATATGGTATAAATAAAATTAAAATACAAGTGACAAGCTGGGAGAAAAAATTTACAATGTATAAAACAGGTAAAATATTGCTAATATATAAATTAAATGTATATTGGCCAATTATATATAAAAGATATATAAATTAATAAATGTGTTAACACAGCAGAAAATGTGGTAAATATATATAAAGGCAAATAAAAGATAATAAAAATGTCAAAAAGAATTTTTAACCTAATAATCATGGAGGAAATGTAAGAACAATGAAAAGTATCAACTCACAAATAAATTAATATTTTTAAAATAGAGAGTAAATGAAGTTTTGTGAAAATAAATCTACATTATGGAATGCTATGCAGCAGTTTTAAGGAGTGAAGTAGTTCTATACATAGAGACATGAAAAGATCACAGGGGCAAATAATTTAATCTAAAACCAGTCAGATTTAATATATTCTTGGTGAAATTTTTTTCTATTACATTATATTGGAACTATGAACAAAAAAATGCAGAGGACTCGACGGATTTTAACTCTAGAGAACTGCAGAAAATATGACCCTATAGCCCATTGCTAAAATATGAGTGAATATTTGACAAAGTGGTGAATAAGATTTCTAGGAAGAGGCCATACTCTGAATCCAAACTCCTTATAATTGCATCCTTAATCTTCCCTGTCAGTCCCACTAGCTCATCCATAATCAGTCCCCAAATACCATCCTCTCCCAGGTTATGCTCTTTAACGCTTTCTTGCCTTGTACCAGTGTATTCCCCTCTACTTAAAATACCCCTCCATTCTTCCTCCGTCTCTTCCTTCCTAGCTACCTGGTTAATTCCCTTCTTTACACTTAGCTAGGGCACCATTTTCTTCATAAAGCTTTTCTTGACCCCCATCAATTCAGCTTTCTTAGTTTCTCCTGCTTCTTTTTACATAGACTTTACTCTACTGTTTGAGATCTAGAATAAAAATGGACTAAAGAGGTTATTTTTTTATAAAATCAATAAAATATTGCTAATAAAACTGAATTAAACTCACCATGAAGCATGTGCATTGTTATGTGTTTCAATGAACAAATTAGAAAGTGAAATATCAATGAAAGAACTTGAACAGTTCTGTAAAACTCATGTTAATTATGCACATGTTATCGTGTCGAAATTACTATAGGGACATTATTTACCACCTAATTTCCCACTTGAAGTAACTCCACACAATGGCGCATTTCCTTGATAGGTACATGTACTAGTAAAGATTTTTTTTTTTTCTTTTTTATCTTCCTCTGGAAATCTTGGTAGACTGCTAATGTCTCCTCCTCTTGTTTCATTTACGAATGTTAAAATAATAATAATAATAATAATGAAATTTATAAGGTAAAATAAGGATTAGCAATGTCAAGCACAACAATTTTTAAAATACTGATGTTCTGCTTTAGGCATGAGACTGTAAAATTGAAGATAAAAATGTCCCACAAATTTAAAACAAATGGCAAGCAGATCAGCACTTTTTTTTGTCCTGTTATCAAGACTTGGGGGAAAAAAAGTGAAATCTCTTGCTGAATTTAAGAAAGAAGAAAGGAAAGCAATATAATTTTGATCATCAGTGAAGAAAAATATTCATTATATATGATAATCTATCTAATATAATTATCATAGCATTGTACTGCCACTTAATAAAGAATATTCTAAGTAAGCAAAAGGCTTTCAGAACCCGAGTGAACAGAGACAATGGGTGACATGGCAAACAAAAAAGCTTCGTAGAAGAAAGAAAAAGTAAATTTGAATATATTGGAATGGCTTATTTATTCCAGGCATTATCAGTCACTTTCAATTACCTTATTCAATTTAATCTAAGTTGAGATTTAGGTTATTGAAACACAAATGTACTCTATGTGGCCTAGGATCATTGTCATCAGTTAAGAGGTGGACAGATGTGATATCTAAACTCTTCAAATCTAATAATGAGTCCCTACTCATACCTTTTTTGTAAGGAATAGAATAAAGCTCAGATCCCTACCTCCCAGGACATAGCCACTAATTGTGGAAGCATAACAACATTGTCTGGATATAGGTGATTAATTGCTACATACAAATCATGTTTTGGGCCTGTGTTGGAGGTTCCAGTATACCCTTAGATGCCTAAATTAATACATCACTAACATGGAAACCTTTTAATCCAGACACACACAAAATTAACATTTACTAAAGAAATTACATCTATGATTTAGTTAAAAAAAAAAAATAACAATTCTAAAACAGTGGTTTGAGAGAGTTATATATTGATTTCTGTTGTTTAAGTGGATTCCAATGTACAAAATACTAACTCAACAAAAATCAATAATTCCTTTCACTTCACAGTGTGCCTTTAAAAACATCATTCAGCTCTTCTAGAATTGGATGTTTAATTCAGGACATGTTCCTAATAGTTGCTGCCTAGTTAAGAGGACACAATACAAGTTGGCAGAGTAAACAGGGGAGAGTCTAACTAATGGCGATGTTTGTGAATTCTAAGATCTATTCATAAGGCTAATTCTGATAGTGAAGGAATAAATGAAGACTATTCAAAGACACATGTATAAGCTACATTTTCTTTCACTCCCAAGTTCCAAGTTATATGAAAGTGCCAGCCCTTAATATGAAATGGATTTGTCAATTTTAGTTTCAAATTTGGGGGAAAGCTAAAGTATCCTTAAGATGAAAGGGTTTTCTTTATTACTTGGCCATTAAAACACCAGAAAATTCAATAGTTCCTGACTCACTAGTAGCTTCACTCACATTAAGAAATTGCTTATGACCCTACCTGTTTCTGGTCTCTTCTGTCAAAGAAACATGCCCATCGCCTAACTCATACTGTAGAACAAAATTAAATAAGGCTTTTTTCTATTAAGCCTTCCTTCTTAACCAAAGTCATTATGCAAATAAAACTTTTAATAGAGAAGTTTTTAATGTCACTAGTAATTATGTTTTTGCATTATCTAAAATAGTTACTTTAATTTTACAATATATCTGAAATGTCATTTAATATTAACTATGAAGTATAATTGAGAATGTTTATTTTCAGTAATTCAAGAAATACAATGAACCATCAGTTTTTAAAAATCATCAGTTTCACAAATATGAAAATACATGGTTCTTTTCTTTTTCTAACTCTGGTATCTTTCCTTAAAGAATTTATAAAGGACAATCTAATCACCTTTAAAGGAAATGTGTTTTATTTTTATCTACTCTACAACCTAAAAATTCTTGCAATTTTTCTCCTGCAAGGAAAGTTTAATGAGGCATATTTGCTTGTTTCCATGGTATTTCAAAGGAGGATTACTAGCTGAAGGCAAGAAAAAAGGCAAAAAAAAAAGCCCTTGCAGTAAGAGAGAAACTTTACTTTTCAAGTAATTTCCATAGGATAGTAGTTACTCATTTATAATCTGTAAAACAATGTCAGTCAGTTCGAATGTTATTTAAAGATCAGTTTTTTCTGGGAAAAAAAAAATGGTGACACAACTTTCATCTTATAACACAATCTGTCGTTACAAAATGCAAAAATATCCCACTTTAGTAACAGACCAAAATTCGGCTCTGTATAAACTGCTGCATACATTGCAAAACAAGGATAAAGTCCAGCTTGCACTGTCTTTGATTTGATAACTAGCACACTGAGCTTTTTTTTTTTTTGTTACAGAAATTGTGAGTACCATGTTCTGTTACTTTTAAACCCAGACACTTGCAAATGCAATCACACTTGAGGGAGATTTTTCTAAGAGCAGTCAGCCAACATATATTATGCTACTCAGGCTCTCTTTCACTTCCAAAGTATGTATATATCAGTGGTTTGCTTTATAATTTTGTTTTGTAAGTATTTTGATGAGGTCTGAAGTTTAAAATACAAAGCAATTAGTTCACAGATTTCTAAAACCACTCATGTAAGGATATTGCAATATCACATTTATAACTTGTGATGGTAATTAAATATTATTCCATCAACATCTCTAATCTCTCTTTTACTGTTTCAAATTGAGAGGTCACATGCAAGTGGGAGAGCAGGTCTTCAACTCAGAAATGTCTGACATCATAGGTCCTATTTCAGCATCTCTGAAAAAGGAATACATTGCCTGAGAAATGTTATGTTGGTGAAGGCAATTCAGTACACTGACAATAGATGAAATATCAACAAAACAAAAAAGTATGAATTATTAGAAAATGTCAATTTAATGAGGCAATATGCTCTAGTAGAAAGAACCCTAAATTGATATTTGAAAGAGTTGGTTTTTAATCCTAAATCTGCCATTTAGTAGAAATCCAGTCTTGAACCTCAGTCTCCTCATTTGTAAAATGGTAATGGATTAGATGGATGGATTGGTTGCTGGATTGGTAGCTATCTAAAGTACTTTTAAATTCAGGCTAACAAAAATTATGGGGTGGGGGAGTGGTCCTTGGATATTCTCTCTCAGGTCATTGGATAGCAGCTGTGAGCTCAAAGGTTAAGAAAGAAAAAGAGCTACTGAAAGAGGAGACTAAACAGAAAGTGGACTCTAATACCTCGGTCTTGTCCTTATATGCAGTCAGAACACTGCAAAGTCAAAAGGGGAGGAGCTGAAGACTGGCTGGCCAACCCCTCAGACCCTCTTGTTTGTGAAAATGGCAGCTACAACGTAAGCCAGATTTCACTCAAAGTAATGTTGCCAGTGGCTGTGTTAAAACCAGACAAACAGGAGTTAAAGTGATAAAACAGATATTATTCAAGAACTACTGGAATAGGAGGAAAGAGATGTCAGTATAAAACTAGGCTCAGTTCCAAATGCAACAAGAACAAGTGTGTATTTATAGAGAAGGAACAGTGAGAGGTTAAGTGGATGGAGAATTACTCAGAGGAGATATCAAGGTTAGGGAGAATTCTTGCTAAACTGAACTAACAGGATTCTTGCTGAAGGCAGGCAGGAGAGGAATCATACATCCCCTAGGGCAGGAGTCCCTATCCCTGGAGGCATGGGTGGTACCAGTCCTTGGCCTGTAAGGAACCAGGCCACATAACAGGAGGTGAGCAGCGGGCAAGAGAGCAAAGCTTCCTCTGCATTTGCAGCCGCTCCCCAGTGCTGGCATCACCGCCTCAGCTCCGCCTCAGATCATCAGACATTATATTCTCATAGGAGCACTGGTCCCTAGTGCCAAAAATGTTGGGGACCACTGCCCTAAGGTATATTGGATCAGATGTAGAAGGTGATCGGATATCAAGGATGTGGGATTCTCCATAAACTGACTTAGCAGGATTCTTGTAAAAACTGAACTATGCAAGTCCAGCAATGATGGGAGTTAAGATTGAGGCCTGGTTGAGGGAAGGGCTCCTAGGAGCCTGTCTACAGCTTGGTTAAAGAGAGACTCTGTTAGTGACAAGCAGTGTATACACAAGGACAAACAGAAGAACACCAATCAGTCACCCCAACGAGGGTAGTTCCAATCTCAGAATAGAGACTGAAATTGTTTTAAGAATGAAAAAAAAAAAAAAGAAAAAGCTTAAGCAAATATATAGGTCTGTTAACAATTTTACAATTATACATAGCAAACACATATACATGTGTATTTTTGCTATTATTTTTTTTTTCCCTAACAGAAGAAACCAGTTGTGGGCTTTACAACTCGTTGATCATATACATTTAAACAAATGTCCTCATTAGAAATTCAGAGTCCAGATTCTGCAGAACAGACCCATGCCCATTTGAATATTGGTGTAGTTTTTGTTTTTTTTTTTAAAAGGCTGATTTTCTTGGTTAGTTGAAATGTTCTGAGGAAAAAAGAAAGAAAAACTTATTAAACTAAAGTGTTAAATATTCTCCAGTATCTAGAGCTAGCAACATCTCGGCATGGGTTGAGCTGAATTTCAAAACCATTGTCATTCCTAAGACAACCTGTAGTTTTAAATGACTAGGCTGTCAGCCCTTCAGCTCTCGCATTTGCCTTTTCTGCTTTAGTGAATAGTAACAATTACATTGCAAACAGCATGTTATTTCCAACTGTTGTTTTTTTTTTTTTGACAGAAATCTTTGTGTTACAAATATTGCAAACTTGAGTTTCTTGTATGATTCATTTTTTATGTAAATCTTAACAGCGGAGATTTTCGTTAAGGCTTCAGTAAATTTGGTATTTAAAATAGTATTGATTTATTTTTATCACATTAAAAAAATTTGACAAACAATAGTCAAAAGGTTTTGTATAGATTGGAAACAATTTTTAACATACACTTGTTAGGTTGACGTGGCAAGACATTTAATGGGTAGAATTCACTGCTTGCGGGAAGTGATACAATTTGGAAAAAAGAACCAGAGAAATTATACTCTTTTTCAAAGAACTTGTTGCCATTTCTCTATTCTTAAAAGGGATAGATTGATTTGTCTAAGATGTATCCAACTGAAAATATTTCTGAAAGAAGACCGACTTTAAGAAAGGAAAAAGAATGTTTGTGTTATAAAGTGCAGTAAGCTTGGGATAGCACTGTGAGATGCCAGACCCTTGAATATCTTTATCTTTCAAACTAATTTAAACTTTTAGCAACTACTGACCTTTCAAGATTTAAGGAAAAACCAGTAGGATCAAAGCCTATCTTCTGATTTTAAAAAAAATACTTTTAAATATCTAAAACGGACTTTTCTTAGCGCAAAGGCATTGGATTCAGGTTTTGTAGTATATGTGTAATGATTTATGTGTACCAATTTGTAATTTATGTGTATGTGTAAATGAGGGGACTGGATTGGATATGTCATCTTTAACATTTTTGTGGTTCTAGTGTTTGCTGAGCACTAAGTATGCACAAGGTATTGGTCTTGGCAAAGGTGGGTAAATGAATGGTAGACGCAGATATATCAGCTATTGACTACTAGGGCCTTCTAGTTCCCCATACCTTGACTAAACCTTAGACAAATTTCTTCCTGACTATAGGCCTCTGACCTCCCTTTAATTAAAATATTTACTTTAGAACATCTGCCATTATAAATTCTTTCTTAGCCCCTTTGAGATGTAAATCTTCCAGCTACTTTTAGTTTTATAACCCAGGAATGCCTTTCCCAAGGACCTGGAAACCATATTTTTGAAATGCTATTATCAAAGGAGATAACATCCTGATTCCCTAGTCTCCCTGGGAGGGTAGGAGCCTAACTTTTGTCCAGGAGGAAATATCAGACCTTAAGAAAAATTTAAAGAGTATATTTGAGCCAAAGGCTGAGGGCCAGACCGGGAAGCAAAATCTCAAAGTATTGAGAAAATGCCTTTGGAAATAGCAGTTTAGCAGTTTATTTTCTACTTGAGGATCAAAGGGGAAGACTTTAGGGAAGGTTATATGAAATCCATTAGTGGTAGATTAAGGAGGCAGGAGAAAATAAAGTTGGGGAGAATCTATAGGATTGGCTGCTAAGTAGAATGGAGAGATACATATAATTTTTGTTGGGGGTACAGGATTGTTAACATTTACCATGCAAGTTTACAGAGGTATGCAGATGAAAGGTAACAGTGAGGAATGTTGAGGTTGTCTCATTGTGGTACCGGGGTGTTTGCCTCTGGAGTTCTGGAAAAGAGATTATTCTGACACTTTAAGTTCATTTTCTCAGATGCACAAAAACAATAAACAAGGCTTGTGTAAGGTGAAGATGGATCTATTATATAGATAGGCCTTAGGACTTGACTTCACATTATAGCCTGCTCGGTTAGGACATGTGATCAGAGCATCCCATGTAGTTACTTTCACTTGTTGAGTTCATCAGACGTGCCAGGTAGTCCTGAGTTTATCAGATCTATTAGGTATCCCTTTTCATTCACGCTTTGATAGTGACAATTAACAAACATAGATGGCCTCATCATGTTGACTATCCTTGCCTCTAATATTCTCCAGTATTTCCTTCCTACTTTTCCTAGTGCTTTAAAATCTTCCCACCTTTTGTTTCACTAGAGTTGCATTCAATCTCAGTCCCTTTATTGCAATATTCTTGAATAAGGTCATCCCTTGCCTGTTTAATTCTGTCCTGCACAGTTTTTCTTTGACATGCACAAGGAATACAAAATCTAGGGGAGTAAAAGTCACATGTATAATTAACTTAATACAAAACAGGAGTTTTTGAATTTGTTATTATAGGAAAAGTTACCCGGGCATTCAAAAAAGAGAGATTTTACTTTGTAATCACAGATATAAAACTTACAACAAACCTATAACCAATATAATTAACTTGAATTTAGTTCATCACAATTTATTTTTATTTCATCATATATACCTACTTTATTTCCAAAATGATTTGAAGTAACTATGATGTATTATAATTATATGAGTGAATACACATTGAATTCTGAATGGTTAATAATTACCCAAACTTAATAACATTTAAATCATCCGCATCTGTCTGCAATGCTTATTATAAACTCTTTTCACCTTTAAATTATGATTCCAATATAACAATTAAGTCAGTGTTTTCAAAATATCAACCCTCAGATTATTCTAATTTGTCCTCTTCATTGTCCCCTATATTTAATCATCCACCAAATCTCATTGTTTCTTAGCTAACACTACTTAACCATCGCCATAGCTGAGAGCCAAAACCATCTGTAACCATACAGTTTATGTCAACATTAACACGATATACTATCCAACTGCGTGTATTATTGTGTATAAATAATACTGTCTAAATAATAATTGTATTATTATTTCAGGAAACTCTTACCCAGGTAGAAGGGTTGCAAATAATGTTGTTTCAGAAATCTTCCCAAATCCATTTATTTAAGCGATGGAGAACTCTAAGAAGCTCTCAGGCCAATAGATTTTTCAACTAAGATCATCAGAGACTGCTTTAAAATTCTCACATGACTTTGTCCATCTATTCCACCCTATTATGTCATAAACTGTCCTCAAGTCCTATCAGTAGCACCCCCCAACCACTAGACAGCCCCACCTTTTCCAGACAACTCCACCCAGCCTCATTAATATCCTGCCTTTTCCTTCCCTCTTTTAAGAATCAATTAAGAATCTTAGGGAGGAAATGATCTCTGACACAATAGTCAGCAATCAACTTAGCTTTGCTTTATCAGCAGATTGTTTTGATGGTCTTTTGAGGGGATCTACAGTCAGTACCACAGAAGACCAGGCCTTCATTAGTGCTTCCCTGACCTGGATTCCTGTCGGAGCCACTAAACTAATCTCAAGATTTTTCAGCTTTTCATCTCTCCCAAGAAATTCTGCACATTACAGCTAGACATATTACACAAGAAATTGAGAGAACTTTAGCTACCAGATAAAATCCAATTTTACTGTCTGCCTTGAAGCATATCTCAGGCTCCTTGTTCAGATAGATGTATTGCCTATCACTCCCCAATAGTCAAACTCAATTTTATCCAGAAGTGTCTGTTTGATTTTCTGTGTCCTCTTTCTCCTCCTCATTTTCTGATGTTTGTACACTATTTCTTCTCAACCCCTATTCGTATAAATACTACTTAAAATTAAAATTATTTATATTTTTCAACTAATAAATCATCCTTATTTTATCTGTTTACATTTTTTATGGTCTGGATTCTCTACCCTTTTTGAAAGTCTGATATACATAAATCATCCTTATCACACAATTGGCCCTTAATTTTTTTTCTACATGTGTTGTACATCGTTGTTCTATCTACCCAGATTGATCGGTTCCTTGCAGGCATGAATGAGGCTCTCTATTGCTTTTCAGTTTTCTATGATAAACTAGCAAAGTTTTTGGAAATACTAAATATGTGGTTATTTCCCCATATAACTTCTTGATCCTTAGCTGCTTACACCTTCAGCATCACCCAGTTCTTTTCATCTAAGTAAAACTCTTATACTGGCAATACAAAGGTAACTCCTGATTGACCTCTAGTGCTGATGATGTGGTCTTGCCTAGTTTTTCATATAAGTTCATATTTTCTGATCTCTGAATGATGCAGAAGTAGGTAGTTCCAAAGCTTATTATTTATCAATCTTTTTCAGACATTCTAATAATCTTTTTAACAGCTTTATACAATAAACTGCATGTTTTTAAAGTGAAGAGTGTGATAAGTTTCGACACAGGTATACATCTTTGAAACCATCACCATACTAAAAGAATACACATGTCTATCACTCTAAAAGTTCCCTCATGCTCCTTTGTAATCCTTCTTTACCACTTTCCTCATCTTCATGCAACCATTGATTTGCTTTTATAACTATGGATGTTTTCATTTTCTAGAATTTTACATAAGTGAAATGAAAAACATTTTTTTTTTATTTGGCTGGCAGGGGTAGCTTCTTTCACTGTGCATAATTATTTTGAGTTTTATCCATTTTGCTTTGTGTATCAGTTGTTCACTATTTTCTACTGCTAAGTACATGTTTATGACATTTATCGCTATACTAGTTTGTTTTACCATCGGCCCATTAGGCACATGTCTTATTTGCAGTGTTGAACTTTTTCAAATTAAGCTGCTGTGAACATTTTTGTGAAAGTCTTTTAATGGACATATGCTTTTATTTCTCTTGGGTAAATAATTAGGAGAATGGTCAAATCATCTGATAAGCGCATGTTTAATATCTTAAGGAACTTCCAAACTACTTTCCAGAGTAGTTGTATCATTTTACATTTCCCCCAGTAATGCTCAGGAGTTCTAGTTCTTTCAAATCCTCACGAAAACCTGGTATGAACATAGCTAACTTCCGCCGTTCTAACATGTGGCGTTATCTCATTGTGTTTTTAATTTACATTTCCTCAATGACCAATAAGTTGAACATCTTTAGAAGCATTTTTTGCAACTTATATCTTTGGTGGTGCAGTGTCCGTACAAGACTTGTTTACATTTCTATTTGAATTTTTGGTGTTATTATTGAGGTTTGAGAGTTTTATATGTATTCTTGTTACAAGATCTTTATCTCATGTGATTTGAAAGAATTTTCTCCCAGTCTGTAATTTATCTTTTTTTATTCCCTTAAGCATGTCATTCAAAACCCAGATATTCTGATTTTGAAAATGTCTAATTTATCATTTTTTAAAATTTGTTGAAAATACTATTCTTTCTCCACTGAACTGCCTTTGCACCCTTGTCAAAATGACTGCATGTGGGGGTCTGTTTCTAGAGCCTCTATTCTACTGCATTGGTGTATGTATTCCTCTTTACACCAGTGCCACACGTTTGACTAATGTAGCTTCTTAATAAATCTTTAAGTCAGGTCATATGTTTCCTCCAACTGTCTTACTGTTTTTCACCTTTGTGTCGGCTATTCTAGTCTATTTTCATTAATGAATGAATTTTATTATTTATTTGTCAAGTATTCTACAAAAACTTACTGGGATTATGATTATCATTACATTAAACTGATCAATATATTAACATTCAATTTCCTAATCTATGAATACAGTCTTTCTCTCCATTTATTTAAGTCATCTTTATTTTTTCAGCAAGATTTTTAGATTTTAGTGCATAGGCTTTATACATCTCAATGAAATTTATTCTAAAGCGTATTATGTTTTTTAATATTATTTTAGGTAGTATTTTTAAATTTTGATTTCCAAATGTTTGTTGCTAGTATACAGAAATACAGATAATTTTCTATGTTCATCATGTATCTTGCAACTTTGATAAATAGTTATTCTTATAGCTTTTCTTGTGATTCTATAGAATTTTTCTACATAAATAACCATGTCACATGCAAACAAGAAGAGTTTAAATATTTCTTTTCCAAATAAGATATTTTATATTTGTTTTCTTATTCATACTGGCTGGAACTAGAAGTGGTGAGAGTACATTGTTCCTAATATTAGGGGATGTACATTCATTCCTTTACTATAACATGCATTATTAGACGTATTTTTTTTTTTTGTAGGTGCTCTTTATCACATTGAGGAAATTTGCCACTGTTCATAGTTTGCTGACATTAGATTCTGTCAATGTTTTTCTGACCTGTAGAGATATTCACTTAGTTTTCCTTTTTTAATCTTTTAATATGGTGAATACATTAATCAGTCTGGAATGTTAAACCGAACTTGTATCTTTGGTATAAAATCTCACTTTGGCATGACATATTTTATCATTTTTATATATTGTTGGATTTGATGTTATGATTTTGTTCAAATTTTTGCATCTATGTTCATGAGTGATATTGGCCTGTAATTTTTTTTCTTGTCATGTTTTTGTCTGCTTTTGCTATTAGAGTAATGCTGGCTTAATTAAATGGGTTGAAAAATATTCTGTCCTCAATTTTCCGGAAGCATTTGTATAAAGTTGGTATTATTTCCTTAAAAGTTCATTAAATTCACAGGTGAAACCATCCAAATCTAATTTTCTTTTTTGGAAGGGTTTCAAACTGTAAATTCATCTCCTTTAATACACAGAGGGTATTGTGGATACAACTATTTCTTTGTCAAAGTTATTAATATGGAGTTGTAAATAATATTTCAAAATTATCTATAGACTCTGTATGAATGTCACCACTCTTACTCCTGATACTGATGATATGTCTCTTATCTCTGTTTCCCACATTAGAAGTTGATTATTTTTATTGATCTTACCAAAAAACAGCTTTTGGTTTTATTTATTTTCTCTATTTTTCTGTTTTCTATTTAATTGACTTCTGCCCTGATATTTACTATTCCTTTTTCTCCTTAATTGAGATTTAATTTGCCACTACTTGTGGTTTTAGTTTGCCTTCAGGCAGAAACTGAGGATATTGCTTTGAAACTTTTTGTTTTTTATTATGTTTGATTTTATTTTTATTGCTTTCAAAACATGTTCTAATTTTTATTTCAATTTTTTGATTTCTAAATTACTTAGAAGTTTGCTATTTAGCTTCGAAATGTTCAAGTTTTCTTCCTGTTATTTATTTCTAATTTAATTTCATTGTAGTCAGATGACATTTTATATGATTTGAGTACTTTTACATTTGCTGAGACTTGTCTTATGGACCAGACAGTTTTTTAAAGTAAATGTTCCACATGCGTTTGAAAAAGTACATCAATTTGTATATTCATTGATTCTGTTATTTTTGGATGGACTATTCTGAAAACGTCAATCAGATCAACTTTGTTATTGTTCAAGCCTTCTGTATTCATACTTACGGCCTGTACATTTGTTCAGTAACTGAGAGTCGGTTATTAAAACTCCTTTGTACAGTTGTGGATTTATTTATTTCTCCTTAGCTTTCACTTCATGCTTGTGGTACTCTGTTAGCAGAGCATTTAGGATTATTGTGTCCTCTAGACAAAATGACTCATTTATCATTTTGAAATGGCCATATTTATTCTTAGTAATATTATTTACTTTGAAAGCTACTTTCTCTGATGTTATTAGAGCCATTCCTGCTCTTTTCATTAGTGTTTTCCCGGTATATTTTTTTTTCTTACTTTTACTTTTACCTACTCATGTCTTTATATTTAAGGCCAGTTTAAATAGGGTCTTGCTTTTTAAGGCAAAATGACTATTTCTGTCTTTTAAGTGAGATATACATACAATATTATACATTACGATTATTGGCAAAGTTGGATTAAATCTTTCTGTTTATTTTTTTCTCTTTTTGGCCTTTTTAATTATTTCATATAATTGCATTTTATTTGTTGCCACATTAGCTATAGCTATTTGTTGTGTTATAGTGATTAGTTTTGAATTTATATTATATATCATTTACTCATCACATTCTACATTCAAGTAGTATTAGAATAATTTCACATTTAAGAATTCTATGAACATATACTTATTTTTTTGGCCTCTCATTCTTTGAACTAGTCTTGCCGTACATTTTTTATATATATGCTTTATATCAGACTATTATTTTTGCCCTAAACAATCCATTATTTTTCTTTTAAAATAGACTTTATTTTTCAGAGCAGTTTTAAGTGCACAGCAAAATTTATCAGCACGTGCAGAGTTCTCATATTCCCTTTGCCTCCGCACATGTACAGCCTGCCTTGCTATCAAGATCTTGCACCAGAGTAGTACAGTTGTTACAGCCAGTAAACCTACATTGGCACATAATTATCACCCAAAGTTCATAGTTTACCTGAGGGTTTTACATTCTATGGTTTTTATGCATTCCCTGGTAGTGTGCACTCTATGGGTTTTGACAAATGTATGATGACATGTATCTGCCATTGTAGTATCATTCAGAAATGATAAAAATCTTCTGCAGTCTACTTATTCATCTTTCCCTCCCCATTACCACTTAGAAACCACTGATCTTTTTTTTGTCTCCATAGTGTTGCCTTTTCCAGAACATCATATAGTCAGAATCATGTAGTAAGTAGCCTTTTCAGTGGGCTTCTTTCATATTCTTAGTAATATGAATTTAAAGTTCCTCCATGCTTCTTCATGGTTTGAAAGCTCATTTCTTTTTAGCACTGAGCAATATTCCATTGTCTGGATGTACCACAGTTTACATAATCATTCAATTCCTGAGGAGCATGTTGGTTGCTTCCAAGTTTTGTCAATTATGAATGGAACCGCTGTAAACATCCATGCACAGGTTTTTATGTGGACATACATCTTTAGCTCATTTGTGAAAATACCAAGGAGAGTGATGCCGGATCACATGGTAAGAGTATATTTAGTTGTGTAAAAAACAACCAAACTGTCTTCTAAAATGACTGTACCATGTTGTGTTTGTAACAGCAATGAATGAGAGTGTCTATTACTTTGCATCCATGCCAGAATTTGGTATTTTCGGTGTTTTAGATTTTAGATATTCAAATGAGTATGCAATAGTATCTGATTGCTGTTCTAAAAACTACTTAGTTTGCCTTTATTTCTGAAAGATATTTGCATTGGGTGTAGAAATCTAGGCTGACAAGTTTTTTTGTTTGTCTTAATCACTTCAGTACTTTAAATTTGTTGCTGCCCTGTCAGTTGGCATACATTGTTTCTGTTTTTATTCCAATATTTTGTTTGGTTTGGTTTGGATCATTGGATTTTTGAATCTGTGAGATGATTGCTTTATTAAATTTGGAAATTTGGGGCATTATTTCTTAAAATATCTTTCTTGAGGCCCTTTTCCCTTGAGAGACTCTAATTAATTTGCTTGAAGTTGTCTCAGAAATCATGGTATATACTTTATTTTTTTAGTCTTCTTCATCTCTGTATTTATTTTATATAATTTTTATTGCTATATCTTCCAGTGTAGTAATCTTATGTATTGTGAAGTATGGTATATTGTCAATGCCTCCTGCCTATTTTTCATTTCACACATTGTAGTTTTTATCTGTAAATGTCAAATTTGGGTACTCCCCCCCATGATTCTATTTAATATTCTCAGTCATTTTCCTAGTTTTTTGGCCATATTAAATAAAGTTGTAACTATTTTGATGTCCCTGTCTGCTTCATCTATCATCTGTGCCATTTCTGATTTGGTTTTTATGGACTGTCATTTATCTTAATTATGAAAAATATTTTTCTGCTCCTTTGAATGTCTAATGATTTTTTAACTGGATTTCACTCATTTTGTGCTGTATATTGTTGCATTTCTATAAATATTCTTGTGAAATTTTAGGGAGATGTGGTTAAGTTGCTAGGAAATTAATTCTTTCAGGTCTTAATTTTTCACATTTGTTACATGGGACCAGGGCAGTATTTATGTAGGATTAGCTTTGTCCACTATTGAAGCAAAGCTCTTCTCAGTGCTCTATGCAATACTCAGTGAAGTATCATTATGAGGTTTTTTTCACTATGGCTTGTAGGAAAAGGAATTGTTCTCAGGCATGTTTGCGCCCTAGAGATTGTTCCTTTTAATCCTTTTAATGACAATTTTCCCAGCCACATGCATTCACTGATCAGGATTCAGCTGAACACTTGAGGGGATCCTCTGCAGATCTTCAGAGATTTCTATCCGTGTGCACCTCTCTTACTCTGTCCTATCAATTTTAGACTTCTTTCCTAACAAGGACTTCAGCTTTACCTCATCCCAAAAGAGACCTGTAGGCCTTGCTATCATTCCTTATCTCATGCCCCTGGCCTGGAAACTCACCTGGCACACTCTGAGGCACTCAGGAGCTATTCCCATTTGTTTCTTGTCTCTCGTGAGTCATCGTCCTCTGTTGCCTGATGTCCAGTTTCTTTAAAACCATTTTTCATATATTTTGACTATTTTTTATTCTTAGTTGTCTCTAAGATAAAGTGGAAGGTAAAGTCTGGCCTGTGACTTCATCTGGGTTGGAAGCGTAAATGTCTTATTTTTAAAGCCAGGTCAAGTTGTGTTTCTGTCATTCCATGCAAATTATCTCATTTTGGATTTTACTGAGTTTGAATTTCGATATAAATAAAAAATATCAAGGTTCTTAAAATTCAACATCTAAACATACTTTACTTTCAAATTGCAATAGCCACAATCCAGTCACCCGGTCTTTTTAAAATAAGCACAATTTAAGCTCTCATTTTTATTTTATTTATTTTTCTTTTTTAAATTTTTACTTATTTATTAAATTTATTGGGGGGTAACATTGGTTAATAACGTCACATAATTTTCAGGTATACAAGATTATAATCAACATCTCTGTGTTTGCATGCTCACCACCCAAAGTCTAGTACCATATATTTGACTCTTTACTCACTTTACCCTCCCTGCCTATTTCCCCTCTAGTAACCACCATGTTGTTGTTAGTGTCTATGAATTTTGTGTGTGTGTGTGTGTGTGTGCCTTAAATCTTTTAATCTGTATGTTTTACCTTTCATGTCTATCACTCTCCTCTCTTTTTCTTTTTCTTTTTTTTAATTTAGTTTAAATATATAGTACGTTGGTTAGATATCTATATAGTTCATAAAACGATCCACTCAATTGCACCCTCCCTCCCCTCACCCTCCACCTAGCCAACATATTAATGCAAACTAATTTCCTATGCCATGCTCCCCATCCCTGTGACCGTCCATCAGCTACTAATTTGTACTTCTTTAACCCTTCACCCCATTCTCCCAGCCTCCCAACCGCCCCCTCTGTCCATCACCAAATTGTCCACTATATTTGTGAATCTGTTTTTGATTAGTTTGTTCTTTTTATTCCTTAGATTCTGCATATAAGTGGAATCATATAGCATTTATGTTTCTCTGTCTGACTTAAATACCTTCTAGGTCTATCAAAGTAATATCTTTTTCCATCCCCTTCCTTTTCACATGTAGGGGTCTTGTTTTCTTGTCTTTTCAACCACTCTATCTTTTAGTTGGAGCACTTAATGCTTTTTCATTTAAGGTACTTATTAATAGGAATGTAGTTGTTACCATTCTTCATTCCTGTTTTTGATACATGTTTTTTTTCTTCTTAAAGAAGTCCCTCCAACATTTCCTGTAATACTGGCATGGTGGTGGTAAATTTCTTTAGCTTATTTTTGTCTGGGAAGCTCTTTATCTGTCCTTTAACTCTAAATGATAGCTTTACTGGATAAATTATTCTTGGTTATATATCCTAGGTCTTCATCTTGTTGAATATTTTTTGCCAAGCCCTTCTGTCCTTCATAGTTTCTTTTGAGAAATCAGCTGCCAGTCTTATGGGTGTTCTCTTATAGGTAATTATTTGTTTTTCTCTTGCTGCTTTTAATATTCTTTCTTTGATTTTAACCTTTGGCATTTTAATTATGATGTGTCTTGGCGTGGACCTCTTTGGATCCCAGAAGATTTTTTGGAATCTTCTGTGTTTCCTGGGGTATTATGTCCATTTCCTTCACCAGGTTAGGGAAGTTTTCCATCATTATTTCTTCAAACAGCTGTTCAACATCTTGATTTTCTTCAGTTACGCCGATCAGACAAATATTTGGAGCCTTAATAGTATCCCATATCCTTCTTAAATTATTTCTATAATCTTGGCATCTTTTTTCTTGCCATTCTGATTGAGTGTCCTGATTTCCTGTCCTCTAGGTAGGGCATTTGATCTTCTTTATTCACTTTGTTCATTCCTTTGTTTATTCCATTTAATATACTTCTCATCTAAGATAATGTGTTCATCATTTCAGACTGGTTCCCTTTTATAATTTCCACTTCTATTTTTATGTTTTTTTTTAATCTCTTTGTTGAAGTTCTCACTGAATTTATCTACACTTCCCAAAAGTTCATTGAACATCTTTATAATCAGTGTTTTAAACTCTACATCTGTTAGATTACTTAATTTCATTATATCTGGATCTCTGTTCTCTTCTCTCATATAGTTTCTGCTTCTTTGTCTTCCCATTTTGGCTGCCTTTCCATGTCTGTTTCTATGTACTAAGCAAAGCTCCTAAGTCTCCTGGTCTTATTAGTGTGGATTTGTGAAGTAGGTGTCCAGTGGCACAGTCCTGAGAGGGGTTCAACTGCAGGCCAAATTTAGCCCAAGCCTCTACCCCTCTGGGGCCACTTGTTAAGATTCAGCAAGCAACCCACAGGTGCTGTGCTTATAGTTGCCTCAAAAGGCCTCAACAGAAACCAAGGCTGCCTCCCGTGTGAGTCTCAGCAAGGAGCGCCTGACTCACTGAGGATACACCTGGATGTGGTTTGAGTGGGGCCGTGAGTTGGGGGAGGCAGGGTTTCATGGAATCCTCTGGGTGGAGCAACCTCTGTTATCCAGTTGGATGACAGGGCTATGGCGGCACTGTGTCTGGCACACTGATAAGGGGTAGGGCTCAACAGGGAACAATGGATACTGCAGGTACTTCTGTACAGAACAAGTCTCGCTTTGGCCCTTACTCCAACAATATCTCCCTGTAAGTCCCCGGTGTCCCCCTGTAAGTCTCTGGTGCCCCCTGCGCGTAGCCAAATTGGCCCTGGTGCTCAGAGCAAGCAGGTCCATCACTATGAAAATCTGCTCGAGGTCATGGCCCATTTAAGAGGCATCTGCCACTGCTGCAGCCTCCATCTCACTCAGCTGCTCGGGATGGGCAGCCCCGCGTCCTCGCCCCGTCCTACCTTCTTCCCTTGCAGGGTGCTTTTTTGGAAGTCTCCCTAGTTGTATGGCCTGTTCATCTAGATTCCAGGCGATTTTTTCTTGCTGCTGCTCCTTGTTTTCGTCATAACTTTGATTTGGTCACCAGAGGGATGAAAAGAGTCTCTATTATCTATGCCATTTTTTTTCTCCTGCTATTTTCTTTTTAAGTGTAACATTTTAAATAATAATTTGCTGATAGGGTTGTGAACTGTTGTAGGTTTTACTGAAGGATAAGTTAGTCACTTTTCCTTTGGATAGGGCAATTTTTATGAAGTCCTCTCTCAAGATTAATGCCTTTTGAGGCCCTTTCTAGGATCTTGTGCACTCTGTAATACTAATACTTGCCTTTGTTCATAATTTCTATGCTCTCATATATAATTTTCTTTCTGCTGTAACAACTTCAATACACTTTTTTTTAAGTTTTGTATAGGTCTACGTGAAACAAATAATTCCATAATTTTACCTTAAATTGTTAAACATCCGTGTCAATATTCACATTATTATTATTAGACTCATAAATATAGTAAAGATAGAAGAGGAGAGTTCAGTAATCAGAAAGTCAATGTCCAGAAGTATCTCCCAATAACTAAAGTATAAAAAGTGACCCAGAACACTTTCCATTTAGTAGATAGTAATACAGAATACTAATTGACATTTAAGTGTTTTTCGATTGCCAAGCAGGTCTACTTACAACCAAATCAGCTTCATTGATTCATTATTTTTCCTTAATTGCTTCCTTCTTTTTGTTCTTCCTCCCTTCTCTCTTTCCTTCCCTCTATCATCCCTTCTTTCCTTCCTCTCCTTTCTTTTTTTTCTACATATTATGTACTGGGATGTTGGGATAATGGTGGTAAATCATAATGATAAGAGATAGTGGTAAAGGTGCACCTAATATATTTGTATTGTAATACAAATAAAAGTGAAAAAGATTTACTTTTGATGCTTTCTCTTCTTCCTTTTTTTCAATTGATAGTGCAAGGAATGATTTTAGATTCGCATAGGTATGTGTCTCACAAAAACACAGTAAAAAGAAAAAATAAAAGCAATTATTCATATCATTGAGGCCTTAAACTTCCATTTTTCTCTAATATTTTGAGATAAAAATAGCTTACAATTGTTTTGCTTTAATTTTGGACATCTGTGTCTCATCTGCACTGTGTTTTTTGCGTACAAATATATCTTGATTATTTCTCAGAGTCTTCTTTTACTATTGTCAGGTCGAAGTGTTCTAATTGGTTTGACTGATGATCTCATAATTGCATTTACAAATTTACATCCAGGCAGTTATCAGGTACTAAAATAAACTTTGATAAACGACAAATATGAAAACTTTTTCTTCTTGAAGAGTGGCTAAACTGAAACAGACATGTGGATTTAATTAGCTCTAAACCTGTGTGTGTGTGTGTGTGTGTGTGTGTGTGTGTGTGTGTGTGTAAGAAGTAGTAGAGGCAAAGACTGACATCTATATAGAGAATTTCCAGTCTTATACTTTTTTCAAGTTTTCATCCACCAAGCAGCTTTGTGAAACAGATGCTGTCTATTATATCTTTGCCTTCTCCAAGTTGATGTTAATTTTAGAAGTCAATGAGAAACATTAACTCTAAAAGCTAAAAGCCTTTGTCAAATTAAATGTGGCAAAGAAGACATCAGAATATTACAAGAGCCTATTGGAAATATATTTGCTCATAGGTTCTTATATAGTCTTCTTTCTGTAGAAATCTATACTTATGTATGTTCCTTGTTTGCTTCCTTAGAAATCTATAAAATATATCTATATACATCAGTCCGACAAATGTATTACCTTGTACACCAAAGGAGGATTTTATTAGGAAAACTTTAATGGCTTGTAGCTACTGAACACTGCTGGTGACAAGCCATTTCTTCTGTCATTGCCCACAGCTTTAAAACCACTTTTAAAACAGTGTTCCAAAAAATCAGAAAAATTGGGTACAATGTATATTTTTTATTTCAAATAAGGTAATCTTTAGAGAACAAAAATGCATATGTTCTCAGCTTTATTACTGAATTTAAATTGCAATTAATTAAGGAATGTCATAATTACCAATTTGTACTTCTTAATCCCTTCACTTTTTTCACCTAGTCCCTCCATACCCCCTCCTGTCTGACAACCATCAGTTTGTTGTCTGTCTATGAGTCTGCTGCTGTTTTGTTTGTTTGTTTATTTTCTTCTTTAGTTTTTGTAAGTGAGATCACATGGTATTTGTTTTTCTCTGACTTATTTTACTTAGCATAATACCCTCTAGATCCATCTATGTTGTCACAAATGGTAAGATTTCATTTTTCTATGGCCAAGTAATATTCCATTGTCTATATGCACCACATTTTCTTGATCTAGTCATCTATTGATGGGCATTTAGGTTGCTTTCATATCCTGGCTATTGTAAATAATGCTGCAATGAATGTAGGAGTGCATATATTTTTTTGAATTAGTGTTTTAACATTGTAATAATTATGTATAGTGCTAGGTGGATAATAAACTAATTGGGAGGAGGGGGACCACTTCATAAATTATATAAATGCCTACCCATTATGCTATACATCTGAAACTAATATGAAATAATATTGAATGTCAACTGTAATCAAATAATAAAAAAAGAAGTTTCATAATTATATCTGACCATCTGAAGAAATCTTTAAGCATTGAATTTTAAATTTAATTTTAAATTTTAAATTTAAATTTAATCTTCATACACAGAAAAAATCCATGATGCAGATAATCTTAACAGTGTTTTACTAATGAGAAAACTAAAGTTTGGGTAGAATTGAGCATACCAATCAAATTTATACAGTTAGCATTTGAACTAGGATAGTTCTACTAACAAAGCTTTTTCCTTTTTTTTTTTATTATACAGTATGGTCACGGTTAAGTAATAGAGGATGATGATATAAATGAGCACTTTGGTAGATTGTGAAAAACAGGGATTTACATATTTTCTGATATATATTCAGCACTCTGTGAACTTATGGATGAATAAACTGGACATCAAGAGGAAGAGATACTTTTTTCATAAAGTTTTTCATTCTCTTTCTCCTCTTTCCTTAATTACTCTATAGTATTTCATAGTATATCATCGTAAGAATATAAGTGATGTAAAAACCATAATAATGGTTATCAAGCACCCTATGTAGCAAAAGATATAAACCCATTTTATTCATAATATTTTCAAACTAATGTGCTTCACAAATACGTTGCATTTTTGAATCAACAAGTAAGAGAGTTAGCTTAGGCATTTTTATGTTAATAAATGTCACCATCAACTGCAACATTGCACTGAGAGTTTAGTAAAATAATTTGTTTTTACTTTCTATTATATTCTTTAGAGTGTCTTAATTGAAATTCCATTATTACCTTTTTGAAATTTGGTTCAAACTAGACCATAAAGGCAGCTAACTGCATTAATTAGAAGTACTTCTACTATTTCAAGAGTATAGCTGTACTTCAAATGCTTATTTTTGTGTCTTCGATATGAAGGATACACATTATTTCTTACAAAAAAAAAAATGAGTGATTTAGCTTCTTTTGAATCTTATGACTTTATGATCCTTTTCTTTTTAAATAAAACACATACCTTAGAAATAATAATTCCTTTTAAATAATGAAATAATTATAAAAGTTATTTGAAACAATTATAAAAGATAAAATATTTTACTCAGCAATTTCCAACCTGAAAACTAGCTTTTCATTCATTCTTTTATAAAATATTATTGAATACCTATTATATCCCACTTATGGTACTAGATTCCAAGAATGCAGTGGTGGAACAAAAGATACACAGTCTTACCTGTGTGTTGTTGTGGTCTGGTCTGGAAGATATTAATCAAGTAATGATAGGAATGTACTATGATAAATTATGTCAAGTGCTTTGAAGAAAAAAGATGCAGTGTTCTAGAAACATAACATCAGGGGGCATGATGTGGTCTGGTGTGGGATGAGGAAGTTGGCCTGACAGGTCTTCACTAAAAGTGATGTTAAAACAGATTTAAAAAAATAATAAAAGTGTAAGAATTAATTTGACAAAAAGGAAGGGAAAAGGGAAATAGTGATACAGTGATTCAGAATTAAAAAACAGTGTAAGCAAAGCCCCCTGATATGAAAAAAGAGCAATGGTGGCTAAGAAGAAAAAAAATAGTGACATGAAATGAGCCAAGGGAGGTAGAGAGAGAGAGGCTGATAAAGAGTTTTAAAGTCTCTACTCCAAGATCATTGGAAAACCATTGAATAATTTTACCTGACACTAAATAAATATTTAGACTAGTTTTTCCTTGTAAGGTGAATCACTCCATAATCTAGAAGAAGAAGAAATAGTCTCTTTGGCTATACATTTTAAAAGTTGAACATGACAGTGTCTTTTTTTTCAGTTTGGAGTATAATGCTATCTATACATGAATAATGATTTAGGATCCCCAAAAGCACAATATTCACTGTTTGCTAGAGTATGACCTGACAAATCTTACTACAGAATTGTTCTATGATGGCTATAGAACACAAACATTCTAAACTAAATTCTATACAGATAATTGATTAGCCCTACTTCCTATTATCTTGAAAAATGTGACTTTCCATGAAGATTCAACGAAGGTGTTAATCAGCTTCCGAAAGGGGAAGCATTGAGTCTCTGCCATCAGTAGACCCTTGGGCTTGCCCTCACTCTTTGATAAGTTATTTTCTTTTTCACTAATATATCTTCAAATAAAGTTTTTATAATTCAAACTTCTGAAACTATTCTCTATTTATTTTTTCTGTATTTTTGTCTGATTTTGACTTCTCATTTTACTAATTTTCTCACTTTAAATTTACTTTTATTTTATCAAGGTATTACATACAAATGCAATGTTAAAAGTTAAAATGCCATTTAGCACCAAAAGGTTATATTAAAAAATATTCGTCTCTGTTTTCTACTCTCCTATCCATTTTTTTATCCCCATGTATAAAACCTATTAATATTTTAACAAAATTTTTTGAAAAAAGTTTTCTAAGTAATAGATATATCGATATGTCATATTCTATATATAGTAAATATCAGCTTACTTCCTTTTTTTACAAATGATTATGCCACACAGCCCTGTTTTCTTCTTATACTACTTATATAATTTTTTACTATAGTAAATTATTGCCTCCCTTTTGCATTTCTACTTATATGACTTTCATTTTCCTCTTTTTAGCCTTCCAACTCACTTCATTATATAAATTTTTCAATTTTCTGACCATTTATGGTTGATTTCAGGGAAAATAGGTTTGTTTCTCCTTCTTTGGAATTCTCTACCTGCAAATGCTTGGGTATGACTGCTGGTCACATGCACACATGTGCACGTGCGCGCACACACGCACACATAAACAGATTAGAAACCAACACTCGTGTCCATTCTCTTCAGGTGTTCTCCTCTGCTACCATAGGCTGGAAGCTGGCTGGAAACTACCAGAATTCTCTAGTAGCTGTGTTCTAGATTCCACCAATAAGATCACATGTCCAAATTTTGGAAGTAGAAGAGAAGCAGAAGTCATTATTGCAGATAATGGGTTTTGCATATGACAGACATGAAGTTTAGCCAGTGGTTTCCTGACATTCTGTTACAATTGTGCACTTCAGTGCCGAAAGCAGCTGATTTTTTATTTTCCCTTATTGTTGCAATTTTCTAATTTCCTTAAAGTGACTCATGGATTTCCCTGACCTTCATTTCTCAGATTTTCAAATATTTTGAACCCCTAATTCACTCTATTAAATCTCACCTTGTATGATAAATATAAACTTTCTTTCATTTGGTAAGTGATTCCCCAGTTTTTCTGTCCCTTTCCATTTCATATCTTATGCTTTGTTTTTAGAAATAATTCCTTATTTCATCAAAGATTGCATTTATTTTTTGGTTTCAACTTTTAAAAATTAATTTTAGCAATGATTTGTTTATTCAAAGATTAACTGAATACCAACTCAGTGTCAACTAAGAGAGCATTATAAAAGTGTAAACCTTTCAGCACTTATTGTATTTGTTAAACCTCACATAGAATAAATAGTTAAAGTAGTAGTTAAAGTAACAATTCAATAAGTGCCAAAGTAATTTATGAAGAAAAGAGGAAAAGAGAAGTCAGTGTGCTCAGTACGCAGTCAGGCAACATTGCAGAGGGCAGCTGGGACTCAAACTGGACCCTTGATAAAAGTACTTTTTGTATAGGTGGAGAGAAGGAAGGGCATGAAAGGTGGAGGAAAAATGAAAGAAGAGCTGCCCTCTCACTTCTACATTAGAAAAGAAACTTCTCTGTGGACAAAGGATGCTTACAATTTACAGAAGAAGCATAGTATATCTATAATTTATCTTGATTTCAGTCGTAAAATAGATTTCAGGTTTTTGTTTTTCCCTTCTTTTCTCATTCAACCTTTGCTTAACTCCCCTATCTTTGGTAACTTTTGACATAGTTTAATGAATGTTTTCATAGTAATAGGGAAAGCTAGGATATTCATGTCAGACCCACTACCTACCATTCTGGGGTGAGTCATCAATATGTCAAAACAGTGTAGAGAGAAATAGAAACACAGCCTATGCAGTTTGCTGGCTCCAATCATCTAGTCCCCATCCCAACCACCACTGAGAAAGAGAGAAAGAGAGAAGGAGGAAGGGAGGAAGGAAGGGAGGGAGGGAGGGAGGGAAGAAGGAAAGGATTTCAGTTAAGATTCTTTTTTTCATTCAGACAATGGCCCCTTAATGATACCTTATTGATTTTGTAATGGTTAATTTAAAAGAAAAGTCAGGTTAGTACATAATCTTGCATCAGATAAAGGCAGGGTTATTTATATAGCAAAGCACTAGATGAAATGTAAAAGTTCCAATTGACTAATAAGTACATAATTCAAGCCAAATCAAATTCGGGGAGCCCATGTAGGCTCCAGCACAAAAACATCCCAAGGAACTGTGGAAACGAGTGCTTTGCATTGAAATCAAACCTACACAAATTATACAGACTTCTCAGTTTGGGGATTTTTATGAAGAATTTACCACCTGTGACAATTTATTTCTGCCTTCTGACCAGAGGAGGAAGGTATTCTTCCCATGCTTTTTGGAGCTATAACTGTCATTTCTTTAGATTATAAAGTGGCAATAATAAAGCCTTTATCATATGGTTATTCTGAGTATTAATGAAACAGGTATACAAAGTGCTTAGCTTACTGCCTGACACACCAAACTTAATAGATGGTTGTCATTCTTTTTCTTCTCCTTTATTCATTTATTCAACAGATAATTATTGAGTGTCTACTTACTGCTGGGCGTTGAGCTCCAAGCAAACAACATTATTATAATAGACAAATTCCGTGCTCTAGGTAGGAAGAGGGTAAAGGCCATAAATGACATAAATGAAAAAATATATATGTATGTCAGGTGATGAAAATGCTATAATGACAAAAACATAAGACAAAATAAAGGAATCAGAGTGCTAGGTGGCGGTGGGAGGGATGCATTGCTATTTTCATAGGGTGGTCAGGGAAACCTTCACCATGACAGTGACAATTAAGCAGAGATCTGAAGAATGGAAGGAAGGGAGTTCTGCAAATGTCTGGGGAAGAGCAGTCCAGCCAGATAGAGAAGATACAAGGTCCCTGACCCTGGACAGTGCTTTCTTGCTTGGAGTTAAAATCAAAGTCACATCCAAGTCAAGGGGAGGAAGCGAGAGAAAGAAAAAAGGAAGAAAAAATTTTTTAAAGGAGGAAAGCATTGAATTCACAAGTAACTACAATATATTGGGCACTTAACTCTATGTGTTCACTTGATCTATATAATCTATATAGTAGGTGCAAAATAAATATTTGTTGAATAAATTTTTAAAAAGCTACAATATATTGAGCACTTATTATATGCTAGATACAATTCCAAATGCCTTTTATATAAGAGCACACATAATCCCGATGATAAACTATAGATTGGTGAGCAACAACCATGTCATCAGCAAAATGTTAGCATAAATAATTAAACAAAGAGATTGATAATTATTAAATAGCCAATAGTTTAAATATATGTTTGCTTACATGAATGTCAGATACTTTTTTTCCATTTTTGATAGTCCATAAATAATTGTCAATATTGCAGAAGATACAATTTCAGCCACATACTTGCCAACGACTTTCATGACATTCTGCTTCATTGGTCCAAGTCAGAGCATCCTTTGTCCAATGAACAGTTCAAATTAGAGTTACTAAGAAAAAATGGGCTCAAATTCCACAAATCTAAAACAAAATCATACACTTTTACTCTAAGTACTTACCCTGGGCAGCTTTTCTAATTTGTAAGAGGAAAAAAAAGACTCTTATTTTTCAGGTCCCCAGAATCATCACTGTAGTGTTGTTTCAAACTCTTCCTTCTCCTTTACTCCCATGTAAATCCTGGCATATTCCATTCTTTTTGGTTTTTCCGTTTGTCCTCACACTATCTCTTTGAGCTTGCCTGTCCTCACCAATCCCACAGCCATTAACCAAGTCTAAGATTGCTTCTACTTTTTACCTTATAAATCATCATACTTCTGACCTCTAAAGATGAACTGGTTCCAATTCATTAATTATCTGTTCAATAACAATAACAGCTTTCAATTGTCTATTGAATTGTATGTGAACTCTTTACTCATTATTCTATCGGCAGAGAGTGCAAATTTTGTGTTTGGATTCAGCAGTGGTTACAAAGATGGGATCATAGTAGGTCATAAAATAAAGAACTCAATTCTTAAACTGATAAGCAATGGCAGAACACAACTGAACAGACATAATACACCGAGCAGAAGGAGTAGGTAGGACACTTGTAAAAGTTCTGGTATCAAGTGATATTTTCGAATTTAGTATCCACGTAATTATTGTGAACCTTTCACATGGCTCACACTTTACTTCTATAGGTTCCAAATGACAAGTTTGGGGCTCTTGCCTTGAAATTTATATCTTTGTTCGCCACAGTACTTGTCACCATACTACACTTACCTTTGCATTCAGTAAACAGATTGTTTTGGTTCTGTCACTAATTAAGTTTATAACCTTGAGCAAATATTTTAAGTTCTCGAATGCTTGCTGCATTAGATCTTCTCTAAGCTCCCATCTAGCTCAAAAATGCGCAGTCACACTATGAGAGAATAATCAGAAAATCCCCCAAAGACTGTATTCTGAGTGTGTTCTCTCATGGATCATTCATAAGGCCAACTATTAAGTATCCATCAACAGATGATTGGCTGAATAAATGATGGTGTATTGTTCTGATGGGGTAAAGATGCTATTTTTACTGACTATACAGTGTCTGTTAACTGCCATTCATTATTGAATGCAAAAAGTTTTATAAATCATGTAGAGCATGACCTCATATATGAAAGGATATTAACCACAGTGCAAATTTCAGTAATCACTGGAAGAATTTCAGATACATTCTAATTTCCTCTTTATATTTTTTTCGCTGTTTGATTATTTTTGCAATGTTTCTGGATCATTTTTGGATTCAGATAAAAGAATTATCTAAATGTTGGATAAAGTAAAATTGGCTATATTAGAGTATCAAAATAAACATAAAATATAACCCTATGATTATGTAAATGAATGTGCTATACCACTGAGTATTTCAGAGCTTTCTCAATTTATCTGTACTCAGAACAAAAATCCCATTTCATTCAAATGGTAGAGCATTCTAAAGGTAGAAGGGAAAATGAGTAATGCGAATATTTGTCTGCTATCATGATTATAGCTTTATTGTCTGAATTTTTCAAACGTCGCAGTCATTTCCCAAGGCAATGAAAGAAGTCAGTGAGGGAAAATCTGGTTCTCCATGTACTAGTCGCTCACTTCTTTTTATTTATCGGACATAACACAATTAGCCCATTACAGAGATTTCCTTGGGTTTCTCATGAAAATATGAGCCACTTTACTTTTTCCTTCTGCTTTATTAAGTAAAGACTGCAAAAGACTCAGAATCGTTGTACTCGAATCCAGTCGACAGAGCCCTTTTCAGTTTCAAAGTGGAATGGTTTAGCTGTTCAGTCCCTGCTGCTTGAAAATTCTGTATTCCCAGTTGAAAGTGTCAAAAAGCTATGGCTAATTATTCTCATAGCAACGATAATAACACCACTTATGATTCTTAAGAAAACTGAAGAGACAAAAAAGTACAGATAAGACTCACAAAGACAAGTTAGGGGCAAAAAAAATAGTAATTTCAAATGTTAAAATCTTGAACCTCACAGACTTTTCCTTTTGGAAAGAATGTCAATTAAAAAGGTATGAAAGGATCGTATTATCCCCATTAAATCTATTGGAGGTGGGCGGGCCCTCATTTGTATCACCATGGCTATTCCCACTCCAGAGGACCACTGTCAGCTTCCTGTTTGTAGCTCTTAAACCCCATCATCTTCCCACTTCTAAATTAAAAAAAAAAAAAGAAGTAGAAGAAAAAGAAAAATCAGCAGCAACTCCAAAGAAATGAAAGTTATAAGAAGAAAAATATTATTCATTCAAGAGAATTTGTATTTGAGAACTTCATGGAATCTAGTAAAAATTACAGAGTAGGTACATGCTTTTATCCACAAATGTACATAAACATGTTTCATTATATTGTACTCCTAAAGACAGAGAAAACTTATATATGCTGCATTAGTAATAGTAACACAAGGAAAATCATCTTGAGGAAGCTCTGATGATTTTAACCAGTTTCTCAAATATTTGATAAATCAGTAAACAACAGTTTTTATTAATTTCAAAATCATACTTTGTATTTCATTTCAAGTACAGTGATCAAAACAGGATTGGATTTAATTTACAATCTACTAAGGCTGCAAAAAAGATTCATATACAATCAGTTCTGTACTAGTCTAAATAGTAGGTAGAATCACAGAGAATATAAAGACGATAAGCTTGTTGAAACAGTGGAATATATTATCAGGAATGAAAATCTTTTATCCTTTTTTATCTATTTCTATAAGAAGACAACTAATTTTCTCAGGTGGTTTGAGGAAACTGCCATACTAGAAACTTCTCATTAGAGAGGACAGAGTATGTAAAAAGTACTAGAAATGTGTATCCTTTTGTCTTACTTCAGGCTGCTATAGCAAAGTACCACAGACTGGGTAGCTTACAAAGAACAGAAATGTCTCACAGTTCTGGAGACTGGAAGGCTGAGATCCAGGTCCAGCTTGGTGGGACTCTGATGAGCATCCTCTTATGGTCCCAGACTGCTGACCTTTCATCATAACCTCACACTGTGTGAAAAGAACAAACTAGCTTTCCAACCATTCCCACTCATGAGGGTTCCACTTTCATGACATCCTCACCTCCCAAAGGCCCCACCTCCAAATACCATCACATTATGGGGTAAGATTTCAACATATGAATGTTTGGGGGTGGAGACTCAGGCATTCAGTCCATAACAGCCTTTAATTCACTTTTTGGAATGAAGTAAGAAATGAATGAATGAATGAATGAACTGGTAAGAATGTGTTGCTTCTAACAAGAACATGCATCATGGGTAGCAGTGAACACAGATGGGGATGGAGATGGAAATGCCCAGCACCACTGTTAGGAATCCCTGCAAAAGAACTAAGTGTTAAGGCGATGTAGGCGAAAATTGGCTGCTTCTCTGCTGTTTAAGCTGAGATGACTTCATCCTGTTTTCTATGAACGCTCTGGGTGCCTTCTGAAAATAATGCCAAGGGACATACTGCCATGTGGCTCAGATGCAGGCCTTTCTTAGAGTGTCACCCAAAGGAGCTCGCTGAGGACCCAGCCATGGGTCAGTCTTTCTCTGTCTCTGTCTTTCTCTGCCTGTCTCTATCTCTGTCTCTGTCTCTGTCCCTCCCTTACTTCCTTCCTCCATCCCTCCCTGCCTCCTCCCTCCCTCTTTCTTTTCTCTCTGCCTGCTTCTTCACTCCCCCACATACCCACCCTCCTACCGTTCTCCCTCAAATGTTCTGTGGCTGTCAGGTTTCTTTTATAGAAATAAGTGAAATTATAATGAGACAAGAGTTAGACGTGCTAGAGATGAAAGGAAAGACTTAAAGGAAATAAAAAAAAAAAAAGGAATTGCTGCACTCTTTGAAAGCCTTAAAGAGGCGGAAGGAGATAGATGAAGGGGCTTATCCTGCCCAGGAAGCTCTCTCCTTGCACACTGAACTTTCAGAATGCCTCTGATCATTTCCCAGGAAACTGGTGCTGAATTAAAGTGGCTCCAAACAAAACTTCACTGTGGGGAATGAAAAAAGTTGAGACCTAAGGAATCCTTCCTTCTGGCCTGATTGGCCATCGCCTCTGGGTTGTTAGTCACAGTTCCTGATCTCTTCATGAAGGTTCTCATGGAGAGCAGATGCAGTAGTTATGTAGGATGTGTACATCCTGAGGTCTCATGCAAAGTGCAATGACCGTAGCTGGTACTGTATTGTATACCGGAAATTTGCTAAGAGAATAGATTACAGGTGTTCTCGGCATACACACAAGCTAATTAACATGCCCATTTCTTCACACATTAAAACAGTATGCTGTACTCCTTAAATTTATGTAATTCTTATTTAAATTTTTTAAATAAGTAAATTTTTAATAAAAAGAGCGAGAACGGACACCTTCCCACTTCCTGATTTTTGTAACCTAGCCAGTTGGTTTGTAGAGAGGCTAGTCTGGTCCTGACTGATGACTGAAATTGCCCCTTTCCAGACCTATACCACCTGTCTTTTAGAGCTTTAAAAGAACTTAGAGATAAGTTCTTTATTAATCATAAAGCAAACGTTTGTACAATGCTATACATTTTACATTTTATCTCAACAACCTTATAAACCTTGTGTCATTATTATCATTTTACAGATGGCAAAATGATCAAAGTCACAAAGTTAATAAGTGGTAGAGCCAGGTCTAAAACCTAGGCCTCCCAATTTAAAACACCGCATTTTATAGGTGACACAGTTAAGGCTCAAAGAGGTTAAATGACCTGCACAAGATTTCATGCCTAAATCTAGAGGCAAAGCAGGCAGGGGTACCCCGGTCTGGCAGCCATGACTGTCAAAATTCTGGTTGGTGGGATCATTCTGGTATGTATATGCATGCTGTTTACTGAGATAAAGAAGGTTTGAAATGGAAGATTATAAGTTTAATTTTGAATAGAATTAGGTTGACCTGTCTATAGTGGAGTTAAATGGAATTCCATCAGGTAGATGGAACTGGTGTTCATGGGAGATACTTGGACAGGAGGTAGAGACTCGGAATTCATAACATTCAGAGAAACTGAATTCAAAGGAATGGATAAAAATACCCAAGGGGAGTGCATTGAGTTAGAAGAGAAATGGATTTAGAATTCAGTGCTGGGAAATGATAGCATTTAAGGCATGGGCGGGCAGTAATGCCTTTGAATAAGAATGAGAAGAAACAACCAGACAACTGGGTAAATTGGAAAAGAGTTTTTATCTGCAATCATGACATTTAAAAAAAAATCTGAAAATTAAATCTCAGTTGCTCATTTGGCAGTAAAACCTAACCTGAACTGACATGAGGAATGCATATTAAATTCTACAGGTTTTTCTGGATTTATCATAATGAAGAGACATACCTAGAAAAGCAAGTAGGATTGAAATAATGTACCATGATTCTCCTCCATTCTCAACCTATTCGTCTTATACACCAAACTAGAGTCAATAGGTTATGATTTTTTTTGCCACCCTGCCTGTCAAGACTTAGAAAGACTTAGGTGAAGACACTGCCCTCAGCAGTATCTCCAGCAACAGGTATTGTTTCATGTGCATTTGTCTTTTTCCTATCCTAGTTCCTTGCTGAAGAGATCAAAAAGCCATTGCTAAAGATAGCCCTTCCGAGTCTACATGTGTAAACTCAGGAAATAAGCGTGGGAAAGGTTTGAGATCCCCCCGACCCTGTTGTGAAGTCGACTTTAAAATCACCCATACTTTATTTACCAAATGACTTCCTCGAGTGTCATCCTGATATGTCGGTCATAGTGGCAGTCTAGGTCCCCAGAATGAATGTTAGTGCAGAGACACACTGACTATTTGCTTTTTCCTGGTACCGGGTGTTACTCCTGGGTGTTACTCACAGGTTACTGAAAGTTGCTGGCACCTTCATCTTTTACTCTGGGCTTGTGAAGTGACTCATGTCAGAAGATTGAGGAGTTGTGACTTGAATGAGATCCCTTAAGCCAGGCTATTCTTTGGCCAACCTAGAATTTTCTCATTATATAAATCTTGTAGAAAACCCTCAGGGAAAGTTCTCCATCTATCTGATCCTGTAAATCCCACGGGCCTGCAGTTACAGGTGGGGAAGTGCTAAGCTGCTGCCTGTCCTGGTCACCACACACCCCTCCCTGCCTCTGCCAGTTTAGTACCAGGATTTGGCCTCTACCACCCCAGGATTTTGCTGTTTTCTCTCAAATTCAAAGAACCTATTTTACCAGTCCTCAGCAGCCAAGAGCTCCCAAACAGTCGTGGAGTACTTCGCAAAGAGCTGGCTCACTGCCGTCACTTCCCACAGGTGTTTCTCGAGGAGTTGTCACGGTTCCATCTCTTAGGTCCTTTGAGGGGCCTTACACCAATCTCAGCAGTCTGGGGGATAGTAGTGATAAATCCATTCTAGCACACCTTTCTCTGTGGATGTTTGGATGATTTCTCCTATCACACTCCAAAAGATTTCTGGCATGTTGTCTTCACTGGGACAGTTTTAAAGAGTGTGGAATCTGGATTCACAGAATACAGATGCAATGCAGTTTTGACGGAATCAGGTTCTGTGATGCCGAGTCTTGTGCATTGGGTATGGGCATGTACCTTGACAAGGGTGTGCACAGACTTAGATTGAGCCAGGTGGCTTATTAGAATTACACAGTTGGCTTTAAACTGCCGAGTTGGATAAGAGGTTTTAAGTCAGCCCTGGGTATTTTCACCTCAGGGGCTGACTGCACTTTGTACTCTACAAGTCAGAGCCTATTTCTGTCCAAGGAGATTCAGGTATATGCCCTTGGGCCTGGTCAAAGCACAGGCCACAGATCAGAGCCAAAAGGCAGATGGTCTAAGTCGAGAAGAGGTGTAAAAGTGAGTGGTCTTGAAGGCTTTGGTACAAAAAAGGGAGGCCACCTGGGTCATTAGCACACTTGTGCCCTTTCTTCAGTGTCAGGACCTCAGAGGAAGGCTGTCTCTGTTTATTCTCTTAGTTTCTCTAAGAAGACATGCTTAGGGCTAATAGGTCTTTGGTATCCAGAGGAGATACTATATTAACAACCCCTCCTCTGCATGACAAAACTAATTTCTGTAATAACCATGTAATAATCAGTGTAATACTATTTTTGTTCAACTCTTACTTGTAAACAATTAACAAATCAAAAGAAAGAATAATTTCATTTTAAAGATATTTAAATTCAGCAAAACTGTTCATATATGAACTAAAATTCAGATTTTAAACAAAAATATAGCATCTCACAGATGGCATCCTGTTTCTTTCTTGCAAACATTAAACACAAATGAAAATGAGTGATTGCACAGACAGAAGCAAAGAAACTGAAGTTAGTTCCTTGGTTTTGCAATCACAGTGCCATCATTCATTTATCCCGATCTATAGTGTAAGTGCAGGAATATGTACTACTACAGGGGTATTTGGGATACAAATTGAGCTTGAAACAAACTTGAAAAATTCCAAATATTTACATACTTGCTTTTGTAAGTACGTAGATGAGTCTGTGTATGTCGGGGACTGACTATTTACTTGGGGCTGCTCAGAATTACCTCCCGGGTAAAATACAGTATTTATTAAAGGATAAGGACAAATGTGCAGAATTAAAGCTTATATATTATTAAAATTTAAAGGCAATCATTGTCTCAAACATAGACCAACAAAAGATTTTATCGGAAAAGAATATTTTATCATTGACATTGTTTAAAATTGCTGATGAATAGTAATAATAAAAAGCAAACCATGTTTTAGTAAGTTTTATTATGGCTCTTAATTTTCTTAAAGCATCTTATTGTTTGAAACCAGGAAGACTGACCCCACCATGATGCTCTTGGTATGTCAGTGGTTAAGCAAGGGTTCTGTGGTAGGAAAACGAAAGATTTTATATGCCTTTTAAACTTTAGGAATGAGAAAAAATATTTTTTATTGTTTAGTTAGTTTATGTGGCTGGATTATGAACACCAAAATGAAAATAGTAGAGCGGTCATTTTAAATAATTAATTCCTGGCCTAGGGAGGTAGTGTGGGTGGGGGAGAATTTGTAGAGGTGTCTCCTGACCCAGCACTGTTGTGATTATGTGAATAAGTTTCCCAAGTCTGGGATTTGGTATTAGCAAGTGTTTCTAATAGACCTAAAGTTTCTAATAGACCTAAAGTTTTCCTAGGGGGGTCTCTGTCAGGTGATATATTCGCCTCCAACTTTACCCCGTGCTTCCTTTCTAGGGCTGTTCTTTAGCTGGGCAGGGGAATCTAGTTCTATTTCTGGGTGGGAGGGAAGGGCTCTTCAGAACCACAGTCACTATTATATCTAGGGTTCAACTAACCATGCAAAGATGTAGAATCGGCTCTATCTACTGCAGTTAGCACACACAGTCAGGAATCCCCGATAAATGCATCTCTATTAGTAAATTCAACATGATCCAAGATAATACTTTACCCTCTTTGATTGACTCTACTTCCACATGCATTCTCCATATTTTTGTGGAAATAAAAATAATATTTGTTAATAGCCGAAGTCCATATTTTATTTAGATCTCCTTAGTTTTTCCCCAGTGTCCTTTTTCTGGTGTAGGATCCCATCTGGGATACCACATTACATTTAGTCATCATGTCTCCTCTTGACTGTGACAGTTTTTCTGACTTTCCTTGTTTTATGTTTTGTTTTGTTAATTTAAAATTTTTTTCGATTGTAGTTGGCATATGATATTATATTAGTTTCAGGTGTACAGCACGGCAATTAGACATTTATATAACTTATGAAATGATCACCTCAATAAATCTAGTACAATTAATAAATCTAATAAAAGTTTTAGAGTTTGGGACATTTGTCAGCTTTCTCCTCCCAAGGTGGAATTTGCATTTGTGCCACTACTGATGCATGCAGGCATCTGCTTCTAATTAGGAGTCTTGCAACTATGAGAGTTGGTTATCATCAGGTGTGAGCAGAGTTGGCTTCCCCTCAGGCAACCATGAATAAAGATATTCTTAGTCTTTGAGAGGATAGATAAGTCACTACAGGTAAGAGAAGGGATGCTGCTCATTTCACAAGAGAATCAGTGTTGGTTTGGGTGCTGCGAAGGATGGGGCTGGGAATATTTCAGGGAACTCTGAATTTTCTTAAGCTTTCCTTAGGATACTATTCCACTTTTCAAGGTCACACACTCTCCTAGTAAATATCCTAAAGTCCTCATAGGAGACCTTGTGAGACTGTTTTTAAGAGAGCTTATAACCATGAAGTCCATTGGATCAGCCTTTCGGGGCAGCAACTAAAAAGATATCCCATCCTCCATGTGGCAAAGAATAAAGAGATTCCTTTAACACAGTGATCAAAAAATTTCCTTTTAACACAGTCATAGAAAATCAATCTATAATTTCTTTGAAGGACTTAGGAACTTCAGATTGCCATCCTTTTTCTTCAGCTTCTTAATACTTTGTTAGAAACAGCCACACATGTCCACAGTCCTTGAATTCAGCCATCCCTTCCTGACAGAGTCCACTTCCTGCCCCAAAGTTTTGCCTTCAATGGCACTTCGTTTCAGGTGACTGCAGATGATAATTAAATTATTTCTTCACCAGTGCTTACCATGAGTGCTAAGGATGGATTCCCTAATACCAGCTGCTTTTTATTGCCTTCAGCTCTAACCAAGCTAGAAAACCAATTCCAGATCTCTCCCATAATGGTTTGTTAATGTGCGCCATTCCTGGAACCACTTTCTGTGTCAGTCTGAAAAGAGTTCAGTTGCTTGCAACCAAACCAACTTGGATGATTCAAGCAGAAATGAAAGGTTTCAAAAGGCTCTAGGGTATTCACAGATGTACTGGGAGTGCTGGAGAGCCAGTCAGAAAAAAATTGGGGAAAACAGTGGGACTCTTGATGAAAATGACTCCAGGTCATGCTTGTGGGACTTATCTGCTGCCTTCCCTGAGCACAGGATACCATGCTCTATGGAAGCTCCCAGCTGAGACCTTAGAGGCCTCTACTGGCACCCCTTCCCCTAATAGATCTTGTCATCATATATTTCCAGCTCCATATTCAAGGTATGCACAGTCGGTCTGACCTAGGACACATGCTCATGGTCTTCTGTTCACCACCTTATTTGGCGTTGGCATAGAGAAGCTGCAAAAACAAGAAAATTGAGTTCTTAGTTTTTATAACAGGAGGCAAATTCTGCTTCCCACCAGACCACGTAGGGTAACGTAAACCAGCCAGTGTTTGCTATGCCCTCATGCTGTGTACCAAACATACCTTTTTACTTTCCCTGGAACATCCGTAACTCCTTTTCTTTTTAAGATTCTCTTCCCCAGATCTTCCTATGAATGACTTTTCCTCATCATATATGTCCCACTTTAAATGCTATCTCCTCAAATTGGCTTTCTTCCACTACCCTTTCTAAAGGAACATCACTGCCTTCACCCATCCCCATCAATCACGCTCTACCCATTATTACTCAGATTGTTTTGGTGCCCCTTCTCACTATCTGTAATGATCTTATTAAGGTGTTTAAGTGCTTATTTCCTGCCCTTCCCACCTAGAATATAAGTGTCATGAAGGTGGAGGTTTTGTCTATGACCTTATGTGTTTTACTTTCACTGCTGAATCTCCAGCATCAAAAATAGTGACGGTCACATATCAGAGTTCAGTTGGTATTTGGGGAATACCCAAATACCAGATTTTAGTCTGGAATAGGCAAAGACTCCTGTGAAATACGAAGCCTGGACAGAGCTAGGATGCCAGGACCTCCCATAACTCTGGTGTGTATTATTATTGGCTTTTATTCTTCCCAGGAGAGTGCTCATCATGGGGCATCAGCTCTGGAGCTCAGCGGGAGTATAAATAATGCATGACTGTGAGAGACTTTAAAAACATAAAAGACCACATCAATGCTAAGTCTTATTCTCAATGCAGGTAGGTTGTCCTGCAGGCACCACTTTCTGGCCAATCAAAGTACACATTTTATGTGATGTAGAGGTCCTACTGAGTAAATCTCCATTTCAGCATATACTGATTCATGTCAATTTTTGGTTGAAAGGATGAACTCTGCTTGCCTCTATGGTTTGTGCATTTGACATCCACTGGGCAGTGCTACAAATGCCAATGTATGGGCTGTTTGCCTTCACCTTAGTGAGTTAGACACATGTACTGGTGTCTCTGAGAGCATCAGTCAACAGGAAACATCCTAACGGCAAGTCCCAATGATTCTGAGACAGGAGGCAGAATTTCCAGGTGTAACTGAAAAGGGCAGCTCTCACACCTTGCTTCTAAGTAGTTTATACACATATCACTAAATCAGAATTTAAAACAATTCTATCTTGGCTTTAGATTTTCAAGTTAACCAAAAAGCAGAAGTTCAAAGACCAAGAACTGAGTCATGAAATGAGAGTCCTCTCATTTCTACCATTACCTAAATTTATAACCTTGGGCCAGTCACTTTACCAGTTTGAACTGCAGAATATTGAATAAAGTGACATCTAAGGTCACTTGGTACTAATATTCCTGCCCTTTGGGCTCCAGGAAGTGACCTCTCCATCGTCTATGCGGTGATGCTGGCGGACGCCTCTTCATGATTCTGAGATGAGACTTGGTTTGATTTTGAAAAACATCATGTCTAAACACTATTTTCTGACATTCATTTCTTCCCCTGCAAATGATAAAGGCAATCTCATTCTAGAGGTTTCCCCTTTCAACAGAAGTATTGTCTATTAACTAAAACTAGGTAAATATTTTAGATTTCCATTCTGTAACTGTCTCTGTCAGTTCATAAGTAGCCAGTGATATGAAGTCAGGTAATGTTTGAAATCTCCTTCTGATCACTGCTTCATTTAGCTTTGACACATAGGAGACTTGCCATCATCTTTAAAAATTCCTTCCCTTTTTGTTAGCTCTGCAGAAAATCACCTTTATTCGTATCACTTTGCTTTATCAGTGATTACAGCGTAAGCCCCTGATGTCACTGTAAGAAGCTCCTGATCAGCTTTGGTTGAGTAGCTTCCAGGAGGAGAAGGACGAGGGCAGTGCAGGCAGCTCTGCTTTTACTTTAAGGGGAAGGTGGCTGAACTCAGCTGCCAAGTTGATAAAGAACAGAGAATTGTGCACCATCCAAACAGAAAACTCAGTCTCAAAAATTGCTAAGGTAGAGAATGGCCTAAGACACATGTGACTAGTTCTGAGCATATGTGTTCAAGTCAGAGAAGGAAATTTTAGAAAAAAACTGCTTTCTTTTGCCAATTAGAAGTCCTTATAGCATTCATTTGACTGGCAAACTTATATCACTTGAGATTTCTAAAATACATGTCTCTCGCATATGGCATAGGATATTTTTACCTTTAAATCCACATTATCTCAAAAGGGAAGTTATAAAGATAGAACACAGCAGTATTTCTGGGGTCAAAATTAGTCACTCTCAGGCCAGATCTTTCTTGTATCTTTCCCTATTCCATTTCCTCTTCACTCCACTGAGAACTGTGATTTGTCCTTCCCCATATCTGCTCCCAATATTTATAACTATTTAATTAAAATTGTCAAATTCACTGAACATGCATTAAATGGCCATTTCAATGGGGCACATAAAGGAAAGTGTTGTTGCAGTTAACTTGCATGCTACAAAGTTTTCAAAATGGTGAAGCCCAGAGATTTTGTAAATTTCTACCACTTGCTGTTATTGTAAAATTCAAACCCTAAGTGGACGTGAAAAGATACATTGTCCCTCCAGGCATGGACTCTTTATGATGAAGCTGTTCAACTCAAAGCTAAGGTCACTTCCAGCATTGGTATTATATGATTATATATCTTTTACACAAAACAAACCGCAATTTAAAAACCTATTCAACTTGCTACAGAAACACAAAACTGTCACCTGCAGTTTCACAACAGGTTCTTCAATGAGACACTGAATCATGTCTGCTAGTTTTACTTTCTGTGACTCAGGCAGCATTTAGGCAAGGCCACACTTGACCTGGAAGCCTCTGACAACCCAGTTCTCTCTCATAGGTATTTTTAAGTCACTGTTAGTCTCTTATTTACCTGAATTGTCCCTTAAGTGTTGATAAAAAGCATGCTTCTCTGTGGATGGAAATCTGAAGTCCATTTTTCATTTCCTGGATTTGGGGAGCAGAATCGGATGGTCCCTCAGGAGCCCCATTTAGTGGTGACAAGGTGAAGGGCTGGCAGCTTTCCTAGCATGACTGCAGGGAGGCACAGTCCCCTGCCCTCCACTCCATTAGGCTGGTGCATCGTGGTAGGTGAGTGCTCAGTGACTAATCCCGGAAGCCTGCTTTGACTCCCACTCTGATGCCTACTGGTTAGGCAGGTGACGTGAACTCTGTGTTGTAATTTTCTAAGGTAAAAAATGGAGATGATAATTATCAAAAGAAACTGTCTTAAAGTTGGAATAAAGATTAAGTGGGTTAAAATATGAATGTGTTTAGAACAGCGCCTGGCACAAGATAAGCACCATATAAGTGTCTGCTATTATTATTATGTGATATAGCAACATTTTACTTGTTAGTCATTCTCAGCAGCAGAAGTAACTTCTAAATTAATACTTTATATAATGTCTATCATAATTAGACATTTCATTGCCTTTCTACTACCACTCTGTAAAGTTAGTAGGAAAATAATTTTGCCCATTTTACCAACGAAAACCTTGATATTCCTAACTGTAAGCTATGGAGTTAAATAGAAGTATGAAAATTATATCAATATCACGTTCATTGAGTACCTACAACTGGTCAGACACAGTCAGTCCAAGGACAAGAGCTACAGAAGCTATTTTGAAGTTTATGCTCTTAAGAATTATATATTTAATTATAAATATATAATGTAAGAAAATATTGAAATTCATGTGGTAATAACAGTTTTATTGTAGCTATGGTATCATAGAAGAGAGTAGAGGGAGTAAAGACTTTTGACTAGGGTAATCACAGAGGGCTTCACCATGCTTATACCATAAACATCCAGCCCATCATGGTCTCCAAAGCTTTGTTCAGCTTTTCTTTCTCCAACAAGCAGAAACAAAGGCAGACCATTTTAGAACTATTTTTAAAACATCAAGAAAATTGTTACCCTCTTGTCTTTCTGTTTTCATGAGATATCAGTGCCTAAGAAAGACTAAGTTTGAGTTTCTTTAAAATAAATTAGGTCCACTCTAATTCATTTTGTTCCTTTGGAAATTATTTTAAAAAAAGTGCTTTTCTTTATTTTTTTCTCTTTCCATGTTAGTATTTTTTTTTTTTAATTTTTAGAGCAGTTGTCGATTTACAACAAAATTGAGAGTTAGATGTAGAGATTTCTCATACACACATGTGCACACACATGCATAGCATTCTCCATTATCAACATCTCTCATCAGAGTGGTACATGTTTAACAAGGATAAAGTTAAATTGACACATAATGATCACCCAAAGTCCATACTTTACCTTAAGGTTTACTCTTGGTGTTCTATGGGTTTGGATAAATGTATAAAGACATATGTATCTGTCATTATACTATCATACAGAGTATCTTCACTGCCCTAAAAATCCTCTGTGCTCTGCCTATTCCTCTTTCCTCCTCCCCACCACAAGCCCTGGCAACCACTAATCTTTTTATTATCTCCATAGTTCTGCCTTTTCCAGAATGTCATATTATTGAACCTGAAATAAACCAGATTGGATTAGCTTATTTCTCTTAGGAATATGCATTTAAGCTTCTTGCATATCTTGTCATTGCTTGAGATATCATTTCTGTTTAGTGCCAAATAATATTTCATTGAAATTACCGCTATATATATATATATATATATAGATGTAGAGATTTCTCATACACGCATGTGCACACACATGCATAGCATTCTCCATTATCAACATCTCTCATCTACTACAAAGGTACAGTAATCAAATCAGTGTGATATCAGTGATATATATATATATATATATATATATATATATATATATATATATATATATATATATATTGCCAAATAATATTTCATTGAATTTACCACAATATATATATATATTTTATCACTATATATATATTTAAGCAAGAAGCTTAAATGCATATATATATATAGTGGTAAATATATATATATATATATATATATATAGTGGTAAATATATATATATTCATTCATTTATTGAAGAATATCTCAGTTGTTTCCAAGTTTTAGCAATTATGAATTAAGCTGATATAAACATCCATGTGGACAAACATGATTTCTGTTTATTTGGGTAAATACCAACAAGCACTATTGTTTAAATGTATGGTCAAGTATGTTTCATTTTGTAAGAAACCACCAGACTGACTTCCAAACTGGCTGCACCATTTTGCATTCTTACCAGCAATGGATGAAGGTTTCTGTATGCCCCACATTCTTGTCAGCATTTGGTGTTGTCAGTGTTCCAGATTTTGACTATTCTAACAGGTGTATAATGATATCTAATTGTTTTAATTTGCATTTCCCTGATTGCATGATGTGGAGCATCTTTTTTTCTTATGCTTATTTGCCATCTGTATGCTTATTTGCCATCTTCTTTGGTGAGGTATTTGTTAAGTCTTTGGCCCATTTTTTAAATGGATTGTTTGTTTTCTGATGGTTGAGTTTTAAGAGTTCTTTTGTATATTTTGGATATCAGATGTTTCTTTTGCAAATATTTCTCCCAGTCTTTGGCTTATCTTTTTATTCTCTCCATGTTGTCTTTCAAAACCAGAAGTTTTTAATTTTAATGAAGTTCATTGTATCCATTTTTTTTTAATGGATTATGTTTTTGACATTATATCTAAAAAGGCATCACTGCATCCAAGATCATTTAGGTTTTCTCCTATGTTATCTTCTAGAAGTTTTATAGTTTTACATTTTATATTTAGATCTGTGATCTACTTTGAGTTAACTTTTGTGCAGGGTGTAAATTCTCTGTCTGGATTTATGATTTTGCACGTGGATGTCCTATTGTTCCAGTATCATTTGTTGAAGGCACTATCTTTGCTCTATTGTATTGCCTTTGCTCCTTTGTCAAAGGTCAGTCTACTAAATTTATGAGAGTCTATTTCTGAGCTCTCTATTCAGTTTCATTGATCCATTTATCTATTCTTTCACTGATATCACACTGATTTGATTACTGTACCTTTATAGTAAGTCATGAAGTCAGGTAACATCAGTCTTCCAAATTTGTTCTTCTCCTTCAATATTATTTTGGCTATTCTGGTTCTTTTGACTCTCCAAATAAACTTTAGGATAAGTTTGTTGATATCCGTAAAATAACTTGCTGGTATTTTGGTTGAGATTTCTTTTGATTTTTTACATAACTAAAACTGTGCTATCCAATACAGTAGCCACTACCCACAAGGGGCTAATGAGGCCTTGAAATATATCTGGTCCAAATTGAGATATGCTATCAGTGTAAAATACACACAGAATGTTGAAGACCAAAGATAAAAAATTAATGAAAATATATTATTGTTCTTTATATTGATTACATGTTGAAATGACTATATTTGGTTTATATTCATATAATAAAATATTATTAAAATTAATTTTTCTATTTCTTTTTACTCTTTTGAAAACTATGGGCCCTAGAAAATGTAAAATTGCCTATGTGGCTCACATTATACTAATATTGGACTGTGATGCTTTAGGGAGCCTGGAAGAGCTGCTGTACACTGCTTTCCTTACTAGTGCTTTTACCAGCTGATTGACTTGAACATCAAAGTAGTTTATAGGAAAATAACTTTAGTATAGATCTGGATATCCTGCCAGGGTTTCTAAGTAATCTGGAAGAGTCCTTGGAAATCTCTTAGTTAACTCTGTTTAAATTATCTTTATCCCAAGAAGACATCTCCAACCCGAATCCCTGACATAAGTTATTAACTATGGTAGACACCATAGACTGTCTATCTGAACTTGCATTCTCAGCTCTCTTCCTACATGATGCTTTACACTTGAAGTCTAAATGTTTAAATGACTCCCTTGCTCAGTCTTCCCATATAGCTCTAAATACCCAAATAAGACAGTTTCAGCCAATGAGACCTAGCTAATGCCTACTGAGGTAAAGTTTTTGGTTTTCTGACAGAAAAAGGACAGGTGCAACTCCTGAAATCTCTTTCCTCTTCTTTTTGTTTCCAGAGCAGATGTATCTCCCCACCCTCAGCATCTGACTTGTGCCTAAGAAAGAAAGCCCAGGATTATCCCATAGATCCTGCATCTCTCTTTGTTGAGCCACTGAGCCAGTATCAAGTCACTCAACTTCAGACTTCTTGTAATATGTGAAAGTAATTTCATAGTTGTGTAAGCTGCTATAAATTAGGTTACTTGCAGCTGAACATATGCCCAACTGATACACTGATGTATTTATCCTTTGAGTGTCCAGACTCAGAACCTTGGTGCCACCATTGGTGCCACCTCTTCACCAACAAATAAAGTTTATCACTGAGCCTTGCCACTTACCTACTTTGCTTTCTGTCCCAGGCACCTTTTTAATCTCATTCTGGACACCATAGTCCAATTCCTCGTTATATAATTCCAAGGTGAGATTAAAGATGCCACGTTCCTCTTCAAGCTTTTTTAAATGATTCTCTATTTCTAGTCACATGAAGGGCGAATGATCTACCTTGGTAAATAATTCAAGATCCTTCACCAACTCTCCGTAATTTACCTTTCTAGTCTTAGCTGTTCATATATATATATATGTTTGTGTATATATATATATATATGTATATATATATATATATGTATGTATCTATATGTATGTATATATGTATGTGTATATATGTGTGTGTGTGTATGTATGTGTGTGTGTGCGTGTGTGTGTGTATATATATATATATATATATACATATATATATATACTTTTTAATATTGTATTTCTTAAAAGTTTCCCTAAAAATTTACATTCCTCCTCCACATCCTTAATTCTGCCTTTCTCTATGTCTGGGATGCTTTGCTTCTCCATGGCACTGTGGAAAGGCAGTTCATCTTTTAAAAGCAGATGATATGTTTTACTGTCCTAGTCATATTCCCTGGTCCCTCTCCAGTCAAAAATGCTCCTCCCCTCCTGTAGCTCTTTTGGTCATGCACAAATTTCTCTGAGGCCCAGTAACATGGAACAAGCACTATGTTAAGTATTGAGAAGTGAGAAATGAGTAAGACACAATCCCTGCCATTGACGCATCTGTAGATATGTGGAGGAGACAGAAAAAGACAATTTCAATATACAAAAGTCACTTAGCTCAACTTTGGAGGGTCAGCCTTTGAGAAAGTGGTGTCTGAGGCAAAATGAAGAGTTAATAACCAAGTGAAAAAGCAGTTAGGATCGTTCCAGGGAGAAGAAATAGTATGAACAAAAACAGAGACAAGGAACACCATACTGGGTGTAATGAACTGTAAGGGCTTTGCCTTGAAGTTTCCCTTCAGTCACTGACCGGTTTTATAGAGATGACGGGTAATTGGATGGAGCAAAATGTTCTCAGATTTGTTTTTGGTGGCAAAGACTTATATCATAATATCATAATTATAATTAAATTATAATTATAATTAAATTATAATATCATAATTTTCCATATGTCAGAGCTATTAGTAATGCTTCCTTTTAATTTTTTAAAAAGAAAAATAAAACACAAAATAACCAGTACATGTAATTTAGTACAATTGTCAATTTCTCTTTTTGGACCCTTCCTTTGAATACTATATGGAATTCAATCTCTGGTGGGTATTTGTTATAAGAAAATAGGAAAAAAAATGTAAACATACAAATATGTTAATCCTTATTTACTAAACTATGCAATGATAGTATATCTACATATAATAATGAAGAGATCATATGGTTCATTTCTTACACTGTCAGGTGGACTTGTTCATGAGAAAAGAGTTAATTCATTAAAGAATCACTAGCAGTTGTAACAGATCAAGTCTGAGATCTCCGCTGGTTGGCACAATAAAAGTCTGTTTCCAGTGTACTTCATGGGCCAATGCCAGCCTTTCTACTTGAATGGCTCTCCAAGTAGTGATTTGGGCATGTGATGAATTTATACTAAAAATTTAAGGGGTAAATATATTGTATTAAAAGAACAAAACTACATATTATAATTGTATCACTTTTCTCCTCCAAAGGCATTCAATTTTATTCATGTATTGATTCATTCACTTGTTGATTTCAACAAACATCCACTAAGCAAAACAAAAGCTAGGCATAATATCAGGAGCGATTGCAAAGAGACATAGATCAGAGATATTGATATTGAGTAATTTCTCTCTCCATCTAGTAGAGTGCTTATCCTAAAGTAGGTGCTCAGCTACTTTATTCATTTGTCGAATTAATTATTCAATTAATTATTCAATCCAGCATTATAAAATACACTGTTATAGGGCTGTAGTGATTACCATAGAGGTGATGGAGCTGACAATAATTTATATTGTATTGGCCTATCTAAATTCCAAAAAGGTATCCTGGGTGTATTTTGGCTATTCGTTGGAAAGATAAAAAGCTCATGTACTGATTTGCTTCCACCGTTCATTAATTCCTTAGTTAAATATGAAAACACCTAGAACTGTGCCAAATACCAAAGGAACACTCAATTATATGCTATTTAATGAGGGTGATAACAATAAAAGTTACAAGTCTGGAAAATGAATAGCAATGCTATGATCCCATTTTAACAAGCTGGATGGTGTTTCAAAATTGCTACATTTAGAAATTGGGGCTTTTTCTTCTCCCTGTCCCCCAAGGAGTATTTTCTAAAGGAATCAGAGGGTCATTGCCATCTAGTGTGGCAGTTACAATTCTTTTATTCATAATAGATTATTTCTGAAGGACACATGGGTGTTAGTGAGGTAACCATAAAGAGGAATATCTGTGAATTTGTGGCAAAGTAATTTTGATCAATGTTTAAGCTTACAAAATTTCTAGAGATAGAGAATGTCATGAGATTAATGAATCAGCAAAAAATATTTCTTATAAATAAGGCATAATAAATTTATGCTTTGACATAGACTCCCAAATGAAATAAATATAGAATAATAGATATGATCTAAATAGAATAGTCAAGAGGGTATCTCTAGCCTCATAAACAAAATGGCATTTCTGTGAATGCAAAGATTGCAGAAAACTGAAAACTATAAGAATGGCAGGCGTTGGCATCCCAGAGCTTGGCTCCAGAGAACAAAGCCTGAGTGTTTCAAACAAGATGGCCTAACAAAATGAAGACCTACACTTAAAAGCTAGAGATTAGAGTAGTCCTGGACAATATACAAGAAAGGTTGGAATAACTGTCACCGCATGGATCTATGACTTCATAGCAAACTCTGGGCCTAGGTAAACCAGGAGACAAAGATGGATTCTGATGACAAGAAGATGGGACAAAATAGCATCTACTCTGTGAATAGGTTTGTAAACATCCCAACATCATGGCAGAGAAGGATCCCTGAACCTAGTTCTTGCCTGGGGTCTACAAGCTATCACATGGAGGAAATATCCAAAATTTTTGATAAGAAAGGGAATAGTGAAAAAAAAAAATTCAAAATATAAAGTTTTCCACTTAAAATGAATTTTTAACCTAAATTTAAAATATATGGAGGAAAAAACCTAAGAAATAACATCACAGAATTAACCACAGGTATAGGTTTAATTTTTGATATAGTATTTAATTTACAGAATTTGAAAAAAACTTTAAAATTAAATAGGATTTTAATGCTCAAGGTGATAAATGAAACGATATATAAAATGATAGTATTTCCCCTTAAAAATAAACAAATATCATGGAACAAAAACAGAACTTTTAAGAACCAGGAGATACTTTAAAAAACCTATTCATGTATTAAAAATGAAAAGCATAGTCTTTGAAATTAAATATTAGATAGCATAAAACTATATGCCAAAGAGTATTCATGAATTGGAAGATTCACACAAAATTCAGCAGAAATAAAATGAGATCAGAAATATGATAGAGTAATCAATTTCTATGTAGATTAGATCAAGATGTTCTTAAACATTTTTATTGGGTTTGTATAGAGTGTGATGGTTAATTTTATGTGTCAACTGGCTAGGCTGTAGTGTCCAATTATTTTGTCGAACATCAGACTAGATATTGTTGTGAAGGTCTTCTGTAGATGTGGTAACATTCATGATCAGATGACTTTAAGGAAAGCATGTTACTTCCATAACGTGGGCAGGCCTCATCCAGTCACTTGAAGGCCTTTAAGGGAAAAAAAAAACAGGTTTCCCAGGAAAGAAGGAATTCTACCTCAAGACTGTAACAAAGAAATTCTACCTGAGTTTTTAAACTGTTGTCTTACCTTATCGATTTCAGACTCAGGATTACAACAGCAACCCTTACCTGAATTTCCAGCCTGCTACCCTGCCCTATAAATTTCTGAGTTGCCAGTCCCTGCAATTGCATAAGTCAGTTCCTTAAAACAAATCTCTCTCCCTCTCTGGATATATTTGTTCTGCTTTGCGGAAGGATCATAACTGATACACATAGAATGGAGAAAGTGGAGTGAAACCAGTATTTAAATAATTTATTTATAGCATTTTTTTCCCAGAACTTAGAGTATAAATCAATGAAATCAGTAGAAAAAATCAACAGAATCAAAAGTTGTTTCTATGAAAAGACCAATAAAATCAATAAGCCTCTCTTTAGCCAAGCAAACTAAGGAAAATAGTAAAAAGACACACATTACTCATGTCAGAAATTATGGAAGGGACATCACAAAAGATCCCATGGACTTCAAAAGAATAAAAAAGGAATGTTAGAAACAACTCCATGCCCACAAATTTGATAATCTAGATGAAATAGACCATTCCTTGAAACACACAGTCTGGCAAAAATCACACAAGTAGACAATCTAAATAGGCCTATACCTAACAAAGAAATTGATCTAATAAATAATAACTTCCCAGAACAGAAAGCAAGAAGCCCAAGAGGGTTCACTGGTGGATTCTACAAAATGTTTAAGGAAGAAATTCTACCAGTTCTCTGCAGTCTCTTCTGAGATGGAAGCCGAGGGAATACCTCCTAATCCTAACTCACATTTATGAGGCCAGCATTACCCTATTGCCAAAATAAGACATTGAGGATTCAATATTTTCATAACTTGCCCAGTGTCACATGGCTGATATTTTCAAATTCCATTACTGGATACTCAGCTACTCAGAATCAGATTTGGGATCTCCAGGCCTTCTTTGCTCTTCTAGTACTTTTTTTGCTGATTATTAAGCCTTTGAGCCAGAAGCCTAAACATTCCTTTACTTCTCTTGATCTGCCTGGTGTTTAACTGAGACTTAAAAACCTAACTCTGGCAATTTGTATTTCTTACTTGACTTTTTGTTTTCTGCCTCTGCTCTCTCAAACTCATTCCCAAGTTCACCTTTAAAAATTATTATTTAAAAATTTTTTTTCATTATTGCCTATAAGCCTGACCTTCATGCAAATTAATCCAGGGAGGTGGTTGTGTGTGTGTGTGTGTGTGTGTGTGTGTGTGTGTGTGTTTGTTTGTTTGTTTGGTTTTTTGTTGTTGGTTTTTTTTGCGGGGTGGGGCGGAGTTCAGACGGAACAGTTATCGCAAAGTTTACAAGATGCCTGGTCAGAATTAAGAGCACATTCTGTGGCCATTCAATAAAGTTTTGTTGTATGCAAGTGGAATTTCATTCTATTATATTCAGACTCAAATAGGGAATTAAACTCTTCACTTTATTTGCATCTGTAGTTCATGCCAATAATCTCAATAAGCAGTTTGAAATAAAAGCTATTAAAAACTAAGCATTTTGGCATAAATATAATACCATCCTAGGAAATGTATATATATGGTAGTTATAGATCCAGTTAATAGATGTAAAACAGATGGGTAAATGTAAATTATCATATTTGGCACTCTTGCTAGTTTGTTCTAGAGTCAATTTTAGTATCACTCTTTTTCCTGGAAAAATATTTTCATTGTTTATATATGTGATTACTACTATTATTACTATTACCAGTAATAACTCACAAAATGATTTTAAGTAAAAATTTCAAGGGAATTAATTACTTCTTTCTTCTTGTTTTTACATTTAGTGTCATTTTAAAGTGCAACCAAGTTCACTATGGAACACACAGACATCTATAGCTCTACTAAAGTACAAATAATCTCCAATTTTTTCTTCTCCTTTTATGTAAATGCTAATCCAATACTATCCAATAATAACCTATATGTCACATTTCATTGCCACTTCTTTATCATCTTTTGCAATTATATTAAAATGAACTAACTCAACAGCACATGCCTCCTCAGAACACACATTTATTGATAAGATTTTGCTTTCCTGTAATTTTCTTTAAGACATAATCTTCAAAAATCTGTTTGCAGTGCACACCTATTAGAATTACCTGAATGGCTTAAAAAGAAAATTGACAATATCAAGTATTGGTGAAGATGAAAATCAGGCAGAATCCTCACAGACTTCTGGTGGGAATAGAAAATTATACAGCCACTGTAGAAAATAGTAGACAGTTTCTTATAAAATTAAACGTATAGTCACTTTCTGGCCCAGCAATTCCAGTACTAGATATTTACCTATGAGAAATAAAAACATATATCCACATAAAAACATGCAAGCCGGTATTTGGAATGGCTTAATTCATAGGTGCCCCCAAATAGAAGCAACCCAAAATGTTCATGAACCAGTAAATAATACATCCATATAATGAAATACTATTCAATAAAAATGAATGAACTACCAATAAATTTAGTAATAGGAATAAATTTCGAATGCATCATTTTAAGATAAGCCAAATTCAAAATGTTCTACAACTGCTGTATGATTTCATTTATAAGACATTCTGGAAAAAGACAAACTAAGGAAACAGAAAACAGATTGATGATATCCTGGGGCTTGGCCTGGGAAGTTGGTGGCAGGGAAGAGATTGACTGCAAGGAGGCACAGGAGAAAATTTTGGGGGAGTGGTGAAGTAGGGAGAGGCCAGTCAAAGGGAATAGTCTTTTAATTATAAGATGGACAAGGTCTGAGGATCTAATATATAACATGGTAGCTATAGTTGATAATACTAAATCGTGTAATTAAAATTTACTGAGAGCAGAACTCAACTATTCTCACCACACACACACAAAAGGTAAATATGTGAAGGGATGAATATATTAATCAGAGGAATCCATTCACAATGTATATGGATATCATATCATCACATTGTACACATTAAATATCTTACAATTTTATTTGTCAGTTATACCTCAGTAAATCTGAGACAAAAGGCAGTGGACACTTTGCTTGTGCACAGTAATGAGGCACACGGCATTACTTTGGCTAAACATGGGTGGGTGGATTGGGGACTGTCAAGATGTTTCATTGTAATGAAGACTTTCCTCAGAAATTAAGCTCAATTTTAAGTGTCGATATGAAAGTCGTGATCGCACTCCAAATTCAATACATTAGCCTTCAGACTGTATTTTTGGGAAATATCTACACTAATCTAATGGAATAAGTTAAAATAGAGGAATGTATAGATATGTATGTCTAAGTGAATAACTGGGCCAGAAGAAAACATATTTATCACAGATTCGTAAAAAATGACTTATATCCTGTTTGTTTTTTTTCCTTGTAAGTCTATGGGGCTTTACCTCTGAGGAATTTGTACTTTATGCCAAAGAAGTATATGATAATGTTCTTTTGTTTTCACGAGTTTATTTTCTTCCTTTTTAAATAAAGAAATTACAGTAGCAAAATGAGATTTGCTACTTCAGCATTGCTGCCATTATGATAAATAAAAACACATATTTGCTCTACTTATTGGTGAAAAAATAAAACAGCATTAATACTGTGATAGACTAAACATAGCTACTTGCGAGTTCTGTATTCAGGAGCATATTCAGCAAGGTCTCAAGACAGAGAGGCTTTGCAGGTTAACCTCGTAGGTCGAATAATGACCCCAAGTCCTAAGAAATGGTCTTTCCCTTCTTATATATTCTCTTTTCTCCTCCTTTTATGTGTGTGTCTAAAATCTTGGCTATACATATTAAAATTGAATTGGTAATTGATAATTGATAATTAGCAGATATCTCTGGAGGCTAAACATCACTTCAAGAACTAACGTGCATATCAGATTTAATACTATCAGTGTCTTGACACCTTATACTGAAAACTTTACCGAACAGCTTTAAAGCTGTAATCTGAGCTTATAGATGTATACGATTATGCCACTAGACAGTCCACAGTTTCAATGAATAGAAGCGTTCCTGTTCCTTTAGTAATTCTACATTTTTTCTCTATCTACTAGAACTTTGTTACTTATATGTATTCTACATAGTTTCATCAGATTTCTTTTTGTAGGTCATTATTTTTAAAAAATATTTTAGGTCTATTATATAACTATCCACTGAGGTTTTAATTGTATCGACTATAATTTTTATTTCTTTCTGTCTTTTTTTAAAACAATGTTGGTCTTTTAATAAGCGACTTGATTTTCTTTCTCTTATAATTTATGTCTGTGTTATTTAACATTTACTTATTATCTTTAATGTTTACATATATGAGGTTATTGGAGTATAATCATGTTGTTTCTCATGTGAGATTCGTTTTTTCTAACTCCAAGGTTTGGATTGAATGTGTTTCCCTTATGAAAAGTTTTCATTTGCTCTACCAGTTAAGTCAGGCTGGAACTACCTTTTTTTTTTTTAAACCACTTTTTAATGTTAATTTCTAGCCCAAGTTTTCCTATAACTTGCAGGTAACACAGATTGAAACCCAAACATTTTTTGATGGCAGGTCTAAGACCATAGTTTTTTAAGACAGACCATTTTATTCCCACCAAGAGATCAGGCCAAGCTAATTGTGTTTCCCTGTTGTCTTTATCTGCTGCACTGGTGGGCAGCTTTTCTAGTCTGTGTTTTCATTGAGGATATAGCCATCAAAACCCTGGATTTGGGGGAGATCTAAATGTCACCTCTGCCTCAGCTAGGATCAAGTGCTCATCTTTTGTTGCCCATGGCCATAAAATCTCTAACTCTTTGTTTATCAAGAAGGGGAATCTTCGCATGAAAACCTCTTTATTAACCCATTTTACTACTCTGCTTTCAACTTTGTAACCCCACATTTCCATTAATTTCATGGGAGTTTAATATGCATCTTAATGAATGTTATATTTATTCCGAATTTCTCTTTGCTTTGTAATTGGAGTTTTATCAGGTTATTTTGTATAAGCATCATCACATATGTATAAACACATGTAGTCATAAACAAAAATACATTCTTCACTAGGAATATTTTGATATTACATCCTTCTCAGTCATCTCCTAAAACATTCTTTCTGGCTCCAAGAAACACATATACCATTATTCTATGGTAGTGTAGGTTATTTTTTTTTCTTTTTTTCCTTAGTTAAACTTTAATCCATTAACAATGTAGCATTCATAGATACTGGAGCTGCATCCATAGATCTCACAAAAGGAGTGTGATTTTAATATGGATGTAATGAAAACTGAGCTTCTTCATTAACATACTACATTAGAATAATTGAAAAGTTTAACACTGTCTGATTTAAAGTCTTTTACTTCATCCAAAATTCAGAAAAGTACACTTAAAACACAGCTTCTCTGTAATGATTCAGTGTCTTGACTTTTTTTTATAAATGTCATCCAAATTATTAATGCTAAGTACATTGTTGCTGAAAGAAAAGCTAAGAACATGTTGAATATTAAGCTCCTGATGCTCTAAATAATATGGCATAAGCTATTCTTGGTAATTGCTGTTGAAACCAAATTGGTCAAAGTATTTATTCAGAGACAGTCATAATGTTGTTTTCAGTTTTTGGCCATATTTCATAATGATATTAGCCATTAGTACAGCTATTTGAACAAGATGTATGTGCCAAATTAACAATGATTGACATTCAGAGACAAGAAAGGCCCACTGAGATTCACAGACATGCACTGCTGTAAAAATAGTATTAGTAGCAAAGAGGAGAAAAATGTGTGGTGTTTGAGGAATGGCGAGTGAAGATAACAGGTGGAGGCTCAGTGGGCACATTTGTGTCAGAGCTGAACAGCATGAGCGATAGTGAACTGTCCTTGCATTGCATAGGCGAAGCCAATCAGAGAATTGGCAGCATGTAGCAGAGATCCAGCTCAGATTTCGGACTTTGAAAGGACCAGGGAAGCAGTGAAGAAGCAGTGAAGAAGCAGCGACATTACTTCTAGGTCATGGTTATCACTTGCAAGGAAATTCAAAAAGTATTAAATGAAGGTCAAAACACAATTGACTTGGAGTCAATCTAGCAAGAACTGTGTTGAAAACTTTGGTGGACAGTTCCCACTGTAAGGTTAAATTCTTTGTATTCCCTTCATCGAGGGCCAAATTAGTTCTAGAAATAAAGAAAAATCTGAATCTTTAGCTGTGTATCAACAGAAGTGAAGAGATGACAGGCTAAAAGGCAAGTACTATGTAGATACAGAAGAATACGTTAGAAGAACTCAGGAAAGTTCATCAGACAAGACGCTGAATTAGTAGTTTGTTATTCTTGTTAGATTTATGCATAATCACAACACACAGAGTTTTTATATTACATTTAGCTCATTTAGTTTCCATTTACTTACTGTTAAAAGAGGACATTTTTATTAATCCATTTTCATGATAATTGTGACAAAGCAGACACTGTAGATAAATTTGTTTATAGGGTGAAATATGCTTTTGATAATAGGATAACTCATTCTTATACATTAAAAAATATAGTTAGGATTACTAGATAATATAGTCTTAAAAAATAGAGGGTATCTTCATTAACAATTCATCAAGTTTTTAATTACTACCTATATATGGAGACAGGTTTTTTGTTTCATATATTAACGTTATAAAAAATTCCATTTTCCTCCTATTATATTGTCCAATTTATGCTTTTTAAGATTCTTCCACAATTATCTTTGCTTCTTATAATTGTTTTAAATTTATTTATGAAACTAAAGTTGTATAATAGAATCTCAGTTTAAAAAATTATACCCAGAGCTCTCTGGAAAATCTTTCCTCTCATAAATGTAAGTAAACAATTAATAATCAATTTTAAAACAAGCGAAGGCATCGGCTCTACATTTATTCAAATAACATGTTTTCTGCGTCGTATACTCAATGTATCATTCTCAATGGGAAAGAGAAATTTCTTTATCCATACTAACCACTGTTACACGTTTTCCCTTTTCTCATTAATTATGAGCTAAAATTTGCATGTGAATTAAATTAATAATAATCTAGAAGGATATTGCCATTTATATTATTAGTCAAAGCCTCATTTTTATTCGCAGTGTTTCATCCTGGGAGAGACCTGGAAAGGCAAACTTATGAAGACCCTACATTTTTTCCGACTTGTCCTGCATATTTAAAGTGTCCAACAATCACTCTCTGTTAGGCTCTCAGCTACCTTTAGTTTAATTACTGTTCACTCAAAACTATTACTGTCCTGTCTTGGCGATAACCGTGACTCACACAAAGGACATTTATACTTAAAAAAATGAAATTCTTCATTATATGTGACTTTTAATGTCTCACATCCAGTGTCTAAAACCAGATCTTGATTATTTCTCACGTTTAGTAGAGATGGTAGATTTGTAGGAAATGCCAAAGAAAATGCCCCCCATGGTATTTCTATTTAGTTTTGAAGTCTGTTATTTATTGGTTTTACCACCAAAAGATAATAATTGTAGACAATTGTATTATTCCTCCTAATTATTTTCTGTGAAAGGTTATATTTTATGAGACAGTTTGTTCTGATTTGAAGCATAATGCACAAAATAACTCTAAGAATCCAACTTAGTATGTCGAAAGGCTGCCTTTTCCTATTTTATGTCACGATGGAAGAATACTTCTAAAAGAATAAGGATTGAACTTGTCTTTGGATTTTAAAATAAGCTACTATGCCTCAATTAAATGGTTTGAGGCACAGTGAATTAAGCTTAATAAAGGCTTTCAAATCCTCAGCGTACAAGTAATGAGTGTGCAGGAACATTCTAGTGAAGGGCAAATTTATGTTCTAAACAGCAGGCTTTTCCTCCCTTTGTGGTATGAATTATTTTTCCATTGTTATGGTGAAAATAAAAACGCCAGAAAAAAATCATGTTGTTTAGCTTGGAAGTTCGGTGTTCTGGAAACCAGGGGACTGATTAGCAGAATATCTTTCCTCCGGAAGAATGCCACATGCCCATATGTAGTGTACATAAAATGCATGAATTGCTTCTTTCTTCATCCTCTCCACCTCTGAGAAAGAATGGGTAGGTGAGAGGGTCAAACATAATTATATCTTCCTGCAAAGCTCTGCTAAGAAGGTCCGGCAGAGCCCTCCCAGACGGGGTATCAGGCTGACTGGCAGGGCTGACTGCTCTGAGATGCAGCAGCAGCATTTCAATTCTAAATAAAAGCAAATAAAATGCTCTGGTCACCAAGGAATTATATTTGAGTGTCCTCCGCAATAAGTGTTACTCTTTGATAAAATTTAAACTACGAAAGTAAAACTTAATTATTTGTGACCTTAAAATGAGGCATTAGTACTTTTGTGAGAATGCTTGCAAAGTCCTATTTGCTATTTCCAGCCTCTCCCGGCATACCTTATTGTAGCATGAAACTTTAAAGAAGAGAGAGCAGGAAAAGCTACTTGCCTTCTGACTTGCAGGATTTTTGAGTGGAGACTTAACTATATTCACCCTTGATCCTAAAGTATTCATGGAAACCCACTATACTTTTTATGAAAGTTCTTCTCTTTATGGATGACTCTCTTCTGGTGGCATCAAATCACATGGTCTTCAAATCATATATGGGGAATGTGTAAGGTATTTCTGCAAACCATTATTGACACAATCGCATATGTCAGCGAACATATAAATAATGGAGGATTGAAAGTAACTTTTTAGCCATCAAAATGGCATTATCTAATTAGTGCTAATTAATAGCTATTAAAAATTTGAATAAAGGCCTAACCATCACTTCTGTCTTTATTACCAAAGCCAAGATTTTTTATCCTTGAGAAGGAAAGGATAGGTGAGTCAATAGTTTTCATTTTGCTATTCCAGACCCTGTAAATATCATCTATCTCATTTATTCTTCTTCATTGTTTCCCTGAATATCTTCCTTCTTAAATTTAACAAATATTGTACAATTAGCTAATAAATATACAATACTGTATTTGACAGAGGAAATATGAAAACAAATATTAAAAAATTATCTGTTTTATAATAATTTACATGCATTGGAGGGCTATTCATGTGAACTCTTTTCCCTCCGTAATGGAAAATAGCCATACTTACCCAGCTTGCTCAGTTATCTCACATTCGCCTTATTTGCAAAAGGCCACCTCTACATTCATGTGTTTATCATCCAAGTTCCTTGAAATGGCCTAAGCTTATCTAAGTCCTGCTCTTTCAAATGCCAACTTGTCTCACCCGCCCTGTGAATCTTTACTTCCCTGTGCCAATCATATCTTTCTCTTTTCAGCAAAAATCAGTTATTTTTGGTGTCACTCTGGTCTGCATTATTTTATCTTTTATATATAGACCTTATCTTTACAAATTGATTATTAATTATTTATAAGAAAAAAAATAAGACCTTCTGCTTCACTCTAACCCTGATTTCTGCCTTGCAAATTTTTACCAGCAGGAGAGAATTTAACGATGGAAAAATTGAATCACAGAATGGAGAAAGGATGTCATATTAAATTATGTTCCCTCTTCCTTCATGTTCCATTGGTAACAGAAACGCCTGGTCCACAGATTTCAGATTCCATTGTCGTATATGTGATGTTGTTTTACAGTTTCACACACAATTTTAAAAATAAACACTTAATAAACAAACCAAAAATTTTTGCAACCTGTCACCAGGTGGTGACAAAGTCACAGTGGTGCATAGTTGAGTAATCTCAATTGGTAAATCATAAACACACATGAATGCATAACAATATTACACAGTCATATACACATGTCATTTAAGATTCTTTTCTATTTTCTATTCTAAATTATGAAAGTGCAAAAGTGAGCCTGAACTCAGGTTGAAAGACAGTCTCCCTTCTCTTCCTACAGATCAACTTTTATAAACATTCTCTTTCCCTGGCCACACAAAACGCACAATTCATATATGTGTCAGTTTCTCTTGTCGATCTGTTCTCAGACCTGAACATGTCAAAAAGATTGGCTTCCATTTCCCCTGCCAGTTAAAACTTGCCGACACTTTCTGGATTCTTGTTAACTGTCCTTCCTTTCTTTTAATGGCAGAAGAAGAAGAAATGGCACAAGATACAATAAATCTTTATTCAAATTTTCAAACAATTTTAAACTTCACAGCTATGATTTAAAAATTAAAAGGAGAAATTCAGTCTCTGGTTTAAGGCCTCTTATTCTATGGTTTTGTCTCACTCTTTCTGATTTACTTCCAACACTGAAATACTATATATGCCAATGAAAATGGCTTCATTGCTGTCCTCTAAATATAGCCCATATTTCCCAGGCTTTATACCTGTATCATGCTTTTATACTGCATGCTTGCTCTGCCAATCAGAATCTGACCATCATTTCTTATTGTATCACCTAAGTATTGTACCACCCAAGTATTACCACCTACATAAAACTTTCCCTGTTTGGGATTCTACCCTCTTCTAAATGGTTACATCAGTTTATTCATTTTTTTATGACACTTATCACAGCCCAGTATTGTTTTTATTTTCATAGCCCTGTTTTACTTTTTGTTAAACTGAATGCATTGTACAGCATAGACCAAGCTAATTATTTCTGTGTTTCAGCTCTTCTGCTAGAGCTCTCTCTATCTGGCTTCTTCCTATTTATCAAACAAGAACCCATTGATCTGTATGAACGGAACTTATTATTATATTATATAAAATACCACTTAGCTTTTCGTTTTTTTTGGGTTATAGACAAGATTTTTATAGAAACAGAATTAAAAATTAGAAATTACAGGTCTTTATTATGTGCATGGGCGTGCATGCACCCATACACATACACACACGCGTGTGCGCGTGCACACACACACAGTGTTAAACTGAATCTGTTCAGATACAAGGGCATACATTTTTGGACAACTATATTTACACTTTTAAAATGTCTCACACTAAGCAGGAAAACACAGGGAGAAGAGAGATTTTGATTTTTTTAGGCTTTAAGCTAGTTAGAACTTTACTAATGATTCTATTTCCAAAAGGAATTTAGAGGATATTGTGTAAAAGACCAGGGGACACAAAGGGCATGAAGGGAAAAATTGGAGGCAAAAATAAAGAAGCACTAAAGTGATAGACTAGATGGAAAAATGAAAAAAAGAGTTTACAGAAATAAATTAGTAACTGAAGTAAATTACCAAAGGTAAGCTTAAGAAGCTTGAATTATATGTGGAAGACAAGTGGGTGCAAGTAGAATGATTCAAAAAGAAAAATTACATGAAGCAAGTGGAAAAATGTGTGATTTTATACTAAAGCATTTTAAGTACATAGGAATGAAAGGGAAAAAAATTTATATGCAGCTACAAGAAATAAAGTTCCCTTAATAAAAATGTGAACAATCACACGTAGAAAATGATTCATTGCAGAATGAAGGGTGAGCTACGGATCTCTAACAGTCATCTCAGTATGTTGACCTTTGTAGATTGAAGAACAAAAAGGAAATGCCAACGGGGCATCCACAATCAGCACAAAGGGAGGCAAAGTTATTGTAAGAGCCGTAGATTTAAGCTGCTATTGTGTAAAACCAGCTTTAAAATGGCAAGACCCATAGCACTAGGGACACAAAACTAGGAATGGTTTTTAAATGGCTAAAATTATATGCATCTTCACTATAAAATTCTTTAAGCCTCTTGGAACCAAAGAATATCTCTGTCAAACATAGTTTTTTAAATTTTGTATTGCCAATAATATGTCTAAGAATTTATTTCAGCAATTATGTGTTTGTGTATTAGAATAAGACTGATCTTTATTCACAGCTCAGTCACCTATCTTTGTGATTATGGACAAGCCACTTAAATTTCTCTATTTTCATTTTTTTTAATTGGTAAAATATGAGCAGTGCTACCTACTGATCACAATATTTGAGTGATCATTAAGGTGAATCAGGTAGCATTGAAAACAGCTTGTTAAGGAGTAAGTCTTCAATAAATTCTATTATATATCATAGTGCTTTGTAAATTATGCTTCTCACTCATGCTCTGTAAAGAGAACTTTTATTTAAATATTTTAACAATGTGTTAATTTTTTAAATATGCTATATTCCAACTGATTTTCTCCATCGCTTTTGGAGTTCAGCTCAAGCTTAGAGACTAGGCTTCCTAAACATTTAAAGGCTTGGTTTCTTCAGCTATCTGTTTCATTTTCTGTAGTATTTTTCACTCTCACCCTCCATCACAGCCTCCACCCTACCACACTCAGTGTTTTTCATTAATTAGTCAAGAATGTAGAAAGGTTTTATTGTTCAGGAACAAAGTGGTGCTAATTAAAGAAAGAAGAATCCATCTAGGATACAAAAATCAGCAAAGCAGAAAGAGATCAACCAGGACACATTTTGGCTTTCAAGCTTGTATATAAGATGTTGCACCACAATGAATTACTTATTCTCGAAAACCTATGGTATATGTATGTATTTGAACTCTTGTTAAAGCAGTCATATGATTATGTAAAAGTTAAGTGCTTAAAAACCCCATCATGCAGCCCCATACAGGAAGACCAGTGAAACTGATGAAATGCACCACAGTTGTAGTCATTCTTACTTAGGCCCAAACAACTGACCATTACATTTGTTGATTCAAAACTTAGCAACTGGCAAAACTTAGCAAACAAGATGCCTTCTTATATGTGCTTCAGTGATTTCATGAACAATATTTACCTCCTTTTAACTTCCTTTATTCAAAATGTTCCTTTTTTTTTTCCTATATGACATATGGTGGATACTCTAGACTGTAATTAAGTAAGATAGAGAATAGGAATTGAGAGAGCTTGAAACATTGTTTTGAAATTTAAGTGCTACTTCAGAGATTTCAAATAACTTTAATTCAAATGGCTTGAATTCATTAAAATTACTTCGACATCCATGATTTGCATGGCATTTTGATAGGTATAATGTAGTATACAGAGATAAGAATGATGAAATACTTGTCTACCATCAGCATTATATGAATGATAATATCACTATATTATGATTAGGTAGGGTTAATCAAAGGAATACTGGAAGTGTTTAATATTGAGATACTGAAGGAATAAAACTATATGACCATTAATACATGTTTATAAAACTCAACTCACATTTTAAAATTTCTTAGCAAATATACAATAGAAAGGGAATTGCTTAAATTGGTAATGATCAATAGCAAAAGTATACAATAAACATCATGCTTAATAGTGAAACATTAGAGGCAGTCTTATAAAAACTGGATAATAAAAGGATATCTGCTATCTTCATTGGTTGTCAGCATTGTACTGGAAAAATCTATCCAGCACTATAGGGCAAGAAAAATCATTAAAAAGATGATAAATTGAGATGGTAGAAGCAAAGTGTCATGTTCCTTAAAGAGAAACATTAATAAAATTATTAGAATGAATGATTCCTGAGAGAAGGGAAGAAATGAGGTGAGCTTACAGCCTGAAGAGAGTTTACAGGAATCAATCAAAACAGAGAAAGGGAACCCAAGCAGATCTCGGCACCTTCCCTGAGATGAAGCCATAAAATTGGGAGCTCAGGTTGGCCAAGGCAACTCGAGATTGCAAAGCTTCGTTGGGAGGAGAGAGCTGCAGGATTGTCCTAAACTCAAGAGGTCAGCAGAGGATTGTTCAAATAAGCAGTAATCAGTGTATGTTTGCAAGGAAACTATCTTAGGATTGGATAAGAACCATCTGAAAGGTTCTTCACAAAACTAGAATACACTGGACTACAACATTAAAAAAAAAAAAAAGAAAATAAAACATAATGCCTAATGAATCAGAGTACTTAAAGTAGTGACTCAGTAGTGAGGCAAAATTATCCTTAGACTAATTCTCTGAATCACCTGGTAAAGTTTAAAAGCAAACATCAAAAAGATCAAGCTATTTCTACATAACTTACCAGCTTGACAGGACAAAATTCAAGATTTTTTTTGTTTAATACTTGATTATCCAGAACTTAATAATGAAAAATCCTCAATGCTAGTCATCTATTCAAAAATTATCAAGCATGCAGGGAAGCAAAAATGTATGACATAATGAAGAGAAAAATAAATAAGTAAAAACTAAAGCAGAGTTTTTCTGGTTCAACATGTAATGAGCTTGGAAGTTACTATAATCCTCAAAATGAGAAAAAAGCTAAACTGACAATCAACACGTCTTCTTAGATTCATTAGAGAACTGAAGTCACTGGGCAAGTTTCTTCCTCCAAATTGGAGAGACAGGTGAAAACATAGAATTACAGTTTACTAGAACAGAAGTCCAGTAAAAGAAGCTGACAAGATTCAGTACCAGATGCCTTTTACCCAGAACATCATGTCCAGTTTTACACACACACACACACACACAAAATTACAAAGCATATTAAGATTTAAGCTTACCATTTAAAGAGAGACAGAACAAGCATCAGAACCAGATTCAGAAGTGGCAGACATCCTGCGAGTACTCGAACAAGATTTCACAATAACTCTGATTAATATGCTAAGGCATCTAATAGAAAAAATAAATGACATGCAAGATTAGATGAGTAATGAGAGCAGACAGATGGAGACTTTAAGACAGTATCAACACCATCGCATAAATGAAGACTGCCTTTGATGGACACATTAGTAAACTGCAAACGGCTGAGGAAAGGATCAGTGAATTTGAAGAGGTGAACAGAAAGTTCCGAAATTGAAATACAAAGACAGAAAATATTTCAAATATTAAATAGCCATAAGAAGAAGGAAACCCTACCATTTGTGACTGCGTGGATGGATCTGGAGGGCATTTTGCTAAGTGAGCTAAGCCAGAAAAAGAAAGACATGTCCTGTGGGTCATCAGTTATATGTGAAATCTTAAAAAAAAACAAAAACAAAAACAAAAAAAAAGCCAGTTTTTTAGAAACAAAATAGAATGATGTTTTCCAGGACCTGAAGGACTTGGGGAAGGGGGAGTGGGGTAATATAAGCCAACTAATACAAATTTTCAGTTGTAAGAAAAAGAAGTTCTGAGGATCTAATGTACAGCATAGAGACTATAGTTAATTATACGGTATTGTATTCTTGAAAGTTCCTGAGAGTAGATCTTAGGCATTCTCTCCACACCAAAATAATAATAAGAAGAAGAATAAGAATAAGAAAAAGAATATTATTTAAAGATGTTGACTATGAAAGTTTATGGATGTGTTAATTATCTTGATTTTGGTAATCATTCTACAGTGTATATGTATTATCATGTTATTGTGTTGTACACTTTAAACATACACAATTTAATTTGTCAGTTATTCTATAAAATTAAAAAAATAAATAGATGTAATGGAGTATTCGAGAACTGTGAGACAATTACAAAAGGTATCTATATGAAGGGGAAATACCAGAAGGAGAAGAAAGGAGCAGAAGAAATATTTGAAGAAATAATGGCTGAGAACTCTCCAGTATTAATGGCAAATATCAAAATGCAGATCCAAGAAAATGAGAAAACTTCAAATAGGATAAATGCCAAAAAATATACACATAGGTATATTTGACCTGCACAAAAATCTAAAAAGTAAAAAAGAAAATCTTGAGAGAAACTATAGGGAGGGAGGAACTGTACCTTTTGAAAAGCAAGGAGAAGAATTAATTGCGCTGGACTTCTCTTCAGAATTCAAAAAGCAAGAGAATGGAGTGAAAATACTTAGTGTTGAGAAAAAAACCACCAAGCTTAAATTCTGTGTCTGATGAAATCATTTTTCATAAATGAAGGAGAAATACTTTCTGAAACAAAAATTGCAGGATTTTGTCACCAAGTGACCTACTTTGCAAGAAATGTGAAAAGAAGTTCTTCAGAGAAAAAGATTTGATGTATGTCAAAGACTCAGCTCTATATAAAACAAAGAAGAGCGTTAGAGAAAGAATAAATAAAAGTAAAATACAATCTTTAATTATCTTAATCCTGTTGATCTAACAGGAATTCCTGTTCAAAATAACAATAACAATAACAATATATTCAGTGTTTTTAGCTAATGGGTAAGTGAAGTGAACGACTTATAGAAGGAAGTTATAGAAGGAAGAAATTGGGAATATTCAATTACTTGTGCTACCTATGAAATGGTACAGTGTTATTTGAAAGTAGACTTAGATTAGTTGTAACTGTATATTGCAAACACTAAGGCTAGCTTTAACATATTTTTAAAGAAGTATAAGTGACATGCTAAGAGAGAAGATAGAATAGCAGCATAAAAAATGCTCTATTAAAACCAAAGAAGGTAGAAAAAGAATGGAAAACAAAAACATGAAAAGAAACAAAGAACAAGGACAAGGGATAGAAAACATTAATACACATGGTAAAATAAACTCAACTATATCAATAATCACTTTAAATATGAAGTCTAAATACAATTAAAAGACAGATTTTCAGAGAGTGGATTAAAATTAAAAAATCCCAGCTATATGTTGTCTACAATAATACGCTTTAAATAAAAAGACACAGATTTAAAATAGAGAATTAAATGCTGTGCTGACACTAATTAAAAGAAAGCTAGAGTAGCTACATTAGTTTCAGACAAAGCCAACTCAGAGCAAGGAAATTATCAGAAAAATGAAGGGCATTCCATAGTGAAAAAGGAGCCATCTCTCTCCAAGAAACTTTAATGTGTACGTGCCTAACGAGAGCATCGAAATATGTAAGGCTAAAATTGATAGCACTGTAAGGAGAGCTTGATGAATCCTCTATTGTAATTGGAGACTTTAACATGCCTCTATCAATAATTGACATATCTAGTAGACAGAGAATTAGTAAGGACACAGTTGAACTCAGTAATGCCATCAATCAACTGGATATGATGGACATCTAGAGACTAGTACACCCAACAACAGCAGAATACGCTTTCTTCTCAAAGTTGCATTAAACATTAACTAAAATAGACTGTGTTCTGGGATGTAAAACATAGCTTAAAAAGGGTAAGAGTATAGAAATCATAAAGGTTTGTTCTCAGGTAACAATGGAATTAAGCTAAAAATCAATAACAAAAAGATAGCTGGAAATTCCAAAATATTTGAAGGTTAAACAACCAACTTCAAGAGAAATTTAAAAATATTTTGAACCAAATGAAAATGTGAGTAAAATATCAGATTTCTGTTATATTGCAAAAGCAATCCTTAGATGGAAATTTATACCAATGAATATATATATTAGAAAGGAAGAAAAATCTAAAATCGATAACCTAACCTTGCACCTTAAGGAACTAAAAAAGAATAACACATTGAATACAAAGTAAGCAGAAGAAAAGAAATAATAATAATAATAATAAAATAAGGTAGAAATCAATGAAGTTAAAAACAAGCAATAGAGAAAATCAGTAAATCCATAATCTGGTTCTTTAAAAAGACAATGAAGTTGATAAACTTGCAGCTGTGATTACTAAGAGACAGAGACAGAAGGCACAAATTACTAATATCAAAAAAGAAAAACCATCACTAATGACTCCATGGACACTAAAAGGATAATAGAGTAATATTGTGAACAACTCTATGACCATAAATTGATAATCTAGATAAAAGAGACAAATTCTTTGAAAAGATAGTCTGCAAAAACTCACACTAGAAGACAGAGGCCACCTGAATAGGCTTTTATCTATTAAAGAAATTGAATCAATTAATAACCTTCCCAGATAGAAAGTGCTGAGCTTACATGGGTTCACTGGGGAATCCTACCAAATATTTAAGGAAATAATTATGGCAGTTCTCTACAATCTGTTACAGAAAATAAAAGCTGAAGAAATGCTTCCTAAATTGTTGCATGAGACCATCATAGTCCTAGTACCATAACCAGATAAAGACATTGAAAAAGAAAAACTATAGAACAATATCTCTCATGAACATAGATGTAAATTTAATAATGCACAAAATGAATTATGCACCATAACCAAGTAGAATTTATTTCAGGTATGCAAAACTGGTTCAACATTTGAAAATCAATAAAATCTATCACATTAACAGGCTAGAGAAAAATCATGATATCAAAAAATACAAGAAAAAAGCATTTGACAAAACTCAACACTCATTTATGATAGAACCTCTCAGCAAACTAAGAATAGTTGCAATTTCTTCAACTTGATAAAGAACGTATACAAAAAACCTACAGCTAACATCAAACTTAATAGCGAGAAAGTAGATGCTTTCCTGCTACTATCAGGAACAAGGAAAGAATGTTCTCTCTCACCTATTGAAAATCATACTGGATTCCTAGCTAGTGCAAGAAGACAATAAGATATAAAAGGTACACAGATGGAGAAGAAAGAAATATAACAAACTTTGTTTGTAGATGAGATGACTGTCTATGTAGAAAATCCTGAAGAATTAACAACAAAAACCCTCTTAGAACTAACAAGTAATTAAAACAAATTTTCAGGATATGAAGTTAAACTATACAAGGCAACTGATATACTGATGATGAAATTTGAAATTTGAAATTAGAAACACTATATCTTTTATATTAGCATCTAAAAATGATGTGCTTAGGTACAAATCTTACAAAATATGTGCAAGATTTATATGAGGAAAACCACAAAACTCTGATGAAATAAATCAAAGAAGATGAAATAACTAGACATATTTCATGTTTTTGGATAGGAACACTCAATATTGTTAAGATATCAATTCCTTACGACTTGAATTATTTCAATAAAAATCCCAATAAAAATTTCAGCAAGTTATTTTGTGAATATCTACAAATTGCTTCTAAAGTTTATGTGTAAATGCAGTTTTCCCAGAATAGCCATGATATTGTTGATGGAGAACAAAGTCAGAGGACCAACTCTATCTGATTTAAAAGACTTACTACAGTACTACAGTTATCAAGACACTGTTGTATGGCAAAAGAACACACATATGTTTTAGTGGAACAGAACAGAGAACTCAGATATAGAGCCACACAAATATAGTTGACTGATGTTGGACTGAAGAGCAAAGGCAATTCATTGGAGAAGGATAGTCTTTTCAACAAATATTGCTGGAACAACTAGATATCCCCATGTAAAAAAAAAAAAAATTAACATAGACACAGAACTCATAGCTTTTCACAAAAATTAGTTCAAAATATGACACATACCTAAATTAAGACAGAAAACTATAAAACTCCTAGAAGAACACATAGGAGAAAATTTAGGTGACTTTAGGTTTGGTAATGACTTTTTAGGTACAATACCAAGAAGAGGAGCCATAAAAGAAAATATTCATAAGTTGGACTTCATTAAAATTTAAATCTTTCATTCTATATAAAATAATTGTTAAAAGAATGAAAATGCAAGCCTCAGACTGGGAGAAAATCTTTGCAAAACATGTATCTCATAAAGTACTGGTACCCAAAATAAAATAAAATAAACCTAAAATTCAACAATAAGAAAAACGACTCAATTGAAAAATGGGCAAAACCTCAGTACAAATACATAAACACATCACCAAACATGTGCAGATGCCAAAGAAACATCTGAAAAGCTGCTCAATGGCTTATGCCATCAGGAATTACACATGAAAAGAACAATGAAGTACGACTACACAACTATTAGAATGACTAAAATCTAAAACATTGACAAAAGCAAATGCAGGTGAGGATTTGGAGCAACAGGAACTCTCATTCATTGTGGGTAGAGATGCAAAATGGTACAACCACTTTGGAAGAAAGTTTGGCAGTTTCTCAGAAACCTAAACATGTTTGTGTACAAGATGTCAGTCATGTTCCTTGGTGTTTACCCAGATGAGTTGAAAACTTATGTACACACACAAACATGCACTTGAATGTTTATAGCAGCTTTATTCATAGTTGCCAAAACTTGGAGGCAACCAAGATGCCCTTCAGTAGGTGAATGGATAAGCAAACTGATATATCCACTCAATGTAATATTATTCAGGGTTAAAAAGAAATGAGCTATCCAGCCATGAAGAGACATGAGGGGAACTTAAGTGCAAATTGCTAAGTGAAAGAAGCCAATCTGAGAAGCTACATACTGTATCATTCTAAATCTATGATATTCTACAAAAGATAAAACTACAGTAACAATAAAAAGATCAGGAGTTAACAGTAGTATTTGGAGAGAGAGGGAATGGTGAATATATAGGGCACAGGGAGCTTTTAGGGCAGTGAAACTATTATCTACAACAATCTAATGGTGAATTCTTGTCACTATACATTTGTCAAAACTCATAGATTGTACAATACAAGAGTGAACTCTAATGGGAATGTGGAATTTAGTTAATAATAATTCATCAATACTTTTTGCTCAGTTATTTTTTAAATCAAAACCTGTTCTAAAAAAATATTTTTTTAAACTGACACAGGAATATCATAAATGATGGGATTAGTAGACAAGAACATTAAAATAGATATTATAATTAAATTTTGTTTATAAAGATAAAGATTGATTTTTATCAAATAGAAAATGGAATTTATTATACAGAATTAAATTTAACTTTTATAAACAAAATGCAACATCTGAGATAAACAAATATACTTGGAGAGATTAATAAAATATTAGACACTAGGAAAGAAAAGACTTAAATTTGAAGACATAAATGAATCTATCCAAAATGAAACATAAAAAAAACCCAGAATTTTATATATGTTAGGTACTATAATGGGGCTTAGGAAATCAAAAATAAGCAGAAGAAAATTGAAAATAAAACAGGGAATGATAAAGCAATATAAAAAGATGTCTACTAATATTTCAGGCCAAAGTTATAGCCCAAGAAGTTTCAAATACTCAATTTCTTTTTCCCAAGCTTTCCCTAGATACTATAGATTCCCCTGTCAAAAATGTATTAACTGATTTTTTTTAAGGCTCCATCACTGGGGAAGGAATTGAGTGTGTCTTATTACTTCCAGTGAAGAGGAGTCATCCATGACTGAGAGGTTTAGCCTGCGCCTCTGGTGATAATAACTAATGGATATGGGAGCGGGAACAAGAAATGAAAAAGAAATTGGCGATATAGACTTCAACTTCCAGAAGTCAAACAAGGTTGCTTTGCCTTGCATGTTTTAAAACTTTGATTACAAAACAGGGTCTCTTTTTTTGTTTCCTGTTTTATTCTTTGATGTTCTCTCCAGCCATTTTTAATTGTATAGAGGCCATTTTCTCACAGAGAAATGCTTAGTTTAGTAGCTTGAATAACATGCAAGTTCATGGTTGCTGACTCTGCTGCAATTTAAATAACTCTTTAGCAGTGTTACTTTCCCTGCTTTCTATTGGTATCATGATCTACTGGTAATTCATATTTCTGACGGTACTATAAAGTCAGGCAGACATGCACTTTGTCAAGATTGTTATTGTAGATGTTTTATCATTTACTTTGATACTGAAGAAAAAATAATATGACAAAAGATAAGGACTCTAAGAACAAAATGAAAGATCTGTTAAGTTTTATAAGATTGCATTATTTGAGCAGATAGACATTGGGGGGATATTTAGTGATTGGAGAAGTGAGGAAATTATAGGATATACTAAAATTTGAGAAGTACACTTGATGGTGTGAGTCTTTAAAGAGCCTAGATTTAAAAGAACAGTGTTAGGAAGGTTAGAGGCCAGACCGCCTTAAGCATTAAAAATGAGGAAAGAATGGATTATTTGGGAGAAAGAAAATCTCAAATGATTGAATGTCACCTTCTGCCAGTTCCCAAACTGGAGCTAAAACTCCATGTCAGTATGACTCCTTAATTTACCTTACCTCCATATTGCCTAATTGATAATCAGTTTCTTTCCTCCTCAAAAATGTTTTTGTTTTTCTTTTTTAAAAATCCTACTTTTAGTCATATTTCAGACACCTATAGTTTGATGTATGACAGTAAAGCAAATTTCCCATAACGACCTCACTAGCCCTGTGGCATCAGAACCATCTCCATTAGTTTCCAAATGCATCTCTCAGACTCAAATCCATTGTATCATTTCCTCCATGCGAAAACTTTGATAGCTTGTACTTTTCCCCTGCCCCTTCCCATTTACCAGTTCTTCTCCTTTTGAAAATTTACTCCTAAATCCATTAGGTGGAACCCAGGATAGCTAGGATACCTTGGGGCAAGGGGTGCTGAAGAAGTTGTGGACAGGGCGAGGGAGCCAAGTGACTCCAGGAGGGTGTTGGAGACAGCAAGTGAGGGCTTCTGGGAGCAGTGCGATGTCAGAATCCAGACAGATGAGGGAGGAAGGCATCCATGTAAGGCGTTGGGCTAGGGGGAGATAGATGAACCAAGATGAAGTGAGGAAGAAGCCTATGCAGGGCTGAGTGGGAGGGCAACCTGCTACCTGACCAAGAACAAAGTAAGGAAGGTGCCCTTGGGGAACTCTGCCCACCACAGAGATGTAAAAAGGGTGAGTGGGAGGCCAATCAAGTACCAGCCTGGCCCTGTGTTTCTGAGTCCGAGCATCGTGAGGAAGACTTCATACTCTTGGGTATTGCTGGCTCATGCAGGGTGTCAGGGCAAGAGTAAGGTAAGGACGGTGTTGGTGTGGGCAGGCTCGATGGCAAAAACATAATTGGGATACACAGAAAGATTAATCGAATAAGTAAATAAGGGTGATGAGAGTCATGCTTACCAATCTCAGAATTACAAGTAGAGAAAGGAGGAAAAAAAGAGTGAGCTCTGTTATGCTGAATCGGAGTTAGAGATGCTAGTGTGAAGTCAACACGCACGTGTAGATAAAGAATCAAAATGTAAATGTATGTAGGCATGTACACATGCATATACATCCACAGATATATTCACACGTTTCCTAGCTCTGTCCACTGAAAGAATCTAGGAGCAGCAACACCCCAATAGCAATGAGCAAACCTCATGCTTGGATCTTGGTTAATGTATAACATTGTCTCAGAGGTACCAGGTTGATCCCAGGTATGGGGCAGGAAAATTGTAAGATGATATTAGAATATCTTGTTTCTAAAACTATGGAGGTATGTTCTCAAAGAATGACAGGAACTAATAAAAGGACACAGGTGCCAGCTTGTGTTTTCCACTTGTTGGAGCGTCAAAGTAATTAATAAGAAATTATAACTTATTAAATAAAACTGCATAAAATAGGATTATGGGAACAAATTAAAATTTGTAAAGAATGGGAAATATACATATCTATGAATATACTTTCCTATAAAATATTTATTAATTATGTAGGAATGAAAAAGTAACTTTATAGTAGAAAAGCTTGGTAGATGCCACCTAAATGAAGTGATCCAAGTTAACATTGCCAATTTAGGGACAAATCAAAATCACGTGAGCCACATGATAAGATACAATGAGAAGAACCATATAACGTAAGTGAAATTTCCGTCAAAGATGTATAACCTGTCTGTAGTCATAGAGACATCAAACAGGACCTAGCTGAGAAACATGCTACTCCATAACCATCCCATAGCCTTCGGAAGTGTGAAAGTCACAGGAATGAAGGAAAGACCAAGAAGCTGATCCAGATCGCAGGAATCTAAAAAGAATGACAGCTAAATGCAGCACACGATCCTGGTCCATTCACTGTAAACGGCACTGACAAAATTTGAAGGGGCTCTGAGGATTAGATGGTAGTGATGTATAAATGTTAACGCCCTGATCGTTCTGGGTGTATTTTCAGGAGAATATCCTTGTTTGTTAAATTAAAAAAATATATACAACTGAAGTATTCAGAAGCAGGGGAAAAAAAAACTAAAGTCGGTTTCAGTGACTCTAAAACATGTGTTAGGACACCGTTAATAAATGGCCCAATTTATTTTTTAAACATACTTCAAACACACATATCATAATACCACTTTGGTTTGCACATGCAGTTTTACCTGATTTTCTTCAACTTTTCTACTTGGAAAACTTTTGCTCATTAAGATCCAACTCAATCGTAACTTCCTGTGCAAAAACTTGTATGCTTCTACTAGGCACCTCACATTTCTCTCTCCTTATTGTACACATGTGCTTTAAAAAAAAAAAAAAAAAAAAATATATATATATATATATATATATAGCAGTTGACCCAGCTATTGCTTTGTAATAATTTATGATTTTTTTCTCTCCTACAATGTAAAAAGGTTTTTAATTGACATATTACTATATTTCCAGTGTTCACTGTCTATCATATCTGACATAGCATGTGCTCAAATATATTTTGAACAAATGGAGGAAAATTCTGTGTCAACCTGAAGGGTTTTGTATGTCATAGCTATCAGCCCTCCAATCTGTGCCAGCAATATTTTAATTAGATGAGTGTGTAGATATACTACTGATATACTGCTGAACAGAATTGTGGCTGTCAGCAAGCTGTTTAACATAGATGGTATTTTATAATGTATTTTAATACTTTCTGGTTGAGTATCATAGGGAAATCCACTACTTTGTCTCCCGACCTGCTGTCAATAGCTGCCACCTCTTAGACTATTCCTGCAGATAGTAGTTGAAATTAGGAAGGGGAAAATTGAGGTTAATAATAAAAGCATTAAATACAGATGCATTCTTGAAAGCTTCTTGGGGAATGCATTTATTGCTCGTCCACCTGACTTTGGTGGAGCCAATGTAAATAGTGCGTTTGATGGATCTGCATACTGGCCTCAGCTTTCCTACCTGGAGCAGAGCTATTGATATTAAAACACACTACTGACTATTTTAAATGATAATGCATCACAAAATAACTTTCATCTGACTACTGAAAAAAATCCATTTTTGATGTTACGAACAACATGGAAAATGATGATTACACGATAGAGTTTCCCATTGAGCCATCTGTGAACCTGTTTGACCCATTGGTGACAGGATATTTAGGTTCATTAACCTAAGATTTTATTCATGGGGTGTAGTGGAATGAGCTCTCAAATTGAATGTGAATTATTGAAATGTAAATTTCTATAAGCTCATTAATTTTCAAAGGTTATTTAGAAGCCCTCAGGGGTTTCATTAAGCCCACACTATAGCTATATCCTGTGGGAAGGGAGCAGGGATTGAGAAGATTGTTTCTATTTATATAACTTAAGGGTTTGGTGTCAGCCTTGAGTTTGAAGTCCAACTCTGCCGATTGTTACCAATATGAACTAGTTAGAAAAACACAGTATCATCACTTGCAGAAATGCAGGAAATATTTATCCATTCAAGTGTTGTATGGATTAAATACAATAGAGGCAAAGCTTTAAAAGAAATGAAATGCATTCCTTATTTTATAGGACTTCTGTAAGCTTTTGTTTGCAAATAAAAAACTTTTGGTTCTAAAATTTATCTATGTAGATCTTTATCATATGGCAAATCTGTTAGTTTTTTCTTATCTTTGTCTTTTTGTAATGATTCTTCGTGTTTGAAATATATGTATATATATCTATCTCAAAGTTATGGTAACACACTCCAATATATCTTTAGGTTTGTCCAGTCAAATTCTGGGCAGAATATCCAAAGGGAGACAAGGAGGGAGTGGGAGGAGAAAAGAAAACATAGAAGTCTTAGAAAGGCAAATTAGTGACATAATAACAGTAAATTGATTTGTGGCCTCTATAAACTAGAAAGAAACACATTTCTCTGTTATCAGGGTCCTCCATGAGTAAGTTTTGGTAATATTCTAGAAGATGAAAAGAGATCTCATTTCCTCTTGAGTATTGTTGACATCGTAGGGATTTGTTTGATCTGCATAATAGAAAACTTCCAAGCCTGTTTTTTTTATTAAATTGTTATTTATTAAGGCAAAAGATATGTATCCATGAGAATAGCTAGGTATGTTGTATTAAGGAACAGCCTTAAAATCTCAGTGACTTACAACAGTAAAAATTGATTGCTTGCTCTTGGTCTCCTATTGTAGGCGTAGTTTCCAGGGCACAGCCTCCATTTGGTGTTTCCGTGTCCTTCTCCATATTAACACATCCAAGCACAAGCTCTGACCCGAGAAGAAGAAGATGGAGAATTATTCATCAATGCCCATATTTCATTGTGAAAACAAGTCACATGGTCACTTAACCTCAAGGGATCAAGGAAGCTCTATCTTATTGTCCACAAAGAGAAAAACCAGTAAACTTGCTGAGTAGCATTGAGGACACCATGATGACCACTGCAGCCCAGGCAGTTTTGCATCTTCAGTGTCATTACAGTCTAGTAGAACTGGCACATGGTATTAGATAAACCTGTTATTTGTGTAATATTTAACACTTTATTTTATCTCTAAGTGTGATTTCAATTGAAGTGATGTTTTGTTTCATCTAGCAATGACTTCTGAACAAAATCACTATTTACTTTTTTCCTGAAAGGTTTGTGAATGAAGTTTTTAAATTTTATTAACTCGGTTGAATAATTCTAAGTGTATATAATCTTACCACTTTGTTTCATATTTGAATGTTTAATTCCAAGTCGAAGTAGGAGACAGCACCTGTGGAATGGAACACACAGAGAGAAACCCTCCTGGACTACAGTTCTACTAATAGGAAAAATTCCCTGCAACCTTTTTTTTATTCTCTGCTGTCATTAAACATAAAAAAATTACCAAAGCATATTCTAATTTTTGGATATTCTCTTCTTTAGACAGTAATAGAAAAAAAGAAATCTCAAACTTTACAAAACTGTTGCCAGAACTTTTAGGGGTCAACCTGGTTGACAGAAACCTAGTTTAGATAACTGCTTCTTATGAAGGATACAGACTTTATTACTTAAAATATTGTCTTCATGCAGAAAGCAAAAGAAAGTAAATCACAGGCTTATTTGTAACTGTGACTATTTAAAGTGATAACAAAATTATTTTCTCCTGAATGTTTAACCTTATAGTTTGTAGTGTCATAGACAGTGAAGATAAATATGAAATCTAGTTAATTGAAGTATACTTTTGTTTATCAGTATAGCATCAGTACTTTCATAGAATGAATGTGATTCCTCTTTTTCACAAAATCAGATATAAACACTTTTTAGTGTCAATGTGTAGGTTAAGGAATGCTTTGAGAATAGTAAAGAGAATTGAAACTATGACATGATTCTTTGATTTACTGAGAGTTCATGGGTACGTAGGGGTCATTACTGTAGCCTTTGAAAATACTGACAATGAGGATAGAGTCCCTAATTTTAAAGTCAAGAAAGCCACAGTGTCTGATTGTTAATATTCTTTATTCTGTTAAAGAAACCAATATTTCTAGAATGTCAGAGGAAAGAGCATCTACCCATATTTGCCAAATATTTTATTAAAAACAATTATATACCAGTGCTATTGTTTTATGCTAATTTCTTCTTTTTTTCATATTCACAAGTTACATTCTTTGTCAATCATTCAAAAATCTTGGATCACTCATGCATTAATTTTGAAGTAAAACATTCTTATACACTCAGGGTATGTGTTTTAATCAGATCAGAAATTTTACATTTTTATTTGAAACCGGCTGTATCTTTACTCTCTACTAGCATTAGAAGTGGGCCTTTGAGTAGTCTTTCAATAATATGAAAGCAGTGGACCTCAGATTTAAAGAGTAGTGGTAACAAGATCAATTAGAAAGGCACCATTGCTCCTTTGTTCTAGATACAATGAATTTTCCAAACTCAGCTTACACTGCAGAGGCATTTCTAAGTCTTCGTCCACTTATTCATAGAGGCAACATGGCTCAGTGGTCTGAAATAACAGGCTGGAAGATCAAGGACTGTGAGCTCAAATGTTATATTGGAAAAAGGAAAACACAGAAAAATGTTGCTTGGGCTTCTTAGATGTCTTTAAAATGCTTCTTTAATATTGTGTTCCATTTATTCTTTTCTCTTTTGTTATTGTTCAGATGGCATTTATCATATGGGTCATGGATAAAAAAGTAAAAGTCAAGGCTGTCCCAGTGACTGAAAGACACTGTGGGGATATGTAGAGATGGATCTTATAGAGGCATCAGCTTCCTTCTTGTTTGATTAACACCTGGAAGATTCTCAAGATAGTTAAAAAGTAAGTATTGGCTTAGCAGAAGGAACAGAATGCAATTTTTAAAAAAAAAGGCTCAGAAAGCTCTGGTAAAAGCAGTGGGTTATCGCAAATTGAAACTATGGGGGTATTTATGTAATACTAATTCAAAATAGAGTCAGAGGATATGCCCCATTGGAGATGTCTATTTCTTTCTATATTGCTCCAAAACCATCAGAATAAGTCATTCAAGTATCAAGTTCCCGTTTCAGATCATGTGCAAATTTTAGTGTGTTCTGCTGAGTTATGTCTATAATCATATATACGTCATTTTTCTTTCTCTCCATGCTTGACATGGGCTTTCAACATTCTAAATTTCATGAAATTAAAAGTGAAGAAACTATTCAATAAAAGTATAAATTGAAACAGAGCCAAATAAATGCTGAGCAAAAATGAGCTTCAGTGGTTTCTGACAGATCAGAGGTAGATTTACTATAATTTATGCAGCAAGGCCAAAGTACTCTCTCCCGCTAACAGATTTCGTAGATAGTAGAAATTATTTACAAAACCATGATATGCATCTTATAAAAATTTTCTTTCTGTTACTTTTAAAAGCCTCCTTTATGACCCTAAAATATAATTAAACTCAATTTTAATCATATATATTTATCTATCCTGGGCTAACAATAAGGGCTTTAAAAAATTATGTATATATATTTTTAATTATGTATATATGTATTTATTTATTTAATTTTTCAATTATAGTTGACATGCAATATTATATTAGTTTCAAGTGTACACCATAGTGGTTATACATTCATATAGCTTATGAAGTGGTCACCCCGATAAGTCTAGGGCACCTCTTATACTGTGCATAGTTATTACAGTATTATTGGCTATATTCCCTATGCTGCACTTTATATCTCTGTGACTGTTTTTATTACTGGCAATTTGCACATCTTCATCCCTTCCCCTTTTTCACTCATCTCCCCTACCCACTCCTATCTGGCAGCCATCAAAATGTTTTCCAAATCTATGAGTTTCTTTCTGTTTTGTTTATATATATATATATATATATATATTTATTTATTTTTATATTCCACATGTAAGTGAAATCATATGATAGTTGTCTTTCTCTGCCTGACTTATTTTACTATGCATAATATCCTTTAGGTCATTTTTTTTTATGGTTGAGTAATACTCTATTGTATGTATGTACCACTTCTTCTTTAACCATATATCTATGGACATTTAGGTTGTTTCCATATCTTGGCTGTTGTAAATAATACTGCAATTAATATAGGGGTGCATATGTTTTTTCAAATTAGTGTTTTGGTTTCTTTAGATAAATACTCCAAACTGGGATTACTGGGTCCTTCTTTGTCTCTGGTTATAGCCTTTGTTTTAAAGTCTATTTTGTCTGATAGAAGTATTGCTACTCCAGCTTTTGTTTCATTTCTATTCGCACAAAATATATTTTTCCATTCTTTTACTTTCAGTCTGTGTGTGTCTTTTGATCTGAAGTGGGTCTTTTGTAGGCAGCATATGTGAAGGTCTTATTTTCTTATCCATTCAGCCACCATATATCTTTTGATTGGAGCATTTAATCTGTTTACATTTAAAGTAATTATTAATAAGTGTGTAGTTATTATCATTTTATTCATATATTTTTTTTGTTTTCTTAAAGAATATGTAATACTGGTTTGAGGGTGATGAACAACCTTAGCTTTTTCTTGTCTGGGAAGTTCTTCATGTCTCCCTTGATTCTAAATGATAGCTTTGCTGGGTAGAGTAATCTAGGTTGCAGGTCCTTACTTTTCATCACTTTGAATATTTCATGCCAGTCCTTTCTGGCCTGCCAAGTTTCTGTTGAGAAATCAGCTGACAGGCTTATGGGAGCTCCCTTGTAGATAACTAACTGCTGCTTTTAAGATTCTCTTTGTCTTTAACCTTTAATGCTTTAATTGTGATGTGGCTTGGTGTGGGCCTCGTTGGGTTCAACTTATTTGAGACTCTCTGTGCTTGTATGTCTATTTCCTTCACCAGGTGAGGGAAGTTTTCTGCTACCCTGTCTTCCAAATCCCTGATTTGATCCTCTGCTTTATTTGATCTACTGTTGGTTCCCTCTGATATGTACTTTTTTTCAGTTATTGTAGTCTTCATTTATGACTGGTTCTTTTTTATATTTTCTGTCTCTTCTTTTATGTTTTCTATCTCTTTAAATTCTCACTGAATTCACCTACTCTTCCCATAAGGTTATCGAACATCCTTATAACTAGTGTTTTGAACTCCACAACTAGTAGATTCCTTGTCTTCTTTTTGTTTAGTTCCATTTCTGAAGTTTTGTTTCATTTGGGACATGTTTCTTTGTCTCCTCATTTTGGCTGACTCCCTGTGATTGTTTCTATGTATTAGGTAGAGCTCCTATGTCTCTCAGTCTAAGTAGAGTGGCCCTATGTGCTAGGTGTCCTATGGGGCCCAGTGACACACTCTCCCTGGTCACCTGAGCCAGATGCTCCTAGTGTGGCCTTGTGTGGGTTGTGTGTGCCCTCTTGTTGTAGTTGAGCATTGGTTTCTGTTTGCACGTCAATGGTGGGATTTACTGTCAGGCTAATTGTCTATGAGAAATGGCTGGGGTGACTACAGTGGAGGAGCTGTTGTGCAGGGGCTGACCCCACGGAGTAGGAGTCGCTTTAGTGGGGCTCTAGTTCCAGCCAAATCCACTCTTTGGGTGTGTCATCTGTGAAGGTGGTTAGGTGGTGCTCTGGTGTGGTCCGAAGCTGGTCACTTTGAAACTCTCTGGTCACCAGGTGTGTTGGTTCTGGGGCCTCTTGGAAGGGACTCTGGCGCAGGCCAAGATCAGCCGCTGCTTTTCCCCAGCCTAGGGCCACTAGTATAAGTTGCTAAGTGATCTACATGTGGTTACCACTTGTGTTGGACTTGGAGGAACCTGGGAATGGCTAAGCTAAGAACCGAGGCTGGCTACAGCTAGTGCCAGGCTTGGGGCTGCATAGCTGTAGCCCCAAAGAGGTAGGGGGCACACTGAGGACAGATGCAGCTTGCCTGGGGCTTGTGAATCTTTGTGAGATTTTAGGAAAATCTGTAGCGCAAGCCTAGACAGGTCATTCATATGGAAAAGCCACTGAAAGTGGCTCAGGTGGGCCCACAAGTTGGGTGGGACAGGGACTCAGAGAATCACCAGGGCAGGGCGAACGGTGTTACCCAGGTTGATGGAGATTCAGACTTGACGCCCACGGGCGCCTGCGCATGCGTGCTGGGTCGGGGAGGGCTCAACGAAAGAACAAAATGGTGTGTTCCCAGGCAGAGCCGCCCCTCCAGCCCTCGCCCTGAAGCCAGTCAACTCACTTCCTCCTCGTGTGTCCCTGGTGGCTTTCACGCTGCTGCTCCCACACTGCTGGAGATGAGAACAAGTTCGTCAGTGGTAAGTCCGCGTGCGGGCCCTTTAAGGTGGACCCCTGGTTCTCAAGCCGCCCTCCATCTCAGTCAGCCGCAACCTCCACAGGTTTTCACAGCCAGAAGTTGTGGGGACTCCTCTTCTCGGCACTTGAACCCTGGGCTGGGGAGCCCAATGTGGGGCCGGGACCCCTTACTCCTTTGGGGGGCCTGCACAGCCTAGTTATCCTTCCCAGTTCTCAACCCCCACACACGGGTGTGGGACCACCCGGTCCGTGTCCCCGCCCCTCATACCGGTCTCTGAGGGGGCTTCTCTGTGAGTCCTTAATTATAGGACTTCTGTTTAGCTAGTCTTCAGGTGACTCCCAGTGATGGAGGTTCAGTAGTTCAGTTGTAATTTTGATGTGGTGGTGGGAGGAGGCGAGCACAGCGCTTACCTATCCGCCATTTTGAGCAGAAGCCGATAATGAGTTCGAAAGGATCCACACTAAGATTTCTGGTGTGACTTCAAGTGTTACATGTTGTGGGAAGAATTTGATTGTATAAATATTGATATAAATTGCCAATAAGAACTTCATTAGTACACCACTATATATATTTTAAAAGTAAAATATTTATATGACTCAGTCTATTTATTTCAAAAGGTTATTTTATAATGTCAAAAGAAACTCTAATCTGAAATAATTTAGGAACTAGAAGCAATAGAAAATAGATGTCATAGTAGTGTCAACACCATGATTACTATGTTTGTTTTAGCCTCCTTCAGGAAAAAATAAATTGGTGAAATTAAATGATGGGTAAGTTTTATTTACTTGGTATTTGATCCCAGTGAGATCATACCAAACTTCTGAGTTTGGAAATTGTCTTAAATGGGCTGAATTGTTCACTTTTACCTTATCAGAATAAATGTCTCACTTGTATTAGTAATAATTCACCAAATAACTTAATGCACGTTTATAAAATTGTGTCAACATTTTGGCTCTTTTAAATCAGTGAACATCCATTGCAGAACAGGCTGTCTAATTTTTTCATGCTTGATTTCTTTTCCAGAAGTCTTAAAGTATTAAAATTATTTTTATGAACAATTTTAAAAATGCAGTTTCATAGTTACAAAACAAATTTCACTGCCTAGAAATGCCTAAGTCATGAATCTTCATATTGAAATTCATAGGAATTTTATAAGACAGCAAAGTTTGAAATGAATTCTTGTTAATGAAGTAATTTTATGTTGTTTAGACCACCATTACCTTCACAGGATTAAAAAAAAAGCATTAATGATAAAAAATTATTTTTAGAATAGTAAGCATTCAGCAAATACTAATTCTCTCTTTAGTCCTGGGAGGAAACTGATTAATCATCTCCTTTTCCAATAATGTTCCAAAGGTAGTAATTTCATTGCAACATCTCTGATAACTATCTTAGAAATCAAAGGCATTCTATTTCAATCTTCTTGTTTTCAAAATGGAGAACTCTGGTCCTATTGAAGTGATTAGACCAAGATTGCATAGCTAATAGCTGATAGAGGACAGTCATCTAGGTTTTTTTTTTTTTTAATACCAAATCTACAATGCTATTTTCAAGTCAGATGATGTGGTGTTCTTTGTCTGTTTCTTTAAAAAACATTAAAATAATTGAAAAGATTCTATTAGAATTAATGCAACCAAAGAGAAACAATGATCTGTTTCATTTTTATTATAAAATGTAGATACTGCCCTTTTCAGCATTTGACAAGAAATAACTTTGTTCTGATGCCGACCATGCACATATACATTTTCACACGCGCACACACTCACACGCGCACACACATTCCAGCAGACCCATTGCAACACAGGCTCATGTGATTTCTTTTTCCAATGTTTGTAATAGCCTTCTTGTGAAACCCTGTATTTAAACCCGTCGCACCACCCTTCCTGCTTCTTGCTTTCAGCTTCCAATCAGTCCTTTCCTCCACACTGCCCCCAGTTTAATCTTCCTAGATTAAAAACTTGACCATGTTTTTTTTCCAGTCAGAATTCTTCAAGTGTCTCACATACGACATATAAAACCCTTGCTGATAACGCCGTTACCCTGCTGTTGAGCCAAACTTGGTTCCATTCACTCCTTGATTTTGTAAAAGAGTTTTTATGTTGGAATAATTATGAATTTACATAAAAGTTACAATGATAGCACAAGTTCTCATAGACCCCTCACCCAGTTTCCCGTAAACATCTTACCTTATCATGGCATAGTTAAGAAAACTAGAAAGTCAGCATTGGTACAAAACTATTAACTAAACTCTATATTTTGTTCAGATTGTACTAGTTTTTACCGATGCCATTTTTCTGTCCCAGGATTCAGTCCAGGCTATTCATTGCATCATGTCATCATGTCTCTTTAGTCACTTATGACAGTTTCTCAGTCTTTACTTATTTGTGTTGACCTTGACAGTTTTGATTAGTAGTCGGACATTTTGTAGAATGTCCCTTGATTTAGATTTAACTGTTGTTTCCCTCATGATTAGCTTGGGTTATACATTTGGGGGGAAGAATGACAGAGATGAAGTATCTCTCTCATCACATTATACCTGGGGGTGCTTGATATCAACGTGACTTGGATAACTTTGGTGACTTGGTCAAGGTACTGTCACCCAGGTTTCTCCACCATGAAGGTACTGCTTTTCTCTTTCCCTACTTTATTCTTGGGAAGTTGGAGACTTATTCGTACACATAGGGTGGTCTCTTTTCTGGTCTACAGACTTCTGAACATAGAGGCTTACTTTACTATCTCATGAACAGTGTTTCAGAGAACAATGATATTTTGGATCTGGGAAGGGTGAGAGGAGAATCCTCACCCCATCGAATACTCTGGTCCTCACAGGGTGAGTAAGAGTGCCTCATTTGTTCCTATGGCTCTGCCTGGGGGAGCCCAGAGGAATTGATGAGTGTGGTTATAGGAGTACTCAGATGGCTGCTCAGCAAAATGATAAAAAACCCAATCCAGAAAAGAGATAAGGAGTATTTGCTGCTTGCAGGGCCAGAAGAAATCAGCACTGTTTCTCTGAAGAGGGATTCTTCAGCAATGAAAATAAAGAGTGAGGTTGAAAAGCACACCCCTAAGTCACACACACACACTACCTACATGAAGACAGTCCCTGTATCAGAGGCCATCAGCACCAGATAGAACCAGCCAGGCCAGCGAAGTCTGCTAAACAAGGGGCCTCTGCCTCCCCCAGCTGTCTGGCACATACCCCAGCCAAGGTGCTGTGAGCACTGCTCCTGGCTGAGCTCAGGGAAGAGAAGGGTTGGGCTCAAAACTCATTATTGTATAGAAGTCTTAAAAATGAAAGGATTGTGTGGCATCTGTAAAATGATTACATCCGTAAAATGAATACACTTGTAAATGTTTTCCCTCCAGCCTGCTCATTCTTTGGAATTAGAAATGATATTGTTTGTTTTATATCCACAACCTCTTTCAAGACTTCTCAACCTGGAAGGTAGGAGGCTGGTTCTTCTTCCTCCACAATATTTGAGAATGAGTGGAGGTGTTTTTTTGTTTGTTTTTCCTTTTTGATTGTCACAATGATTGGGGAATGCTCAAGGCATTCAGCTGGTAGACCCAGTAATTCTAAATGGTTGCAAGATAGTGCTCCACAGTGGAAAAATGAATGAATGAATGATTAATGTATTGTTTATATGGTAAATGTAAACAAAATTATTCTAACAATGTAAAATATGGCTTCCAGAGTAAATGAAAAGATTTTAAAATCTTTAAAACTCAAATATTAATATAAAAATAAAGCTATACTTTGTATAGGACAAAGAGGTAACGTACCATCTTCTATAGTCACATTTTAATGTGAATTTTAATGTAAAATTCACATTTTAATGTGAATTTCGTTAATTTGTTTACTAGAAGAAAGCATATTTTTAATCAGCTAAAATTACAGATTTTCTTCTTTAAGTATACCTCCCTCAGAACCTCTTCATAGTATCGCTCACACATACACTGTTCTAAAATTAGAATTTCTACCAATGTGCCTCTTTCTTTCCCATCTAACCTCTTTCTAGCTGTTACTTCCTCCCCTCTTCACTGCTATCACTGCCATCTCCAGTCGTCCAAAATCTAACACTGCTGTATGGTTGCTATTAGGATTCAAATAGAAGCAGTGCTCTGTGTTTTATTTTTGTTTCCCAACATACTCAGCGTATTCCACCTGCGTGATTGCCAGAGCCTCTGAGAATGCTAATGTCTCACCCTGTTCTTCTTAGCGAATGTGCTGAAGGGAGGATGTGGTTGCCTAACCCTAAAATGATGAACAGAGAGGGTCAAAAGCTGAGAGTGCTGACATTTCTTAACAAAGTCACTATGATCTCCTGTTAGGTGTCAATGCCTTGGGGTTTTGTTTTTGTTTTTGTTTTTGTTTTCTGCCAAAATTGTGCATGCATGTGACTCCAACTTTCTTTATGAGGGAGCCGTGACCCCCATAGAGCCTCCATCTGTCTGCCTGGAGCAGGTGGTGTAGCAGTTCACTGTGGTTATAGCTCCTTAGAAGATACGATGACATTGATTGGAGGTCTTCACATTCAATTATATTCTTCAACCCCTTGTTTACCTATACATTAAGGCAATCTATGATATAATAAAAGAAAAAGAAATTTTCTATGCTTTAAGATATGCTATTACATAAGTGTAAACCACTAATAGCCAAGGATATCAGAAGATATGACTTCTGAAGCTGCACCTAAATAGCGAATAGTCTGTTTTAAATATTTCTATAATGCAAAATACTCAATAGACCTTTTACGTGACCAGTAGCCACCACCTACAACCCCAAATAGGTAAACTATTTGGAAATTCGTCAAAGTTCAAGTAACACTTGCTTCCTCCTCCCTCACTCCCTCACTTCCTTTCCTGTCTTTTTCTTCCCCCTCTCCCTCTCCCTCTCTCTCTCTTCCTGACAGAATCTGAAAATCTATATTCTTAGTCAAATCTGATTCAAAACATGACTAGAAATAGCATGAGTACTGGCATATTGGGACATTTTAATTCCTAAAAGTTCCAGCTGGAAGTTCAGCAAAAACTGTTCTCTTGGCACTTCCCACGAAATGTCGCAGGTTTCAGAACAGCAGCTGAACTAGAGAAAAGAATGGGACCCACCACCACTAAAGCAATAACAAAAAACAGCTATCGAAGTGCTTAGGTCTCTAAGGAACTATTTCATTCCCTAGGTATAAAACCAGTGTTATCCTAAAACCTTTCCTGTCCTGCTGGCTCCTGCCAGAGCCCCTTCCCAGTGAATTCGCACTGCAAACACTCTTCCTCCCCAACAAAATGCAGTGCTAGAGGAAGCAGGGGGCTTTTGTTGGCAGCTCAGAAAAGCTCTTGTCCAGGTCTCCTGACAGCTGCCTGGTCTCCATGTCCCTGACAATTATGCATCAAATATTCTAAGAACCTATGTTCTTAATGCTCTGTCCTCATTGTTCAAAACTACATTTACACACGGCGTACATCACAAGGCCCAATTTCTTTGACATTAGGATTTCATTCATAGTATTTATTACCTAATTCCTTGTCTGCTTGGAATGTTTGAGATGCGTTCAAGTATCATTTTTCTCTGAAAGTTTACTTTTGTAGCGATGTCTTGTTTGTCTTCTTTTGAATTGGATTTGAGTCTGGCCTGTATGTATATGCATCTGAGTGCGTATGTCTAGTGTCTGTGTCTGAGTGTGTGTGTGTGTGTGAATGTATGTGTGCTTTTGTGTCTATGTCTGCATGTGTGTCTTTGTACCTATATGTGTCTGCATGAATATGTGTCACTGTGTGCCTCTGTGTCTGTGCACGTGTTTGTGTGATTGTGTGTCTACCTCTCTGAATGTCTGTGTTTGTATGTATCTATGTGTGTGCCTGTGCACCTGTATGTTTTTGTCTGTGTATCTGTGTATACATGTCTGTGTTTGTCTGTGTGTGTGTTTGTGTCTCTGTGTGTATGTGTCTATGTGTGTTTGTATATGTGACTGTGTGTGTGCTTCTGTGTCTGTGGCTGTTTGTGTGTGTGTATGTTTGTGAATGTCTGTGTGTCTGTGTGTGTATGTATATGCATGGGTTTGTGTGTTTCTCCGTGTCTGCCTCTGTGTGTGTCTGTGTGTGCATGTCTGTGTGTATGTATGTGCATGTCTGTGCATTTGCATATGCCTGTATGTATGTCTGTGCAAATGAGTGTATACTTGCGCATGTCTGTGTATATCTATTTGTGTATCTGTATGCATGTGCATGTCTGTATTTGTGTGTGACCAAGTGTGTGTGTGGGAGCCATTGGACTAGGGATGAAACATGAGAATGTAAACTACATGGAGGTGTCATAGAGGTTTCTGTATGATTATCTGGTGGCCTGAAATGTCACAGAGCTTCCCAAACATATATTCTTCTGCAGTCAAATACGTAAAGAAATACTCAGCAAAGTGCTATTTTCTCAGTCTAGAGAAGGGGTGACATTTCCCAGTAGGGTAAATCGTAATGAATCAGATGACAATATAGCACAGTAGTTTTCTTAAGAGAAAATGCTCGAGAAAATTAACACTTTTTGACAATATAAAGACTAACACCCTCAATCCTTGCCCTAGAAGGGCATAGGAACCCAGCACATACACGGCGGCTCTGAATCTCAAATAACGATCTCTCTGATGTGGTGACATCGCCGCTACCATGGGCTCCCAGAGCGCAGGGCTAATTGTATGGTGTCAGATGGTAGGTGTGTCAGTGGCAAAATTTTAAGAGGCACATCAGTGCGGCTTTCTACAGAATAATAGGCCCTGATTAGCCAGCCGAGTGGTGTGGCAGCAGCGCGCTTTGCCACCAACTGTTAGCTGCAAGTGCCAGGGCTGACTTGAGTTGCAGAAAAACAATGGTGCCCCGGGAGAAGGTGACAGCCAGCCGCTTCAGCGTTTTTCTCGGGGATTAGCTGTAGCTGTGGGAAAGGATGGGGCGGGGAATGATTGCACAGCTACCCACAGGCTTCTCCGATGCCTAGTTGTCCCTTTCAGGTTAGCTCTGGTTTGAGCGGAGAGCCCTTTGTTTCCTGGAGTCACTGACACAGGTGATTCTACACCTGGATGGGGGGTCCTGTGAGCCCTTCCAGCCCAGCCTCGTGTTTCCAGGCAGGACCGTGCAGAAACCATCCAGAGTCTGACAGGCGTGAGAAGCAGCTGTAGTTTTGCTGTTACTGCTTCTGTCCAGGGACAGCATTTTCTGACTTCCCAGGATTGCAGTCCCCCTGTCCAGCGTGGCACCAGGGCACATCAGGGATAGGGGCTGATTTCCTTCCTCCTGTGTCCTTACATGATGTCATCCAGCACACTGTTTCCTGTGTAAACTTGTTTTTCCCCTGATTTACTCCATGCTTCCATTTCCAGAGTTTTACCTCTAAACCAGGGCTTCCTGCCTCCATGCCAGGATTCTAGGCCCCAAAATCAACTAAACCAGGACCTATAATCACCAGAACAGAGTGCCTGGAACAGCAGCTTTCAAATCTACCTCCTCTGCATTTCAGGCTGCTCATCCTTTATCCTCTCCCCTCCACCCCTGCCACCTCATCCCCTCAGTTCCCAAACAGAGATCCTCATAGTGGCAGGCCAAGCGTTCTTCACTTTTTTTCACGTTTTGCTTTCTTTCCATTGCGTGTCTTTGCTCTGGCCTCCCTGGCCCACACCTGGAATACTTCTTTCTCTATTGTTTTCCAGAAAGCTACAACATTCACTAACTACTCAAAATTGGTCTCCCTTAAAAGTGTCCTTCCTGATAAGTCATTTGTTTATATTAGAGGCAGTGTCCACTGTGGACTCTCAGGGTCCCCGTGGTTAAGGACGAAGGCCCTGGCTCCAGTGAAAATCAGGTTAAAACTCCGGGTCTCTTATTAGCCTGTGTCTCAGTTTTCTCACCCATAAAATAGAGAAGACTTTACAGTATTGTTGAGAGAATCTAATTGGATAGCTTACATAAAATGCTGGCACATGATGGATAATCAAGAAACAGTACTAATTACTATTATTGTTTTTGTTGAACTTATCTTCTTATCCAAGTTTGTGTAGCACTTCTGTACATGGGTTTCCATTTATTATTGTTCACTAATAAAGTATTCACACATGCGGGTTCATTTAAGCTTTAAGTAGCCCAATGGCAGGGATCATAAACCTTTGATTCCTCCCGCAGTAGCTGCCCCCCAAATCACATAACATTAGACCATGCTCGGGGTCAACCTTCAATAAATATGAGAATGACTGTCTGGTATTAACAATTCACAAATGAAAAATCATGGTTCTTTTTGTTTATTCAGAAAGATATCTTTTCATTCATACTATAGTTTTTTTTGCCTTTTTTTCATAACCTATAAAAAATATGACAAAAAGCTGACTTGTGTATATTTTATAAAATTCGAATATTCAATATGCAATAAGCTAGACTTTTTTTTGTTTTTATAGTGACACTGATTAATGAAATCTAGTAAGTTTCAGGTGTACAATTTAGCTGTAAGGCATATATATATATACCTCCCATAGTTAGATTTCTTTCTATCACCACATATTTGACCCCTTTTACCCTACTAGACTTTTTTTGCTTTAATCCTTCAAACTTTTTTCTCCACTTCTCTAAAATTAAGATTTTAAATTTACGTAAGTAAATTTTTAAAAATTAATCCAAACCATGGATTATAAATCAGCTCTTATATGTTGTTTTTTGTTGCTTTTTATATTCCATATGATTTTTAGGTGACAATATCATAATATCTACTATGATACAAGGATTTTTTTAACATTATATATGATTTCCTTTTTCCTAATCTTGAATGTGTAGTTTCAGTTCTCCCTACCCCCAAGACTGCCACTATGCCATTGTGCTTATGGAATCCCCTATTTTATGAATAAAAAGAATATGAATAATTGTAGTTACTATAAATCAAGCACTTTCTGTGTGCTCAGCCCTGCACTTGCACTGTGTCACTCCTGGTCCTCCAGGATAGGATTAGACATAAAAGAGACTTATTGAGAAAACAGCTGTAAAGGATAAAGGTCAGGGGAGCCAAAGAAGGCAGGGAGAATCTTTAGACAGTGATGGAGGAGGTCAGGTAGATGAGTGTCAAACTGTAGGGTAGTTCTAAGAAAATTCAAGCCAGAACGAGGGGAGTTCTTAAGCCAAAGTTGTCCATTAAATGTGTCCCTCGTCTTGCAGGCATTGAGTCTGCATTAGTACCTTTGTCAAACACAGGTGGATACAGGAAGTCAGCAGCTGGGGCCATCAGACAGTTATACTCCCTACAGTGAGAGATCTGAGTGGTGTATTTCCATGGCCACAATATACACCAACTCACTTAACCTCACAACAGATAGAAACCAGAGAAGTTACACAACTTACCCAAAGTCATACAGCTAATGAATGACATGGCTGGATTTTAACACAGGTAATCTGATTTCAGAGCCCATAACAGGTAGGTAAGTAGCTAGCTAGAATATATCTGAAACAAAGTAGATATGGAAAATATATATCATGTTATCAAATTCAAAATTTAACTGATTCTATCCCTTTGGTAAGTGTCATAAATCATTTGTAATTTCCCAAATTAGTCAGAGGAAGTCATGATCATTACCTTTGGAGAGTGCTTTATACACTTTAATATAGATAGATTTAGACGAAATATTGAGATACATGGGAAGAAAATAGAACTTGAATTGTTTTCTTTTGTCTTTAAAATCAGCCACTTGTCTAGATGATAAATGGTAATAGTTGATTCTTCAAATAAATGAATAACATAGGAATCTCCTGAAATGGTGTTATATTTTTGTCTATCAATTTCCTTTTGAAAATTCTTTTTTCTATGGCACGATCCCTTGGGCGTACCAATAATTGCCTCAGTTTTGTTTTTCCTATCTTCATTACTACTTTATATACCTCTGTTGGTCACTTGTGCTAGTTAGGATACACTAGGGTGAAGTAAGAAAGAAACTCAGACATGGAAGTAGTCAGGTTGACAGAAATGGTTTCCCCCATGTGGTCATACAAGGATCCAAACCCCTTCCATCTTGTGATTACTCCTGTGGCAGTAATTCAGACATTCACAATCAGTGGGTTTTTATGGACCAGGCCTAGAAGGAGAAAATATCATTCTTGCTTACATCCCATTTGAGGGTCTTAATTCAAATGAATACGTCTAACTGCGAGGAAGACTTGGAGATGTAGTCTAGCTTTAGGCCCCAAAGAAGGGTCAACATTTTTTGGCTAGCTAGCTAGTTGTCTCTGTTGAGTTATTTGTACTATTCTTATAACCTTGTCAGTACTCCAAGTTCTATCAATTAGGACCTCCTTCCATCTTAATTGTCTCATTTTTAGACAGATTCCAGATGTTTAAGCCTCACTTAAACATCTGGATTAAAAGTTATGACTCTGACTCAAGCAACCATTGCTGCCCTGCTCATCATGGCCAACTATTGCATTTGTTTGATCAAGTTACTCCAGGAAATCTGGTTTATTTTGAAACAGTACTCTTTCAAAAATACTCAAATAGGTCATTAGGGGCAAAAGCCTTAGATCTCCCTTTTATTGACCAATTTTAATCTTGAGGATGTTTTTTCAAGGTATTAATATGACTGTGCCCCCTTTAGGATAAAGACTATCTTCTTCTTATCACCAGAACACCTTGAATGTTGCAGTTGTTGTGTGTGATTCAACAGAATAAACACTAGATTGGAAATTAGAAAGGAATGGAGCTAGTTTCAGATCTGCCACTTATTTGCCATGGAAAAGTAAAAAAGTGATTGATCCCTCTTAGCTTATGTTCCCTCATCTGTAAATGGGAAACTTGCCCCTCTGATTTCACAGTTATGGTGGGTAAGGTATGTGACTGTGCTTTGAAAACCATGGCTCAGGTGCCAGGGGGTTGCAAACCTGGTTATATTCACATCAGAAGATAACAGAACAACCTTTGTTTAGCCCCTAATTTGTTCAGGTTCCGTATAAGACATTTTAGAGTGATAAACATGAATTAAGAGCCATAAGTTAAATGTTCAAGATAAAAAAAAAAAAGGCACAAAAATATGATAAGAGATAAAAAGATAGTGGCTCAAAGAAAATATGAAAGCAATTGCAAACTAAAACAGCTTGGCAGAGCTGAGAGGGTGCTAGATATAATCTTTTGATCAGTGTGGTATGGAATGAATTTGGAGGGCCTCTCTGATCCCCTCTGCTGCAGCTTTCAAACTGCTTTGAAATAACCAATACCGTTGGAGCTGCCAGTCCTGTGTCAGATTCCTTATGTGTTTACAAATCAATAAGAGTTTCCTTAAAGGATCCAGGCCCTGGACCCTCAGTGAGTATCATCAGGACAGGGATGAGGCCAACTTATTAATAGGAAAACTATATTTTTTCTATGACTCAGTGTCCATATATTTATAGCATAACTTTCACAACACCCATGTAGCTGCAGAGGTCATCTGGCACTCTGATGTGTTCAGTACAGCTTGCTTTGCATATGAGTTAACAGACAGTTCCCATGGTCACCAGAATGTGTGGTAAATTGCCTCCTGAGCAAATATGATAGCAAGATCAGGGAAGTAGCCAGGATCACACAAATAACCGTAAAGGGCTGAAGGTTGACCAGCTGAACAGTACAATAACTGGGTGATTTTATAGATGCTGAGACATTGTTTACTGCAGGAGTGATTATACTATAATTATTACTGACTTGTGTGTTTTGGGGGTTCTTTAATTCTTTCAGGTGTGCTACTAAGAAGTCTAGTATTTGAAAATGTACTGCCAACATAGAAAGGCTGAAAACCACAGATATTGGAAGAAAATGATATTGGCTAACATTTGATAATAATACTTTATTAGTTAGGTTATACTAGCTTCTGGAACATATTTTATTTATATTTGTATACGTATTATATATATATAAAATATAAACTTATTAACACAATAGAGGTTTAGTTCTTGCTTATTGAAAGTTCTTTCATTACTAGGATGAAATGTGTGTTCTGTTCTACGTGGTTATTCAGGTACCCAGACTGTTGAAGCCTATCATTTTTCAATACATGGCTTCCAAGGTTACTCTGGGCATTAAAATCTAACCACCTGACATAGAGGCTTGTCTGGGATAGTTTTATGAGTTAGACCCAAAAAATACTGTCTGTCATTTTCTATCCATTTCATTGATCATAACTGAGTCATATGGCCACATCGGACTTCAACAGATGCTTTGATATAATACATATTTGCGCCCCCCCCAAAAGAATATAAACGGTTCTAAAGATGAACTAATTACGGTTTGTTTATCATAGTAACTAACATTTATATAGTCCTTGTACCATGATAGATATTTTTCATCCATTTGCCTCATTGGATTACAAATGAGTCAAAATCCTGTGAAAATTATTTAGTCATCACCCATAATTTTTTGGAAATAAAAACAGAGGCTTGGTGGTTACATGAGTTACCCATGGTCATATATCTAGTAATTTGGGGATTTAGTACTCAAATTCAAGTCTTGTGACTCTAAAGCCCATTTTCTTTTTTTATACTGCCCCTTGCCACATGCTTTAGTTGGAAAGAAAGGAAAATACAGGAATTAATGAATCTTGCCTTAAAATTGTTTACAAAAAAAGCATGTAAATAAGCTACTTAGGAATAATTACAGAGCAGTATATAGGCCAAAAACAATGTGATTTGGTCAGATAGTTCATCTAAGGCACCATTCATATAGTATTTACTTAGTCTGAAACCTGAGGTTTCTGTGTAGGTATTCAATAAGGTTTCTTGGAATGAAGAATGTCCTAAACATAGTTCTGGAAGCTATTTCTTGTCCTAGTCCTGAAAACAGTTTCACCAAAAAGTGTTTTTATATATCCTCATGTGTTCTGATATATCCTCAAGCAATGTGTTATGAAGCATGCTAAAAAGGAGAACAGTTCTGGAGGGGAAAAAAGAGAAAAGAAAAAAGAAAACCAAACACAAAAACCTCATGAGAAAAAAAAAGAAAAAGGTTTAATAGTTTTAGATTCAGCCAAAATATATTGAGTACCTAATAGAAACTAGACACTGCAGATGATTTCACACATATTATTTTGTTTGTTCAAATAAAATTATGTAGAAGCAAAATAGGATTTGTATTGTCTGGAGAGATAAATTATTTATGTTATCCTTGGATTCTTTAGTGTGGGTAAATGATATTTGGCTTCAATGTTTTTTGCTGGTTATTGTAAACTTTCCAAAAGTTGGCATTATTTTTTAATGAAACCGTAGATCGTGGAGCAGGAGCTATCAAAAGCACATTGGTCTATCCGTCTACTTTCAGGAAACGAGTATTTCTCTTCTCTTCGTAGCCACGAATGAATCACCTTTCTAAGCCTCGGCATATTCCTGTATAAACAATTGTACTAATAATCCTTTCCTGTCTCTGGTGCTGATTAGCTATAAGCATCACATGTTCACTGTTTTCTAACTGTAATGCACTGTGTAGATATTAGGTGGTGGCTGACCACCAGTGGACAGGTAAGACAGGCAAGGCTCGGAGTGACACAGGACCTTCTTGGTGTCAGAGTCAGGTGGGAGGCTGGGGAAATCAAGACTCATTACTTCTAGGACCAGCTTGTTTTTTATCTGAACTTTGTTTTGTATTCAAAGGATTTGAACAGAATTTTCACAGTTTCTTTTGATCTTCCCCAAGATTAAAGAAGACAAAATATCAATCCAGAATCATTTTGTTCAGTAGATAAAAGCAGCAGCAGTGATGGCCTTCTCTACTACACTGAGCAGCTGGCCCTGTGAACCATTGTTTGTACATTTAAATCACAGAAAGTTCCAGGGGACCCAATTAGCTCTATGTGGTAAGCACTTGAACGGACATTTAGAAAATTGAAGTGCTTTGCATCTTTTTTCATGAATTGGTAAAATGGTACCAATTTGTATGGGAACAAGTTCTAGGGACTCCTCTGATATGATTTTTTCCTGTGATAGAATAAACGTTAACTCCCCCTTGTATTCTCACTGAAGTTAGTGTCAGAAATCCATGTCTGTGGGTCAACTTTGGAAATTCACTTCATGCTCTGGTAAGAATGAGCCAGTAACAATTTGGAACACAGAATTCTGGCTGAACAAATAGACACTTGAGGGGAGCTTTTTAAATAAATGGGGGGAAAATAGTACATTGGTAAGTGTGCCCAGAATCACTGTGGCATTAGGGGCATTTTGATCAATTGAAATAACAAAGTAATTAACACTTGCCGTGTATTACAGCAGGGAATGAAGTAAATTGTCATTCTCTTGGAAGCCTCTGCCTTCTGCAAATGCTGTGTTGTAGGAGAGACATGGGGAAGATCAAGGGCTTGCATGAAGATCTCTTAAAGATGAGGCCCGCAGAACATGTCTGAAAATTGAAATTGTGTGTGTGTGTGTGTGTGTGTGTGTGTGTGTATTCTTGCACTCTTCCACAGAGATTTTGATCTCCAAGAATGGCATTTAAAGGCTAAGCCAGTTAATACTTAGCTCTGCAGGACAACACCTTTTCTTTTAGATGTAGAATTTTTATTACTTTTGTTTGAAGAGGCTTCTTGTTCCTCAAAAACCTGATGTTCTGGGCTAAATTGTTTACCCCCAAATTTATATGTTGAAATCCTAACCCCCAGTGTCTCAGAATGTGACTATATTTGGAGATAGGATCTTTAAAGAGAATTAATTTAAAATGAAAGTAGTAGGGTGGGCATTAATCCAGTAGGACTGGTGTCCGTATAAGAGGAAGAGATTAGGAGACACACATGCACAGAGAACAGACTTTGTGAGGCCACAGCAATAAGGTGGCCATCTACAAGCCAAGGAGAGAGGCCTCAGAAGAAGCCAGCCCTGCCCACACCTTGATCTCAGGCTTCTAATCTCCAGAATTGTGAGAAAATTAATTTCTGTTGCTTAAGCTACCCAGTCTGTGGTAGTTTGTTATGGAAGTTCTAGCAAATGAATACACCTGAATTCCCAAGAAGGGCACCGTATCTGAAGTCACCACTTTGTTCTTTTGATTGAAATTATTGTCATTATTTGAAAGACATCTTGTATTAGGTTTGCAGGTAGGTGCTTAAGATGCATAAGTGAAAAGATGATTTTCTGCTACCAGGATGTAATTAGGTTACAAGAGTCAGGCATCTCCCTTCTGATGAAGATTATGCCAAAAATCATCACCAAATTTTGGGTTAGGCAGGGAAATAAAGAATATGAAATCATCAATCTTATTAACAAGCTAAAGACTGGGATTTTGTCTGGACTCTAGTATTACATAATTGCTGTGTTTTAGATAAATTTTTAAAATCTCTTTGGGCTTCAGTTTCCTCTCACACCCTTCAGACTGTGATAGTCTTCAACTCCTGACTTTCTCTTTTTTTACAGATAAACAGTATGTTTCAAATATTAGGTTTAGGTTTGTATGCTGTTCTCCCTCCACATGCTTGGTAGTCTTCTTGGAAGAGTGTGTTCTCTTGCTGTGTATAAAAATACATATTTGTTGAAGACATTTAAAAAAAAAGAAAAAGAAAAGTTACCTGTAGTCTCACTTCCCAGGGGGAAAGTATTTACTTTAGGGTATAGGAGTAAAAACAAATTTCTGTTTTATTTTCTCATATTAGCAATTACAGTTATTTTATAACAATGATTTATAACCTGATTTTCACTGGATGTTATATTACCCAGATTTTCAATGTGGTGAATAGTTTTTAGTGCAGCTCACTAAATATTTCTAGTTCTCCGAATTTCAAGTACACATTGGATTCCTAAAACACTAGAGTTCCTGTGGGGCTATAAGTTTAGTTTGGCCGGTGAAGTTTAAGTGGAAGTAACTCGTACGACTTCTGGGGGAGAACATTTAATTTGCAGAGTATAACCCACCAAAGTTTTTTTTCCTTGGGAACTGCAAGGGTCAAGAAAGTGCCTGTTCTGTTAGCCCGTGTATTAGATTTTTATTGCTACTGTAACAAATCATTACAAATGTAGTGGACTTAAACAGCACAAATTTATTCTCTTACAGTTCTGGAGGCCAGAAGTTTAAAATGGGTATTATAGGCCTAAAACCAAGATGTTGGCGGGGTTGTGCTTCCTCTGGAGGCTCTAGGAGAGAATTCCTTTCCTTGTCTTTTCCAGAATCTATTATTGTATTCCGTGACTCATGGCCTCTACCTTCATCTTCAGGACCATCAGCGAAGCATCTTCTCTCTCCAATTCCGCTTCCTTCCTTGTGCTTCTGTTATACTGCCTTCTCTACTGTCCCTAGACAAATCTCCCTTTACTTCCTCTTATAAGGATATGTATAATTACATTTAGGATCCACCTGGATAATCTCAAAACAATCTCTCTATCTCAAGATCCTTGACTTAATCACATCAACAAAGACCCTTTTTCACATAAGGTGGCGTTCACAGATTCCAGAGGTTTGGATTTGCATGCCAGCGGGGTGTCCGTAGGCTGACTCTCACAGAGAGGAAAAGTGGAGCAGAACTCCCAGTCATCCCTCTGTAGACATGTGCTATGAGCACTACACAGACCTACCTATCCTTCTGTAAGCCACTAGGATTTGAGAGTGTTATTATCACGTCATAACTTACAACATACTGACCAATAAAGGAATAATTTAATAGTCTTTGAAAGTTTCACTTTTAGTGGCTGAATCTTTTTAAAAGCCTGCCATATAACTATATCATAGTTAATCTAATAAATATCCTATGGGAACTCAAGTTGTTTCTAATACGTCAATGAATATCCTAATAGATAAATCATTACGCACATCTCTGTCTGCTTAGGGAAAAATTCTAGATAATGCACTCCTGGATCAAAGGCTATATATTCGTCTAAGGATGTTTCACCTGTGGTTAACAAGGTTATTCTCATTGACACCTAACAGCAGCCTTTACAGCAGAGCCATTGTTTTCACTCTCTCTCAGGGAAAAAGACAAGATGAACAGCCCATAAGAATTTTAACTAGTTCACTAAGATAAACTTGGGAAATTGAACTCATCAATCCTATATGGAGCTGACCAGTTCTCTTGTGGATTAGACTAAATAAGGTGGAGGGTATATTTCATGGTTCTGTTTCCAAAAAGACTTACCCTGTTATGTTTCCTATATATAGAAATGTGAAGAGTATTAAAGTGGGAGGAGGTGAATACAAAATAGAAATTAGCAAATATGTAACCTTGCTCAGATAGAGAGTCTGATTGAAATGGAAGAGAGAGAACTATATATACTGATCACTTTTTTATGGGGAAAGGCCTGTATTGCAGAATGTCACCCATGTTTTCAGTGGCCTCTCTTTTTCCCCACCCCTTTGTAACTCTTGAATGCCATCCACTTTTGTTTGCAGGACAGGTTCTCTGATGGGAGGGAGAGAACTCTGTTGGGCCAGTGGAGTGGTGACTTTCCCCCTACCCCATCAATCATCAGGGTGGAGCTGACAACGCACAGCGACTCAGCCTCCATCCCAGCAGGAACTAGTTTATCATCTGCCTAAGCACCTGGTCTTCTCTTGCCAGGGCTGAGACAATCCAAGAGCCCTAGGAAGGCAGATGTCGAAAGGACGTGTTGCCAGGTGGAGATGGCAATAATTTTTTTCATAAATTGACTATTTCTGCTTCTGTCCATCCCACCCCCCTTCTCTGCCACACTTTCCAGTACTATTTAGAGCAGTCATTTCAGTCTTAGTCTGTTTGATCACCTGTCTCCTTTGTCAGACCTGGCGGGCCATTTGGCGGAGATGGCAGGGCCCATCTGTGCTTTTAGAATGAGGCTCTTTTTCATCGCTTACCTGTCTTTCCCATTCCAGAGATTCTTGGCTTAGGGGAATCAGGTGCCTCACTTTTCTGGGCTTGTTGCCACCAACTGGGTAGTTTTTAAATCTTGGGCAGGCCTTTCAAGTAGGAGAATCTATAGGTGATTATATTTTCTTGGCAATTTCCTTTCCATTCCCAGAGTACTGAAATTTACTTGGCTGTCCCCCTTGGCTCGCTTTAATGAACCCTCCACTTTAAAGGATTAACTCTTATCCTAAAAGTCTGGTCAACCAAGGCAAATGAAATTCCACATAATCTGAACAATAGGGAGCGATGAGTGGGCTACTCTCCATTTCTTGAGAAAAATATAAACCCTTGCTGAGGAGTGGAATTAAGATTATTGCACAGGGGTTTCTAGGTTTTAAAATACTATTAACAGACACTTAGGCCTATAGAACAGCCTCGATTAAGTAAGTATGTGCCACTCACACTGTTTTAGGTTTTCTTGGGTCACACATGCTTTTAAGTAAAAAGCAAGCTTGAAAAACCAAAGTCTTTCACTTTTGGACCAAATATAGGAGAGCCTGTTTTGTAAACATTTTCTACCTGTGAAAAGTGATCTCTATATAACCCAGCAACTGCATGAGTTTGGCAATTTTCTACCATGGGTTAATTTTCTCTTTAAAAATATTAGCAAAGATAAGTACAATTAGTGGTTAAATTGGAATATTTTAAAATCTAAAAGCTATTTTGTGGAGCGAGAACACAACATGAAAACAGCCTTTATGGGGCAAAGCAAATAACCTAGGTTGGAAATCTAGGCTCATGACTTGTCTCTATCTTATGGGTGAACTTAACAAATTACTCAAAGCTATATGCCCCTCTCTTCATTTGTACTTCATTTATACCAGGAGAAAATAATATTTCTCTTCTTCCTGTGGGATAGCAATTTCATATGCATAAAAGAATTAATAATTATAAAGACCATTACAGTATCATAAAAATGAAAAGAAAATGTAATAAATCCTCATTTATCTAGACATTTTTAATTTAGAATTTGGTGCAATATAGAGGGACACCATTCTGAAGTTTACAATTGTATTATATAGGAAGAAGTAGTTTGCTAAGCAAATCAAAAGGGTAAACAGAATTATTAGAAAAACCTATTTAAGAAATAAATGTAATTAAAAGCTCTTGAGTAATTGTTTAAAAGTAAGGAATGAATATTTTCAAATTAACTGTAAGCACAACCATACCTTAAAAAGATGATTCTTTATGTGAAATAAATTAATAGCATATTAGTCCTAGACATTTTTTTAGTTTTTTTTCCCCCTTCCTCCACCTCCATGTTAGATCTTGGCTCTACTATGACCCCAAAATTATGTTCTTATTTTTCATTAAAGTGCAAAGAAACCATGAATTGCATTGTAATGAAGGGCTGCCTCTGAACATACAATGAATGTGCCTGCAAAGCAACATGTTATGGTCATAGGATAAAGGAAGCATTTGATTCTCACTAATAATATTTAAGTTGGAATTTAGAAATGAGTAGACTTTTAGTCATATGGTTGGGAAAAAGAGCTTTCTGAGGGGACAGCATAAGAAGAAAGCAGACAAGGGCACGATGTATTCAGCAACTGTCAAATAGCTCACCAGTGCTGTAGAATAAGGTACAGAAAAGTCAATCAGGGGCAACTTTGAAAAATAGATTGCGTGACATAGACCTGCTTTGGGGGCCATGCTATGATGTTTAGAATTTATTCTGATGAACATTAGAACATCTGGGTATATTTAAGGAGGGTGATATAATGAGATATGTAATTTTGGAAGAGCTTAAGGGTGAAACTTGAGAATGACCTCAAATGTGGAGAGGAGTTTGGGGTTTGTGTCAGAGTTAGGATGGGGAATCAGCAAGGATATCTACTGCAGACTTAGCTTGGTAAAGTTCAACAGTTGCTTTTAAGGCTGCATCAAAGAAGCCCTAAGATGAAGTAGTCCATCAAAACAGCATTATCCAAATTTCATATTCCCTATATTGAAACACCGAGAAATAGTTTAGAACTTATTTATGTAGATAAAAAGGGAACTAAATTATAACTTGTCGCTAAACCAAAGAATATTGTTTAAGTACCCAAAGTCTGTAAAGTTAGAAGAAATTAGCGTTGAGGACAAACCAAAAAAAAAAAAAAAAAAACTTATAGCAAATGGGAGGTAAAGAAGAAGAGTCAGTGAAGGAATCCAAGAAGGAATCCCCAGAAGAAAATTAAAAGTACAAGGTAGACTGGAATATTATTGAAGCCAAGGAAAAGGAGAATTCAGGAAAATAAAATAAACATTCTTAAAATTTTCAGATGCCACAGATGAGGGTTAAGCCATTGGTATTTAATAAATGCAAAGACATTTATAGCCTTCAGAAGTATAATTTCAGAGAAGAGAATGAGATGACAAAATAGAGAATACAGTAAAGGAGGGGTTGAATGATAAGCACCATGGAAAATAGGCATTTTTCTCTTAAAAATAAAAGCAGAGAATGAAGGACTTCTATAAATTATAAAGAAAATATCAGTGGAGAGGGTAACACTAAAGACTGAAGAGATCAAAGACATAGTTCATGAAAGTAAGTCCTATGGAGTGTAAGAGTAGACAGTTTTAAGTTCAAGTGCAGGTGTCAATCTTGGAAAGAAAAATGGCTTCAGAATTTTTAGAGATAGGAAAACAGACAATATTACTGAAGCTATGGAGTTTTGAAGTAATAGCAAAAGATATTGGAGGAATTTACCTCGGTTGTACTGGTTTTTCTTCATTGAAACTGAAGCTCCATCAGTGGAAAAGAGTGAGAGTCGGGTGGTTTGGGCATGCAGGAAAGATGAGAAATACCGACTGTGGAATGGGCCAGGGAATTGACTTAAGATGAAAAGCAATATTGGGTAGTAGCATCTTGAACAAAGATGATTTTGAATGTGTTTCATTATGCATATTGATCTTTTTTACTTTTTATAAAAGACATGTTCAGCTTGAAAAAGTGGAAAAAATTATAATACTAAGAGTAAGTGATCTTATGTCTTAGTATATTTTTCTATGTATTTACTAGTGTGTGTGTGTGTGTGTGTGTGTGTGTGTGTGTGTGTGTGTGTGTGTAAGGGTGTTCTTGTATTGTCAGGGTCATAGGAGGAAAAAAATGTCATGTACTCAAGTATGGTAGCTGAGGAGACTTCAGTAAGAGTTCATTTATAAAGATGTTGGTGGGTACAGAGAAATCAAGGTGAATTGGTAAATTATCCTAGGGGTGAAGTACCCTAGAGCTAGCCACAGGTTGGGGAGGGTCGGACTGCTGAGAGAGTTAGAGGAGAGGGCGTTAGTGAAAAGTAGTGAGATATGTCACTCTAGAGAGGGCCATTCAGCAGGAGCTGTGCTTCTTGATGGTCAGTGAAACTGTGCTGTAATCCAGGGAAGCTGGTTTCCAGCAGAGCAGAGATGGGTAGAATGGATCTGGAGAGGCCAGCAGACAATAAATAAAATATTCATTCAGGATTGGAATTCAGCAGCCTTGAAGCAGAAACAAAGATAGATGGTTGACTTTACCCCACACCTTAAGTTGAGGTGCACATATGTAGGGAAGAGCAGTAGGACTTCAGTGGGAGATGGGGGAGTCCGGACTACTTCAGGACAAGCTTGAATAACTCAAATCACGACTAAACAGTGTTCAAGAGACCATTGTTCAAGTGAAAGCCAGCATTTTTTTTCTCTTTGCTATTAAATAAAGGGAGTAGCAATAGCCTGCTGGACTTACAAACTCTTTCACTGGACTGGATATTTTTTTTGGACTTTTGGAAGGAAAAGTAAGGGCAACTCTGGTATGAGGTCATTAAAACATCCCAGATAAAGTGCAAGTGAGAATTTAAGTAATGCTGTAGATGCACTCTTTCATATTTTTACTTTTATGAATCAATATGTCTTAAAATGGAAATAATGTTTCCTTTTCTTCTAAAACACTTTTTATATTTATGTTATCTCTTAAAACCAAATACAATTAAACATATAGGAAGTATTGTGGTAGAGAAGAAGTTATAAAGAAAAGAAAAACAAGAAAGGCTGTAGTTGACATGATAATTACTAAAACAAATTTTCAATCAAAATGCTTCTGAATATTTTTTGGCAGGTGCTTATTGATGCAAATTGAAAAGAAAATGAAGTAGGGAGATTGCCATTTAAAACTTAATTAAATTAAGACTTAAACATCAGTTCAATCTTTTACAGTTCTGAATAAACAGGGGACAAAACTAGGATGTAACCAATGAGAAGAAGAAAAAAATTGAGAAGCAGCTTAGGTTATTTTTCAATTTATCACTTCTAGCCCAAATGAGAGATGAAAAAAAGGAGACAAAGAAGGTCTCTAAAGATTCTCTAGTGGCATCTTCGAAATTGCACCTATTATACTTATGCCATTACCATGCTTATGATAATATCCACACAGCATAACCCCATAGTTTTCAGAAAATTCCATGTTATTCCGCCATGCATCTATTAGAAATACAAAGAAACCTTGCAAGAGATTGCAGCACGTATGGACCTTATTGGAATAGGTAAATATTTGCTACAGAGATCTTGCTTTGAAATCTCCTGGGAATTGTGACGTAAATGTCATTATTCTAGTCTCCTTCCTTTATCAGATTTCCTTATCCTGTTTCAAATACAGGAAAACTACCTGGTTTTATGGTTGCCTTTCGTAAAATCTGTTTTAGTCCATAAATATGAGCATTCTGTTATAGACTTTAAGTAGACTTAAAAGTTATCTATGCCAGTCTCTAATACTCAGAGTTTAAATGACTTATGTGTTATAAACATACTGAGCATCATTATAAATGCTGCTTTATGCGAGGCGCTAGGTTTGCAGAGATAACATGTAGTCTCCCCCTGTCAAGGGGTTTACATTATGTTATTAGAAGCAGTTATGTAAATAAAAATATGTCACACAGCATACCACATGCTACAATTCCAGCAGAGTTCAGTACTCCAGGAGGATGACAGTACTGGGTGTTCCTGACTCTGTCTAGGAAGCCTTGAGAAACTTCTTAAATAAAAGGACACAAAATGGGTCCTAGAGAACATGAGCAAAGTATGGTTTTTAGTTTCTATTTAATTTTAAGCTCAGGTTTAGATTCGCTTTTATCTCTGTACTGGTAAAAATTCTTATTCAGAGTTTTTAAAAGAAATGTGTCAGAGAATTACTTCAAAGCAGTTTTAATATGATCGCACCTAAGCAAAGTTCTACTGATTACAGGAAATGGAGACATCTTGATGTTATTAAATTATATTTAATATACATTAACTGGAAGCTTATGTGCAAAAATTCTGTATTAGGATGTGTAAATGTGTATAAATATACAAGAGTAAAGACCATGACCTTAGGTTGCTTTACATTTGAGAAAGTAAGATGGACACACACAGGAATAAAGTCTGTTTCCAAAAAAGTCTGTGAGTAGTTATTGCACGTACAAAAGAGCTATAATCTAGGTATGGAAAGAGCAAAATTTTTCTCAGGGAGAACCTCAAAAGTTTCTTAGAAGAAATAAGGATTTCTATTCACATAGTTTGAATGGTTTTCTCAATTATTGTGGCTGAATTGTACCGGTAATGGATTTGTACTGATCCATATGTGTCCAGGATCAACTGTGAAAAGATCATAAATTCACAAATTGCGCATCACAACCATGTGTGTAATCCATAGGAAATGCAGTAATATGGTGCTCCTGTGCTGGAATAGACTGTGACCTTCATCTTAATGTCTCATGGAATCTCTTTACACTGCAGCGCCAAGTGACACCATGAGTCCCAACCAGTGGGAGAGGGGGAATAAAAATCCAGCCAAGTCTCTGTGAATTACGCACAATTTGCAAATTATTTTATCTACACAGAACCTCTGCTAATCTAATGCAAGCAATGGGGCTGTATCTGCCAGTAGATATGATTTTTTAAGCAGGTATCAAGTGAAGAAAAAAAAGAGTTGAGAGTAACTGAAACCGGTTGGCTAGAATAAAAAAAGTTTAAGGCATGTCCAAGGTTTAGGTTCCTGCCAAAACTTTTTACTGGTGTTGGCAGGAAATGCAGAAGCTTCATATTCTCAGACAGCAGACTTACTAGATCAAGCACTGAAATCCTTATGATATCATGGGAATTTCAAATCTTCACAGTATCCTCAACTGTAAAATGGGACCAATTGGCCTGTCAGAGTTCATGAAGTAAATTAAAAATGACTGGACAAAGTGATTTTTTAAAAGAGCAAATACAAAGTGCTTTATAAATGCTAAATAATCATATTAAATTTCCAGACACTATGGCAAGTGGCAATAGATAAAGGCTGAGTAGATTAGGGCCTATTTGATTTGCATTCTACTTCAAGAAAATAGAGTTTTTGAAGTAATTTTGTTTTTATACACTGTCGCTTCTAAAGAGCTATAAATCTTGTTTGTGTCTCTGAGGCTCTGTGAAACTCTTGATTGAAATGAAATGTATCATCTGGTTTCTGTGTTGATTTTGAGCAAAGAAAGAGTGAGTAGATTCTCTACGCTGCAAAAGCGTATGAGATATAGTTGCACTTTTTCTAAGGCAAAATTTTACTGCCTATTGCCATAAGAAATGAAATTGTGCTTTCATATAAAAACTTAGTAGGGATGCTTTCTAGTGTTTAGAATGAAAAGACACAACTGTAAAGGTTTGAACTCCATTCTATTACTGATTATTGTACCCTGAATCTAGTTTACAACTTTGGAGACAGTGAACACGTGTTTGAGTGCAAGACATTCTATTGTATATAATCTCTGCTCTAAAAATGAGTTAATAGATTTCCTTCATATAAATTTTTAAAGTTAAGAGCTAAACTTTGTTGCCACACTCTCTAGTTGCCTTGGAGAGTTGCTTATAACCACACTGGGACAGAGAGGAGTGAGCTTTTGTTATAAGCCCTGGCAATATGTGAGGCTGTTTGTTTTATAGCATAATCCTGCCTGTACTGACTAATGCATCACCATTAAACAATTTTTTTATTCTCATTAGAACAAAATGAAATCAACAGATTTTAAGTATTGTCTAAATAAGGCATGCAATTTTTACCTTGTATCCTTCGAGAAGACTTAAGAAAAGGTGAAAATTTTATTTATAAATTTCTTCTAATTAATTCTCTTTTTATGGAAATTATGCTTACTTGCTTCTTTGCATTTCTACAAAGAGATCCCCAATGCTTCCCTAAGTCCTAAGTTTTAAACAGTGGCCTGGACAGAACAGGGTGGTAAAGCATGGGCAATTCTACCACTCACCTCCATTTTCTGAAAAAAATGTCAATGTTGGGCTCAAGAACCATCTGGACAATTGAGAAATCCCACTTTCAGTCAGAGAAATCCAGCATTGGTTCATTGGAGTGTCACCTGTACATAAACACAAGATCCTGTACTTAGAATGGTCCCTAGAATGATTTAATGATCTGCCATCACCATTTCGAAGTCCTTACTGATTTTCAAACAAGAGGCCTCACTTTTGCAGTTTACACTGGGACCTGCAAATTAAGTAGCTGATCCTGATTTGGAGTACTACATTGAATTGCATAGGAAGTCTAGTACAGCTTAAGCATTTTGACAGGTCTCTGTCTTTTGGTATCAAGGTCTCATTTTGATATAAAGAGGCAAAATACTCTCTTCTCTAGAGAGAGCAGGGACCCCCCCAAGTTTGATAGATACCATATAACCTACTTCATCTTTGGTATTTCTAATCTCAAAAGAAGGGAAAGGGGTAAAGCACGCCTTGCATTTGGAATACCTCAGGCCCAGAAAAATAAGCACAAACTCAGAAGCCTCGTGTTAGAGGCCAGCAGTGACCAATGAGGCTAATTGTAAAATAATGAGAGTGAATTAAATAGTTGTCATTAAATAAGAAAATAAGTTTATGAAAGTCTACTTGTAATATAAATAACACATTTAAAATGGTCCCTTCATCATTTTCAACTCCATATGGTTTTTGCTAACTATGTAGCCTCAAAATCATGTTTTCACTGCATCAAGTAGTTCCTTCCAGTAAATAAAATTTGGTCATCCCAGGTTGCAGTTGAGCATTAAATTTCATTTTGAATCACTCATATAGATCTCTCCACATTTAATTTGCTATCACTCTTCCCCTCTTCTTCCTCCCCGTCTTCATCCACACCCAGAATATTTTGCATTTCATGTGAGTAATTGGCCTCCATCACTAGACAATGAAAACATAAAAGGCAATAGTATCTCACTTTTTATATTTCCAGTTCATTACAGAGTAGGTATTCAGAAAGTTTTCAATTTATTGAATGAGTCTTTCCATTGTCAACTTAGGAAAAGTCTGAGTTAATAGGCAGTGAAACAAATCTATGAGATTTTTGACAGTGAAACGATATGACTCAATTACCAGTTTGTCCCTTCATTGCTTTTTATGATACGCCATACATCTGTATTAAGGATAAATCCTACTTGGCTTTAAAAAGAGAATTTAATAGCTTTAAAGAAAGAAAAAAATATTTTAGGTATAAAAACAAAGGACAACCATCTGCCCATTAGCAGGCAATAAGCAAATATTTAAGGAATGAATGAATAAAACTATCGCCTTCACTTGGATACTACTACTACTACTAATAATAATCATAAATACATATAGTATACCATGTGGCAGAGACATTGCTAAATGTTTTATATGTATTATCTCAATTCTAAGAAGTAACTAATATAACTACCCTAAGTTGCAAATGAGGAAACTGATAGAGAGAGATTCAGTAATTTGCCTGAGGTCACTTAGCTGGTAACTGGAAAGATAAGATTTAAAGCTGGGCAGTTTACCTCTACAGTCTGTGTTCTTAACCACTAGAGATAGGTTTTATCATTGTCAGAATATTCACTCTCCTTCCCTACCAGATCCATTTGTATGGCAGGAATATATTTCTCACCTCACTTAAGTCGCAGTTGGCCATGTGACTTGCTTTGGCCAATTAAATATGAGTGGACATACTACATGCCACTTCTGAGCAGAAGATTCAAGAACCGTCATGTGGTTTCTTTATCCATTTCTTTTTTTCTCTCTTGATAAGCGTGTCTTAGGGACTGTTCCTTCATCCTAGGTTGGGTCCTAGGATGAAAAGCTGAAGATAACCCATGTTAAACCTCTGATGTCACGGAATAATTATTCTTTGTTGTAAGCCACAGAAGTGCGAATAGCGCTGATATGAAATGTGAGTGTTCAAATATCTCTTTGAGATTCTGATTTCAATTTCTTTTAATATATACCCTGAAGTGCAATTGCTGCTTCAAAAAATAAGTCTATTTTTAACTTTTTGAAGAATTGCCATGCTGTTTTCTATAACAACTGTACCATTTATATTCTCACAAACAGCACATAAGGGGTTCCTATTTCTCCTCATCCTCAGCAACATTTATTATTTTCTCATTTTTTCATAGTGGCCATCTGGAGAGGTATCAAGTGGTATCACACTGTGATTTTGATTTTCATAATGATTAGTGATGTTGAACATCCGATTCTGATACTGCTATACATGTATACTGGGAATCGAACAATTAAATAAGTGGATGGTGGATGGTAGGAACCAAGTTTTTCGTGTTACAGTGGGAATATACAGATAAACAGGGAACAAGTTGAGAATGATCCATAATGTAATGGATTAGAGTTGGAGACTTCAGAATGTACTCATGTTTAGTTTAATATAGATACAAATGGTTATATATATAAATATTTATACATAAATTAGTATACCCATATATATTTTCTCGCTCTGTCAGCTGAGAGCCTAAAAGAAATGATACCCTAATAGCAACAAGCATACTTAGTACCCAAATCCTGGTTTCTAATTTAAATTCTATAATAAAAAGAACCAGAACACCTTGGAGAAATGGCTGATTCTAGCACTGAAAATATGCAAGATGATCCTGGAGCATCTTATTGTGACAGAAAGTAAGGAAATACTATAAACACACACACACGCACACGCACACGCACACGCACACGCACACACACACATGCATGCAGATTGGCAAGGGACCTAGGAGCCAATTGAAAGCGCTCCCAGTGCCCAAAGCTAGAACAGTTTGAATAACACAGTACTAGGTTATAACACAAAATATAAAATAAATATCCATGTCTTTACTGATAAAAATAAATGATTAAATAAATTCAGGAGAAGAGACAAATCTCCCATGCAGAACTCCAATTTATGTAGATCCATTTTCCTCAAGAATGGAAGTGTAAATCCTCATTCCTTAAGTGAGGGCTGTGCATACAACTGACCTCTAAAGAGTATACTACAGAGAAACCTGACAAACACTGCCTCAGCCAGGTGATCAAGGTCAACATCAACAATGATAAGCCATGTTGATAGTTTGTACCCTTATTATGATGTAATGAAAATGGCACTGCCTTCGTGATCTTCCTCCCAATAACCTTTAGCCCTGAATATTCATGAGAAAAACATTGGAAAAATTCCAGTAGTGGAACATCTTACAAAATTCTTGACCAAAACTGTCTAGTTTCAGTTATTGCAAGTGATATCAGCTCTCAATTCAGCACTATTTTATTTTTACTTTTCTCCATTGTATTACCTTTGCTCCTTTTTCAAAGATCAGTTGACTCTATTTATGATAATTTATATCTGGGCTCTCTATTCTGTTCTATTTATCTATTTGTTCTTTCACCAATGTCACACTGTTTTAATTATTATAGTTTTATATTAAGTTTTAAAGTAGGGGTTGTGTCAATCTACCAACTTTGTTCTCCTTCAACATTTTGTTGACTATTTTAGGTCTTTTTACACTCCAAGAATCAGTTTGTCAATATCAGTAAAATAACTTGTTGAGATTTTGATTGTGATTGCATTGAATCTTTAGATCAAATTGGGAAGAATTGACACCTTGACAATATTGAATCTTCCTAATCATGAACCTTGAATATCTTTTCATTTACTTAGTTCCTTGATTCTGTTCATTAGAGTTTGGCAGTTTTCTCTCAGATAGATCCTGTACATATTTTATTAGATATACCTAAGTATTTCATTTTCGAATATTAATAAAAATGATAATCTTTTAAATCAAATCCCACTTGTTACTTATTGGTACACAGGAAAGCAATCGACTTTTGTACTATAACTTTGTATCCTGTAACCTTGCTATAATTGCTTATTACAGTCTTTTTGGCTGATCCTTTCAGATTCTTACATAGATGATCATGTCATCTGTGAACAAAGACAGTTTTATGTCTTCCTTCCCAATCTGTATACTTGTTATTTCCTTGCCTTTCCATAGTTGCACTAGCAAGGACTTCCAGTACAACGCTGAAGGAGTGGTGGGAGGGGACATCTTTGCCTTTTACCTGGTCTTACGGAGAAAACTGTAAGTTTCTCCCTGTTAAATATAATGTTAGCTGTAGGTGTTTTGTTTTGGTTTGTTTTTTTTTAGTAACGTGGGGGTAAGGTGCAGGGGGAGGGAAAGTATACTCTAGTCCTGTGCTCAGGCCCCAGCGAGCCTATGCCTCTGGACTGTGAACCTCTCAAGTGTTTCCCATTCTTTCTCCCGGCTTAGGTAGGACAGGATGACTGGACTGGGCTGGGGTTGGGGAGTGCCCTTTCACAGGTGTCAGCCGGGCTCTGCTAAAAGCCCAGCAGGCTAGGCTCTGGTTAATTTGTTTCACCTGAGGGCAGAAGAGACACGTGCTCTGGCATATTTCAAAATGGTTCCTTTTCACCTTCCCTGCCAGAGCCTGGGGGAAATATTTCTCTGATATTTACTTTGGAAACCTGGGTGAGCTCCTCAAGGTAAGTCTCTCAACATTCTGGGGGGTCCCCTGAGATTGGGTCCCCCTCGAGTTTTAACGCTCAGATTTGTCTGCCACGAGCCTCCAGCAAAACCTCCACTTCAGTCCCGCTTCAATTTCTCCCCGGAGTCTCTGCTCGGGCGAGCCCAGCCCTGAAGCCCAAAGCCGGACTCACCAATCTGGGAGGCAAGGGTTTGCTCTGTGTCCTCTCTTCTCTTAGGAATCCAAGAAGAGTTTCCGATTTTTCAGTCTGTTTAGCTTTTTACTTGTCTGTAGGATGGAGTGGTGATTCCCAAGCTCCTTTCATGTGGAACTGGATAGTGGAAGTTAAATTGTGTTTTTATATCAGTTTTGCTACATGGTTTTATTTGAGCGAGCTGAATGGAGAAAAGTACTGATTTGAATGCTGCCTCTATTGTTTGCTAATTGGATGTGCTTGGATGTCTCAGATCTCAGTTTCTTCAGATAAAAGGAAATGAGAATATAACTCATTGGATTGATATGTGCATCAAATGAGATCATTTCTATCTAGAGGAAAGCTGTGTGCCTCTCACACAGTAGGTTCTAAGAAATATTTATTCTTTTTTTGTCCACATTACATTTAGGAAGGTTTTTGTTTGTTTGTTTTGTTTTGTTTTTAAATAAGAAATATGGTTAAGGTATAACAGGAAATGGGGAAGTTTTAGTTTGTATCTGAAAATGATAATTTGAGGAAATGTAAAATTAAAATCCAGAGCCCCAAAGACATAGTTTGAATTCTTTAATATGTATTTCTACAGGACCTGAAGTGCGGGGAGGAGGAATTGTTATATTTATTTTACTTTATATACATAGAATTTATTTATATTTTATGTATATAAACTCATGCATTTATCTATGTGTATACATTAGTATATATGTGTGCATATACATATACTTTCTGACTCAGAAATTTAATCTCATAGAATGCATCCTAATATTTGTAATTTCAAGGATTTTTTTACACTATTATTTAAAATAACAAACATTGGTAACAATTTGATTTTAAATAAATGATGATACAGATATGAAATGGAATATTATGAAGCTTAAAATTGTAGACTTCCATGAAGAAAAAAAGAAGCCAGTCACAGACTGGGAGAAAACATTTAGAATACAAAGAAATCACATTTGTTTATATAAAGACATAATATAAATTAACTAATTAAAAATTTTATTTGAACACACACTTCAAAATAATTACTTTATGAGGTGTTTAACCTTATTAATGAGGAAATACAAAATAAAACCACAATGTAATTCCACCCCACAACTATAAAATGGCTAAAATTGAAAGAAAAAAAAAACTAACAATATCAAGTGTTAGCAAGGACATAGACTCTAACTCTCATGCATGGCTGGTGTGAATGTAAAACAGTATGAGCCCTCAGGAGAGCTGTTGGGAACAGTCCAATAAAGTTAACCAGACACCTGTTACCTAGCAGTTACACCCAGGTCTATCTATCCCCAAGAGAAATGAGTTTATATGTACATAAAAGATTTGTACAAGAACGTGATAGCACTTTAGCGTAAAATGAACAAAAACTAGAAACCAAATGTTCACCAAGTGCTACAGGAAATACATTGTGTTATATTCATAAAATGGAATATTCATCAACCACAAAAAAGGAACAAAGTGTTGAGACACTCAGTGGCATAGAGAGCTCTCCAAACATTGTGTTGATCTTTTGTGTTGATCTAGAGTGCCAACTGCATGTTCCATTTGACAAGAAGGTATGGCAATAGAAACCACAGCAGTGGTTGCTGGCATTGGAAAGGATATGAAGACACTCTTCATGGTGATGGAAATATTCTCTCTTGATTTGATCTAAGGTTACCGAATATATGCATTTATCAAATTTCATCAAACTATAGCCTTGAAATTTGTGCATTTTTCCCATAAGTAAATTATGCCTCAATTTTAAAAACTTACAAAGTATAGAGCATTACCCCAAATGAAAAATTGTACCAAATCAGGATCCCATTTAAGCAAATATGTTTGAGTGCCAGGCAATGCCAAGGAATGGGGCCTCAAGGGTGAGCAAAAGCAACAAGGCTCTTTTTTGCATGAAATGAATAGATCGTGATAGAGAAAAAGAGATATATGCTTCAGAAAGGAGGAATGGGTAGAAGAGGAGAAAAAAAAAAACTTGACTGTTTGGACTACCAATTATGACTGTTTGTATCCTGTATCATAATAGGTGGTAGGAATGACTAATCACAGTATGAAGTAACTGAGCCAGGGATGAGAGGGGCATGCCTTCTGGAAACTTTTTGGAAGCAATGCTGATGACTTTTGTCTCCCAATGTGCCTCATTTTTCTTTTCTACAAGTTCTGTGCTCTCCATGGTTATATTTCTATTACAACAGAATATGTATCAATTCTGCATGTAGGGTTTTTTCAGCTTCTTATTTTTCCAGTTTTATTGAGATAGAATTGACATACAGCACTAAGTTTAAGCCGTACAGCATAATAACTTGGCTGACAAATACTGTGAAATGATTACCACAGTAAGTTTAGTTAACATCCATCATCTCATACAGATACAAAATAAAATTTTCTTGCCATGACAAGTCTTAGGATCCGTTTACTCTTTTAACAATTTTCAAATATACCGTGCAATAATGTTCACTACAGTCAGCATGTCACATTACATCCCAGTACTTGTTGATCTTATAACTGGAAGTTTGTATCTTGACTTCTTTTAATCAGTTCCCCTACCTCCCTACTCCCTTTCTCTGGTAACACAAATCTCATCTCTTTGTTTATTTGTTTTTATATTAATGTATAAGAAAGATCATACAGTATTTCTCTTCCTCTGTCTGACTTATTTCACTTAGCATGAAGCCCTCAAAGTCCGTCCATGTTGCAAAGGCAGGATTTTCTTATTTTTTATGGCTGAATAATATTTCATTGTGTGTGTATCACATTTTCTTTATCCACTTATCCATCGATGGACACAGATTGTTTCCATGTCTTGCTATTAAAAATAATGCTGCTATGAACATGAGGGTTCTGATATCTTTTGAAAATGTGTTTTTGTTTCCTTCAGATAAATATTGTTTTCCATAGTGACTGTACCGACAGTGCGCTCTACCAACAGTGCACAAGGGTTTCACATCCTCACCAGCATTTTTTATTAGAATGGCTATGTGATGATGTTTGAGTGCTATCTCATTGTGATCTTGGTTTGCATTTTCCTACTGATTAGTGATGCTGAGTACCTTTTCATATATCTGTTGGCCATTTGTATATCTTCTTTGGAAAAAAATGCCTATTTAGATCCTTTGTCCATATTTTAATTGGATTTTTTGTTTGGTGTTCCTGTTACTGAGTTCATTATTTATTTTCGATGTTAATTTCTGTGAGCGGTGTAAGTAAGGGTCTAGTTTCACTCTTTTGCTTGTAAGTATCCATTTCTCCAAGTACCATTTATTGAAGAGACTGTCTTTTCTCCATTTAATATTCTTGGTTCCCTTGTCAAGTATTTATTGACCATAATGCATGGGTTTATTTCTGGGCTCTCAGTTCTTTTCCATTGATTTATGTGTCTGTTTTTATGTCAGCATTATGCTGTTTTGCTGACTATAGCTTTATAATATAGCTTGTAATCAGGAAGTATGATTCCTCCAGCTTTGTTCTTTCTCAGAGTGCTTTGGCTATTCAGGGTCTTTTATGGTTCCATATAAATTTTAAGATTATTTTTCTACATTTTTTATGCCACTGGAATCTTCACAGGATTGCATTGAATCTATAGATGGCTTTGGTAGTACTGGAATTTTAACAATATTAATTTTTCTTAACCATGAACATAGGTTTTATTTACTGGTGTCTTCTTTCATCAATATCTTGTAGTTTTCAGTGTACAGATCTCTCACTGCCTTGGTTAAATTTATTCCTAAATAGTTTATTATTTGTCATGCTAGTGTAAATGGATTGTTTTATTTTTCAGATAATTTGTTGTCACTGTATAGAAATGTTACTGCTTTTTATATGTTAATTTTATATCTTATGACTTAATCTAATTTGTTAATTAGAACTAACAGTTTTTTTGGTGCAGTCTTTAGGATTGTTTATGCATGAAATTATGTTATCTGCAAATAGAGACAATTTTACTTCTTCCTTTCCAATTCCAATGCTTTTTATTTCTTTTTCTTTCTCTATTGCTCTGGCTAGGACTTTCAGTACTATGTTAAAAACAAGTGGTACAAATGAGCACCCATGTCTTGTTTCTGATCTTAGAGAAAAACCTTACTTACTTCACATTCGGGTATAACATTAACTGTGGGCTTGTCATATAGGGCCTTTATTATATTCTATACCTAATTTGTTAAAAGTTATTATTATTATGAACAGATGTTGAATTTTGTCAAATGCTTTTTCTGCATCTCTTAATATGGTCATATAATTTCTTTCATATGTGTCACATTTATTGATTTGCATATGTTAAACCATCCTTGCATCGCAGGGGTAAGAAAGAAGATGGCTTTTTTTTGAAGAACTCTACCAGGAGGTCTAGGCAACAGAGAGAGAAATAACAGGTGATGCTAGAAAATCAATTGGGGCAAAAAATACATGGGGGCTTTAAAAGCTACATTAAGGATTTGAGTTTATATCCTAAAGGTGATAGAAATTATGGTGGACTTTAAAGTGATTAGATTTGCTGTAGAAGGAAGAAGGCTGTGCTCACCGCAGCGCGTCAAGTCGAGAACGATGATCATAAACGCCTCACCTGAGACTGTGTGTCTTACAGAGACGTTTTCTAGGTGGACATGATTTTTCTATGGTTATAAATCAGAAATGCATCCTGTAGATCTCTATTTTCTCACGAGACCTCTTTCCCCGCAACACCTGTCTCCCATATACCAATAAAACTACCCTTTCTTTGAAGTTTTTATGCTCCTTTGTGTGCCAGGATTCCATGAGGGGATAGCACATTATATGTACTGACTAAAACAGTATAATGTCTTATATTATTGATCTTTAAAATACTTTGTTCCAGCTTCAATTGATGATGAATACTCTGATATACTAAGAACCATGTTCATCTTCTATTTATGCTCTTTTGACTTAAACTCAGATTATGTCAGAGAAACTTGAATGGGTGTCACCACTTCATAATCCTCTGACTAACCTTTGCTCTTTCCTCAAGCTTTGGAGGAAGCTGAAAAAGTATCCTGTCCACAAAAAGATACTGAGCGCTCCGCCATTTAGTCAGTTACATCCACATTAAAGTTGACATGTAGAAATGGCTGCTCACTGCCAGCTCTTCCACTCTTGCCCTTTTCTCCCCGCCTCTTTCCCCACTCTGAGTCCTCCCACGCATTCCAAACCATCTTATTTATAATTGGGTGGAGGTGAAAAGGGTAAATAAAAAACTAGCTTGCGATTCTAACACATTATTGCCATTTGTTATGAGTGTCGTTGATGGACTGAAGTAACTGAATGAACAGTTACCAAATTGGTGAGTGAATTTTCAATACTTGCTGCCCAGTCCTGCTCACGTTTCCATCTTCTGCATGATGGTACTCCATGATATGATCTGAAATAGCAAAAGTTTTACTTGTATGTTAATTATTGGAATTCTGAAAATCTATGTACTCATGCATATTTCTATTTTTCAATATGGCATTCCATGTTATTTTAAAAGAAATAGTGTGTAATAAATATTACATAAGATTAGGATGATTTAGTAATTGGAATATTTTGTGACACAACTTGTTAACTGTGGCTTAACTATGTATTGAATCATGCACACCCGATTTGAAAGAAATCACGTAAAAATTATTTGAGGGTTTTATCCAATGTGAAGAGATTGAAAAAAAATGTAGTTTATGAGAACATTCTAATTGTATTTAGAAAAATCAGTATCACTGTACTGCTTCAGTTATTGTAAATTCAAAATATTTATCATGAGCTCAGTTTCATCCCATAAGAAAATGTATAAAATGGGAAAAGACAGGGAGACGTGTAGGATTGAAAAGATTTCCCCCAAAACCAAAACTTACAACTTTTTTGCCTGCCCTGGAAATTTTATAACCCAACTAAGAGTGCAATCACAAGATTTTCTATTTGTAAAGTGTATGCTTTCCTTTTGAAAAGAGAAAAAAAAGCGACACACATTTTCAGGCAGTTTTAGAAAAAGAGTCGAGTCTCAGAACCAATGAGGGGGTTATGCCACATGTCAAGTATTGTCTTTCCTAACTGCATATTTAAAAATAGGGTATGAACTCCAGATTAATTTGTGGACCCACTAGATATATTAGGAAACAGTCAGACCAGGACTGTTTATTACCCAACTCCTCAAAGTTCCTTCCTTGACTGAAAGACTTCCCCAGGTTTACTGCCAGCTCAGAGTCAGAGTCCAGTCACTCCAAATATTCCTGTTGCCTTTGCTGAAAGACAGTTACTCAAGCTATTGGCTCCAAGTCCCTTTTAGGAGAGAAAGGAGAAAGGCTGACAGGACACACTTATGACAGCATAGCAGGGAACTGCCTCAAGAGGACTTGTAATCATCCCATCCTACAGAGGATATCTGCAGAGTTTTCCAAGGAGGCAGTGCCCCCTTGGAAATATTGCTCCAGGCTTCTATGAAAAGTGCCCTGAGCCCTCCCAGGGGACAATAGGTGAGTCAGTCACACATAAGAAATCCACTCCAATATTTCTATTAACCTGAGCTTTTGGACTTATTCCTTTACATTATAGCAAGGAAATTGCACATCTCAACTTCATTTAGACCAATATGACACCCAGGTTTTAATCATCTATGTGAGCAGATAGTGACGGCCTTTTACAGTTGCTCAAGCTAACATATGGAATTCAGAATCCCTCATAGCTACACCCATATTGATACATTTGGCTATTCCAATCTTATTTTCTTTCCACCCTGGACACTTATATTCCATTTTTGCACATATGTATTAATTTCTGCCAATATAAACTAACCACATTTTGCAATTTTTTCAGTGTGTAAGTTGAGTCCTCCCATAGTTGGGTTGCATTTGACTCTAATATGAGTCTGGAGGCCACTAGGGATAGTAATGTAGGCCTTCTGGAAATAAGTGTGTCCTCGTGATGGAAGGTCATTACCGTGTCCTCATGTTAGGAGAAGCAAGTTTCTCAAACAGGAGGAGCAAAATCTGCTGGTGAGGAAGGCTCAAGGGATTTCTAGAGAGGTCAGGATACTCAATTCAGCCGAATCCACCTTCATTCACCTTCAATCGCCTTCATTCCATCCTTTTCCTATCAATATTCACACATGTTTGATAAGGATGAGAAATTAAGGAATCATAACTGGGAGCTAAAAGAGATTCTTTTATGGTTATCACAGAATTCCCTTTCCCAGATTCTCTTAACTGTGCCTGGAGGTATTCATTTTATTTCTACCACTTTTCCAGTGTAATAAAAAATACTTAGCATGCTGCACAGTCCCAATAGCAATACTCCCATTGCAATAGCCTTTTGAAACATTACTTTTCTTTTCTAAAATCTTCCCTTTGATAGGCATATTATTTAAAGAAACATTTAGGGCTTATGTCTTAAAAGTAAAAGTGCCCATTGTGGACATTGTAGTAGGATTTGGTGGAAAATTAAAGTAATTAAGTGAATGCTAGTGTCCTCTATTCAGAAGTTACCTATCTCACTATTTTAGTTTTTTTGTTAGATACTTAGCTTAAAATTCAGGTTTTTGCCACAAGATAATAAGACATCAGCTTTGAAGAGGCTCAATCTAAATTCTTTGACTAAATATAAATATCAGAAACAGCCCAATCCAGCACATAATTCAGTTTCTTACATACTGACTATAATACATTAATTAAAATGTGTTGTTATTTCAAGAGCAAAATCACAATTACATAGCTGAAAAAAGGGAGTTTAAGCAAATGCAACCTGTGTCTCGTTACTGTTCTCCGAGATCCTCAGAGATGTCTTGATGATGTTCCCTGAGGCTCTGAGCTCTCTAACTGTCCCCTTTGTCTTATTCTATCATGTTCTATTTCTGGCCAATCTAATGTTTCAATAGATTATAAACAGTGCATTTACTAGAAAGAAGACATTAATTTTCATCCTGACATTTCTAATTATCTATAGAGTCTGTTCACAGTTGACAAGGGATATAAGAATGGTCTGCTTCTAGTAGCCATCTCCTATATCACATCTCTGTTTTCTTTCCATTCCTTGGTGAGAAAAAAAGTCAATGTATCCTTTATTTCTTGCTGAAAAATAGAAAAGTGTAAGTTTATGTCTGTAGATTTGATTTCCTCATGGTGGTCAAGTCTACAAACAAGTCTTCCTAGGATGTCATTCTTTATGATTCACGATCCCATCAGTGCCACTTGTATATAGGTTATACATGTAGTCAATTACCTCCAAATAGTTTTATTCTATCAACCAGGTTTCTGGCCAAAAGTCAGAACCAATTTTCTCCCTTAAATATTTTAAAACTAATTAAAAATAAAATAACATACACAAAATAGTAGAATCCCTTTATTAAAAATGGAAAATACCATGCAAAACTTTGAGTTTGGATTGTGTGAAGAAAAATCTAGGACAGACATGCTGTATGTAAGTATTATGACTTGGTGTTCTCTTGAATTATAAGGAAACAGTTTTCAATAACTCATAATCTAGGATATGATAGTTCAGCCAAAACATATATAACCTAGTCTTAGAGATGAAATCATAAAACATCTTGGATAAATGCATAAGTACAGTCTTGAGAAAAGAGAAGCTATTGCAAGTAAATAAATCAAAATAAAAATCCCCAAGTTAATTTTTCACTGCCAAGTGAGAGACCTTCGTTATTTTTTAAAATATCTTACAAAATATGGTTTAAATGAGCCTGGAATTTTAATTCTTTTCAATATATTTTCCAGGTTTAATTAGCGTTCAGTAAAGTCTTTAAGTGTTGGTTATGGGAAATATTTTATCTCCTTCCAAATTCAGGGACATAATACCGTCTTTAAACACATTTAAATAAAATTTAAATACTTTAAAATTTGCAACCCAAAATGCATGTTTTTTAGAGCTGTGAGTAATTTAAGAGGCTCTGTGGCTTTGTCTTGAACAGATGCGTGAGAACAATCTGGAAAAGAGTATGTACATCTAACAGTGAAACAGTGAATGATGAAATTATGTGTGTATTTATAGTACGTACATTGTTCACTAGCTCTTTATATAAGTACCTTTTCACTTTGGGATTTTTTCGTGGTGTATGTTGTGATCTTATCTGTTTGCTGTTCTTTTCTTTGGGGACAATGGGTTATTTAGCATCTCTTTTTAAAATGTGTTTAGGGGTGTGCATTTTAACAGCCTTTTTCTAGTTCCATCATTTGCTTGATTTCTTCCCTGTAACATCTCTCCCTTATAAAGCAAACAAAAAATAATAATTTTGGGTTTGGGTATAAGAGAGGCTTATGATATGAATGGGTATGGGACAAATGAAAGAAGTTTTAAGTGTCTTAAGTGGGTTTTGCCTGAAATTCTTATAGGTTCTTTTTTTTTTAATTTGTTACAAAATTAACATTGAGAATTGCTGATAGAAATAAATTATTTTATAATAACCATTTACAGTTATTATTACAATACATTATAAGACTTTACTTTGAAGATACTATTCTTGGTGATACACACACACACACACACACACACACAGACATATATATGTATACACATATACACACACACATACATACGTCATTGTATTCAGTCCTCATAGTGACTTAGAAGGCAAAATGTTATTATTCCCTTTTTTAGAGATAAATAAACTGAGACAAAGAGAGGCTAAGCAGTTTTTCAAAATCATATGGTCAGAGAATTAAAGAACTGAGAAAGTAGCCCAGTTCTGTATGACTACAAATTCTGTGCAATTAATGACAATCAGAGCACATGAGCAGCATATACAAGAATTTTGTGACAGCTGTAGGTAGAAAAGGAATCAATGGTGAAAGTAGTAACAGAAGTAATAACAATAATAATAACCACTACAGTTTTGCTGTTTAGGACCAATTAATGGCCAGGAGTCAATCTAGGGACTTTACATAAAGTATATTTATCTTTCTAATGATCCTGAAGAATGGCATTATTATTCTTACCCTAAGATCACAAAATTAAAGTCAGGAAAATTAGGCATCTCAGAGTTACATAGTACATTACTGATGCAGGAGTCCAGCTGAGATATGGGTCTCAAATTTTATATTTAATCTTCTGTCGCACTGTGAGCTGCATTTCTTTTGTACTTGTGATTTCATCTCAAAATCTTCCTTCTGGAAGAGTTTTGTTTTGTTTTGTTTTGTTTTGTTTTGTTTTTAAATCCTAGGATAATGTGGCATTTGTACAGCACAATGATTGCAGATATCATTATATTTACAGAACCATTTTTCCCAATCATTTCAGTTAAAAAAAAAAAAAGAAAGAAACTTTCTGACAACATTGGGCTGGCCACAGGTTTGGAAATCTTCCATGTAAGCCCCGGTCTCTTAGGGATTGATAATATTCTCATTGGACAAGGATAAAAAGTATGATGTCAGGTCACCAAAATTCTGAGATGTCTCATAAAACTAACAGGAAATAGAGCAAAAAGAAATGTAAAGTTCTAACTAATGGCCCCACTGGAAGGCAGAATTTAATAATATGAATAGTAGCGTACAGGCCAAATTATTTGGTAGCAACCCAGAAATACTGGAGCTACCAAGGCCCAGGATCTAAATCAAGAAGAAACAGACCATTTTTCTCAAGCATCCTTAGAGGTTGTCCCCAAGGAAAAGAAGCAAACAGAAGAAAAGAATCCTGAAGTTGTAAAATTAAATGTTTGGATTAAAATTTCATTAGGTTGCATCTCTGAAGCTTTCCATTTTGGGTGAAAGAAAAAATATATTAATGTGTGTGTGTGTGTGTGTGTGTGTGTGTGTGTGTGTATGTATGTATGTATGTACGCACACATGCGTGCACACATCCTGTCTAAGTTGGCTTGGGCTCACAACAAAATATCACAAACTGGGTGGCTTAAACAACAGAAATCCATTTCCTCCAGTTCTGGAGGCTTGGAAAGCCAGGACCAAGGCGCCATCAAGATGCATTATATTCTAAGGACCTCTTACCTCACAGGTGGCTGCCATTACCTTTTGTGCTCTCATAGCCTCTTCTCTGGCTGTCACCTTACAAGGGCACTAATCCCATTAAGAGGGTCCCACCCGTTGAATCTCATCTAATCCTAATTACTTCCCAAAGGCCCTTCCTCCAAATCCCATTATATGGAGGATTAGGTCTTAAACTTATGTGGGGGGGGGGCGGGTAGGGTCACAAAGATAGAGTCCATAATACTCTGCCTCTGCCCTCCCAAAGTTTATGTCCTTATCACGTGCAAAATACATTTGTTCTATGCCTACAGCCCCCAAAGTCTTAGTTCATTCCAGTATCAACTCTAAAGACCAAAGTCTCATCAATATTATCTGAAATCAGATAAGTTGGAGATTTGAGGCACAATTTGTCTCCAGGTATGAACCTGTGAAACTAGATAAATTATGCACTTTCAAAACACAAGGGCAGGCACAAGATAGAACCTCCATTTCAAAAGGGAGATGTCGAAAATCAGAAAAGGGTGATGGGTCCCAAGCAAGTCTAAAATTGAGCAAGCCCAATTCCATTATATCTTAAGGCTGGAAAATAACTTCTTTGGTTCCATGTTCTGCTCTCTAGGCCCATTGAAGTAGCACCACCACCCACAGGGCTTGGCCCATATGGCTTTCTGTAAGGGCTCCCACTGCAGCTCTCTGTGAGGGCCCCCCCATCCCATGCGGCTCTCTGTGAGGCCTCTGCCTACACACCTGAAATCGAGGTGGCGGCAGCCTTGCCCCCAGCGTGTGAACTCTCAGTGATGAGAATGGTAATCCTGATGATTTCTGAATCATCTTTGGGATTTTTTTTCCCCCTTCTTGAAAGATAGCTCACATTCACATGTAAATAGCTCTATAGTTCTCTCTTGTAAAATCCAAGAAGTCTGACAGCCTTCCTTTATTCTGTCCCATCTACTCTCTTTCCTTTACTTCAAACTGTCATTGTGTCTGCTGGTATAATCTCATCTCTATTCTTGGTTTATTAAATTCTTAAGTTATACCCATGATCTCTTTATCAAGTTGTTTTTCAACCACACCTTAGTGTTCTCTTCAGAACAAGCTCCCCCCACTCCTACCTCCTTTTTGCTGTGTGGAGAGGCTGAGAATTTTCCAAATTTTCAAGTTCTGAATCCTTTTTGCTTAACAATCTTTTCTTCAATTTTACTATAAGTGGTTGGGAGGAACCAAGTCATACTTTCAATACTTTGCTTAGAAATCTCCTGAGCTAAATATCCTGTTTCATCACTCAGAAGTTCTACCTTCCATAAAACATTAGAACACAATTCAGTCGAGTTCTTTGCCACTTTATAAGAAGGATCATCTTTCCTTCAGTTTCCAATAACATGTTCCTCATTTGCATCTGAGACCTTACCAGAATCACCCACAATGTCCATATTTTTAGTATGACCTCAATATGTTTTGGCTTCTGCCTATTACTCAGTTTCATAGCCATTTCCACATGTTTGGTTATTTGTTACAGCAGCACCCCACTTCTCAGTACCAAAATCTGCCTTAATTAGCTTAGGCTGCTATAACAAAATACCATAGACTGAATGGCTTAAACGATAGAAATTTATGAAGGCTGGAAGTCTGAGATCAGGGTGCCAGCATAGTTAGATTGTGATGAAAGTTCTCTTCTTGGACAGTAGAGGGTGACCTCACTGTGTCCTATATGATAGAAACATTGAGGGAACCAGCTCTCTTATAAGAGCACTACTCACATCATTAGTGTCCTACCTTTGTGATCCCATCTAAACCTCATCACCTCCCAAAGGCCCTATCTTCAAGTACTACCACACTGGGGGTTAGGGCTTCAGTATATATGCATTTCAGGGGGACACAAGCATTCAATCCATAATATTTACATATATACAAACATACAAGTACATACACATGTTGATTGATAGATTATATATATTCTAAGGACATATTTTGCTAACTATGGATGCAGAAATAACAGTAGAATCAGGTATAAAAATAGAACTGATGACATTTCCTTTCACTTTTTACTTATATGTAGCACATAAGCTGTTTTTGAAACAGCTGGCAAAAGTGTTACTTTTTCTTCTTAGTGTAAAACTTAGACTTAGCATGGTAAAATCAGTCATTTGTTCCTAATCATCATTATGGATAGGCTGACAGCAAAAGCACCCAAAGCCGAGCCTCCTGTGTCTCTCTAGAGGAGACTGGGCAACACCTCAGAGCATAATCTTAAATGTTAAATTTGACATTCACTGTAGAACCAACCCTCTCGATTTTTTAAGGGTATTAGATAGTAATTTCATTTCCAGCATGGTTTTTGAGAAGTAATTGTGAACATGTAAATATGTGTTTATCTCTATGTTTGTCCACTCTCGTGTTATTTACATCAGTATAACAGTTGAGATGTCAAGTGGTAGGGGATGATTAAATAAACCATGGTGCAACATACCAAATGCTGTGGTGTCATTAAAATATTAATTTTATTTAAACAAATGAGAGAATAGAAATAGAAAAAGAAGTCAGAGGGTGGGAAGGATTGAAAAAAAAAAGGTAGTAAAGAGAATACAAACAGCTAGTTTCTTTTCCCACTAGACTCCCTGTGAAATGCCAGGTAATTGTGTTTAAGAAAATAAAGTCATAACTGTCCTGAAAAACAAGGACAGACTTTGGTAGAACAAAATTTCTGAAGAATTCCTAAGAGCTAGAAATGAAGTGAGGTCAGAATCACAGAGAAGCAAGAATGGTGGAAATGAAAATCCAAAACTCATGCAGGAAGAGACCGTGGTGTCTTAGGAGCAGTTTCAGGTCACCTCCAAGCTCAGATATACCTGGAGCAGAAGCTGGAGGGAAACATGTTGAAATTAAAAGAGGACATGCAGTCTGACAGTAAGCCATTGATTTATTCAACCTCAGACCATTTGGACTGAGCAAGGGGGAATATGTCCACATATGACCAAGCCCTGGCTGACTCTTGGTTGCAGAGGTGAAGCACTGCCCAGGCCACTCCAGACCCAAAGGAGAGAGAAGGAACTACAAGTCCAAGGCAGGCTTTCCACCACAATACTAGATGCAGGCTCTTGTACTCAGAACCAACACAACTTCAGCTAAATATGGTGAAATACATCTCACAGAGAAACACCAGATGGTAAACAAGAATCAGAAGAACAAATACCACGAAGAGGGGTAACAAATTGGCACCCAAGTAAACAATGCTTTTACTGTAAACTGAATACCTCAAAATAAGTTTGCCTAATATCCTTCTGAGATTTGTATGCAATATGAAAATTTAAATGTGTCCAAAATAAAAATCTCAGTTGAACTGAATTGCTGAAAAGAAACAGTAATAAAACCAGTCAATGAACTAGAATATCACATAAAGCATTTCCCCAGAATGTAGCACATTTCCTATAAAGTAAACATAAAGCATAAAAGAAAAATAAAGAGGCACATAGAAAATATCTAGAAATTCTAACAACCATTCAGAAAAAGGATATTTTGAAAAACTGAATATATGTGTAGATATGACTATATTTACATCTATAAAGACATAACAGACTGGAAATATGGCTGAAAAAAAATAATGAAACAGAATCCATAAAGATAATGAAACTATTTTCAAAGCAGCAAATGAAACTCTTAGAAACAAAAGAAAAAAAAATAAAATGTAAACCTTAATGGCTGGATTAATTTCCAGATAAATACATATGACAAAAGAGTTAGTAAAGTGAAGGATATAACCCTAAAAAAAGAGTATAGATTAAAAAGTCTAGGAAAACAAAAAGATGGAGAAAAAAAGAAAAAATAGATTAACACACATCAGAATAAAAAATAAATATTTAATCAGTGTTCCAGAGGAAATATAAAACAGAAGCGGGACATAGCAATATCTAAAATATAGTAACTAAAAGTTTGCCTAGATTCATTAAAATTTACCAATCTTCAAATCCTGGAATCCCAACAAAATCCAAGCAGGAGGGAAGGGAAGGAAGGAAGGAGAGAGGGAGAGAGAGAAAGGGAAAGAGCAAAGAACTTTAACGTTCATACCTAAACTCATGCCAGCGAAGCTACAGAACACCAGTAAAAGGTGTTAAGTGGTTGTAGTCACAGCCAGTGCACTGATCACCTACAAAGGAACATCAGATTGACAGCTGACATACAACAGCAACAGTGGAAGCAAGAAGACAGTTGAATATTATCTTCAATTTATCCAGAATGAATGCAGAAAATAACTGTTTACTTTGAATTCTATAACCATCAGAAATACCTTTTGCTTATGAGAGTGAAGTGAAGATAATTGCAAACAAAAACTGGGAGATATTGACTACTAGGAGATCTTCAACTTCTGGACAGTCTAAAATGCAAAAAGGAATGATGAACAAAGATGTTGGAAAATCTTTAGAGAAATTAAAATAAACATTGACTATTAAACAATAGCAAAAAATATTAGACCACAATATATAAATTAGGAAGTGTGTTGACTGGAGCTAAAGCTTTCTAAAGTCTGTAGTTAAATGTAGAGTAAAATGCATGTAAAATTTAGACTGTTAAAATCTGTAGAAATTGTAGCCTCCTACTTCCAAATACATAAAGGAGGGGGAAATGAAACAAGAAGAAAATCGACGCAATCACTAGGGAAGAGAGCAAGAAAGAAAAGGTGAAACAAAGGAACAGAAGAAAAGGACAAGGAAATTGAAAACAATAAGGAAGAAAAATTTCTAATCCAATCAGAAAAGAACGCAAGGAAGGAAGAAAAAAGGTGGGGAGTGTTAGGACAAGTAAGAAGTACTTAATACAATGGTAGAAATAAAGCAGAAATCAAACAAATAAGTTACTTGCTTTAGGGAAAAGACAAAGATTCTTTGAACTGATTAAAAAGTAATTAATTAATATTTCCAGATACATATTGTGGGATTTGGTTTGCTAATATTTATTTGCAATTTTTCATCTCATGAATGACATTACTAGAATATAGTTTTCTTTCTTCGTATTCTTCTTACCTGATATTGTTAGCAAAGTTATATTGGTTTCATAAAACGGGATGAAGATGTGGCCTCCCATTATTTTTTCTGCTCTTGGGAGTTTTTATAATATTGGAATTATCTCTCCCTTGAATATTTGGTATGAGCTGCCTAAAAAGTCATATGAGTCTATAATGTTTTACTGATTTTGTTGTTGTTGTTGTTGGATAAATCAGTGAATCGAACACCTTTAAATCATGAGACATATCTTCAGGTTTTCTATTCAGTATACTTTGGTAATATATTTTCTAGGAAATGGCAATTTTTGTCTATTCCAATTTGTCATAAGGTATTTTTTGTATTTTTTTCATAATATTTAAAACCTCTACTATAATTAATCCTCCTTTATATTTCTAATATTCTTCATCTGTGCTGTTTCTTGACCCTTGATTTGTCATGCCAGAGATCTATCAGTCTTTGTAAGAATTAGCTTTCTTCTTGTTGATTCTCTATATTAGATTTTTATTTTCAATGTAATTAACTTCTGCTTATATCTTTATAATTTCTTCTCCTCAGATTGTATTGGCTTTACTTTATGCTTTTATTGAGAGAGGAAAATCTCAGTGAGAATAGAGAAAACTAGTTTTATCTCTGACATTCTGCCTTTCACTAGTCACTGTGGAAATTGTGTAAAGCTTTTGGACTTGGGTATCCTCATTGTATAGAAGATGTTGCTATCTCTTCTAACTATGTGCTCAAGTTAAGACAAGAAAAGACAAGTATTATGAATTTATCTGGTATTAATAGTTGCCAATTTAAAGCACTAAGTTTAGAAAGCCAATTAGAATGTGTATAAATTTTAAATTAAATTTAAATTTGTAAGCCCACTTATAGGAATAATCCACCTCAAAATGCCTTAACTAAACTTTAATATTGCATAAAGCTGAGATGAAAATCCTTTTACTACTAATTTCAATATTAATTTATGAAGTATATATTTGAAGAATTTGTATTATTTGTCTAATATTAAAATACTATAGGATTATATAAAATCTGCAAGGGAGTTACATAAAGTTATATAAATATATAGGGAATAGTCTGTTTTTATTCCATAAAAGGAAATTAAATATTTGGTTGATAAGCAATGTTCCTGGCATGATTTTTTTTTTGCACATTTTTTGAAAGACATTTTATTAAAACACCATACAAATTAAATTCTTAAATTAACATTGATACTCCTTCCTTAAGGGAAGTATATTTAAAATTAAATCTGTGTGTGATTACCTCAAACATAGCCTTATTAACAGCCACCTAGATGTTTGTGGGTTTTCATGCATTAAATTTTTGTTCTAGATTATTCATGGTTTGTTAATTGGTGTGATACTTGATGAATATTGATGGTGCATATTGTGGAAATAATTTCCATATGAAAGGGGGTAAAAGCATTTCCTGCCCAGGCAAAACTCTGGAAATAAAAATAAAAGAATTCTAAAAAGCTGAATTTAGAATATGAATTGACCTTATTTATTTAACAGTTAAGAATTTTCTTTAACCAGGCGTTACAAATGTATGGATGCCAGATTATAGCTGAATACTTTAATGATGTCAAAAACAAATTAGGAAATTAATTGATTCATTAAGGCCTTGTTCAAATGTCTAATGTGTAAGTTAAATGTTTATTTGAATGAGATGTTCAGGCTTTAGAAAAATCTGCTAGATTTAACTTCTATTTCAAATGCCATGTTCTTAGGGTGTTTATATTTCTCATTTTCATCTTTAACAGTAGATACATAGATTTAGCCAATATGTTTGTATAGGAAAGACCTTAACTCACAGGATCTTCGTTAGCCAGCATATGATTATTATTTTTCAAGCTGATGAATCCACATATTACTGTGTTTATCATAGTTTTGCAAATTTAACGAAATTGAAATCTGTTCAGTGTCTCTGCTTTCATTGAATAATACATTAACTGCTCAATAAATACTTGTTAATTTATCTCTTTAATGTTTTCTTAAAACCTTAACACTGGGATAGATGCTACTTAGACATCTTCTCATTTAATCTTCATCATTTCACTGTAAATCAGTATAATCCTAACATTGCATTGAGAAATTAAGATTTAAGAAATTAAGTTGCCCATTGTTTTAGTTCCAGGGTCATTTCATTTAGGTACCAATGACCTTCTTTGAATTATGAGTAGAACATAGAAACTGGGATATTTTAAAGGTATCTCAGCTATGTCATTTCACATAATTATAACAACAAAGGAAGAGATTATGATAGACACAATCCCAACAAATTCTTTTCTTGAAATTGGATTATACTTTCTAAGGTCCCATCCTTATAAATATTTACAAAATTACTTGTAATGTCATGTAAATTTTGTACCCTCAATTACTCCATAATACTCATGGAAACGAGAATTGATGGCAATGAAAAAAAGTCAAGGGAAAAAAAAAATGTGTATTAAAGCCACTTCCCTAATTCTTGCATATAATTTGGCAGCAAGACAGCTTCTCTCGGAGTATGCTTGATTTATGGTCAATTTGCGTTGTTTATTTTTGATTTCTCTACTAGGCAGCTTCCCATCAGTTCAGGTATCTCTTTAATTTTTAATCATATGCCCATGCCTTGCCACTTAGTATACTGTCTACTTTATCTTTTAACCAATAAAAATTAATTAGCCCCATAAATTATACTCAACATAGCTACTAAGTAGTTAGTCTAGGACTCAATTTCTAAATCTAATTCTTTTCTCAAAAATGAAAGTTCTCTTGAGATATCAGTCCTTTGTAGTCTAACCATATGCATTATTCTTGATGAAAACATAACTTATACTTGTTTTTTAAAAAATACACTAAAAACACAGCCAAGAAGACTAGTACATTCTACATATCCTGAAATCATACTGGGTTTAAATAATTTAAGCATTCCAAACAATTTTCTAAATTCCAAATGTATTCTTCCTTGCCCTCATCATGTAGTAGCAAGCCAATTACTTCCTGGAAGCCAACCTTTTGCCAGCCTCCCCTGTCCTTGCCCAGTGGGGTCATGAACAAAGTGGTCATGGTGGTAGGCAAGCCTGGAACATGGACTTTGACTCTTCAAAACTGATCTGAATAGAGCTACCTGAGTGTCTCATTTGCCAACAGCAGGGACTAAAACTGAATGTTCAATATGGTACCATACCCTGGGGACACCAGCCAGACACTTAGGATAGTATGATTACTTTCAACTATTTCCATCATAAATGAGGAAATTGTTTACTCTCGCTAGAAAGTCATTCTAGATCTGGATTTTCCTTACCTGCTGGAAATTGTTCTGCCAAAATCTCCACCTGTGTATTTACAGATGCCTTAATCATTGTCATAATATTCCTTGCTTCTGACAAGGCGATTCCATTGCTGTCTGACAAACCAATTCAACCCTTAGTGGTTTAACAAAATAATTATTTTATTATCTTCTGTGATGGAATGACTGATTATTCAGTTGGGTAGTTTGTGTAGTGTCAGTTGGTACTGCAGTTATTGGGGATCTCAACAAGGCTGGAGTCTCTCAGCTGTCTGTCACTTAGCTGGTGGTGGTCTTGAAGGCTGGGGTCGGCTGGCATGGCTGAGCTTCTCCCTCTCTGTTCGTGTAGTTTCAAAGTCTTGATTCTCCATATAGCCATTCTATGCGGTCTCTTCATAAAGGTAGTTCAACTTCTTAAATGGCAGTCAAAACTCACAAAACTACAGAAAGGAAAAGTTACCAGGTTTTCTTAAGGTTTAGACCCAGAACTACCTCAGATTAAAGCATTTATAAACCAGGACAGTTGCACGGAGAGAGAAAAGAAATTTTGCCTCTATAATAGAGTAAAGGAAAAAAAAAATTTGATGTCTTTAATCCATTTGTATATTCTATTGTGTGTTTACCACCCAAAGTCCAGTTTCCTTCAGCTACCATATATTTGATCCTCTTCACCCACTTCGCCCTCCTCCTACCCCCATATATTTGACCTCCTTTAACTATCTACCTCCCCTGCTTCCCCCACCCCTTACCCTCTGGTAACCACTAGTCTATAGTCCATGTCCATGAGTCTCTGTTTGTTTGTCCTGTTCATTTGTTGCTTTTAGGTTTATATCCCACACATAAGTGATATCATGTGATTTTCAACTTTTTTTGTCTGTCTTATTTTGCTTAGCATGATTATCTTGAGGTCCATTCATGTTGTCGCAAATGGCAGTATTTCATCTGATTGATATTTAATCACACTCGCTACCTTCAGTTTCATTCCCTGTCAGTGTTAGCAACAGTTTTGGTAGTGTTTGCTCAGTTTCCCCTGGGGCTCCGTGGTGTTTGGTCTCAGAGAGTATGGGGGGAGAAGCCCTCTGGGTTGGAGGCTGGGGGGCCCCAGTGGCTGCAATGGCTTAGCCTCGATTTTGCATTCATGGCCGGTAAAAATCAACTATTGCCTTCCTGCCATACTGCATCTCTGCCTTTTGCCCTGATGACTGGGGCCTGCCGCCGGCTTGCCACAGGGAGCTCACAGCTTTTCCAGGCAGGGCTGTTCAGGGAAGTTGCCGCTCCTGCTCCCCTCCCCCTCCTCCTGCGGGGGAGCTCCAGTGTCTGCAAGAGGCAGTTTCTTTATTTCTCCCAGTCCACTGCCCTACACCCAGAGTTCTGACCTGTGGTAGCTCTTATGCGCAGATCCCATGCTCAGATGTGCTGGTGTGAAGTTTGGGTGTTTTTTGTTTTAGGTGTTCAGCTTATCAATGTTTCAAGGGAAGAGCTCTGGGGATGTCTCTCACTCTGCCATGTTTCCAAAGAACCCACGTGAATATTCTTCATTATGTCCAAGTTCAGATCCATCTCTTCATGTTCAGATCCAATTATCTTCATATTTATTATTATCAAATATTCCATTTCTGGCCTATTTCTTATCTTCTACCACAGAAAAAGGAATAACATGGTTATTGCAGTTCCATGACTTTTTGGAATGTTTTCTTTTTTTTAATAATAGCTTTTTGCCTCTGCAGTTTTATAATTTAGATTTTTTAATGATGGTTTCGTCATTACTCTGGTGACACTGTGTTTATCCATTCTGCCATCCATGGATACTGGCTCCCAAAAACTGTCTTAAAGGTTATTACTCTATTTCATTGATAATGAAAACAAATGCAAATCTTACTGAGATTATGCAGGACAATATGAGTGATAATTTATTTCTTTTCATGTTAAATTTCACTCGGGATTTTGTAGTGAAGACAAGAGCGTAGTATAATACATCATCCAAACCAGTGTCTTACTGATATTTTAGGTGTTCCTAGGATGTGATTTTTTTTTCTGATGTTGACTATACCCCTGTGTTCCAGACTGCTACTGGTGAGAGGATAGGCCAGGGGCCCATGGGCTGAGTATAAGACCACTACCATCTCCTAAAGGAATGTCTGTCCTTCATCTGACACTGCTTAAGACCACCCAGAGAGAGCATGATGTCATTATATTGATTGTAGGCAAGAGAAGATATGGGTAGGAAGGAACTGTTAGCATTGTGAACAGACAACCTAGGTCTCAAATGCCCTTGGAGGAGATAGGCATGGCCAACTATGGAGGACTGTATGACATGCAAAGCCTGTAAAGGGGATGGAGTGACCAGTCTGGGTGCCAGCAATGTGTGTTGAGTAGGATGGGAGACAGGGGGTATGACACACAGAGTAAAGGATAGATACCATCATCTCTATCACCTTAGAGAATCTTCAAAAATTAGTGTGTCAGCACCATTCTGACAACCCAATCTCATTGAACTTGAGCCCCACAGGCCTTAGGAAGACCCACAGATGTGAGTACTAGAAATCCCTGAGGCAACAGGTCAATCCCACATGCAAAGGAGAGAGTTGGAAATAGCCCCAAAGGGAGGAAACGGGGAATGGGATTCACAGAGTTTGCCATCCAGGTTCAGGGCACCACCCTGATGGCACTGCCAGCTTGGTCTTTCCTGGGCACCATCAGGATACATTTCAGGGAAGGTGCTTCAGAGGCATCCCCAAGCCTGAGTCTAAGGGTTTTGTTGTGTGTGAGGATGTTCACCGCAGTTGTGGTTTTGGAGGGTTAGAGGTAACATAAGGGGACTTTGTAAGTAAAATGTGGTGTATGCAAACAAGTGGTCCAAATAGGAATAGATTCCCATTCAGTAGCCTAGTGTATCAGACACCTCTGAGGGATTACTCCCTATTTTGTCTCAGCTGTGGCAACCACTTTTGCACTTTCAAGATTTGCCCAGCTCCAACCTGTCAGTTCCTGGCCTTGGGCCATATAACAAACCATAGTTTCTCAAATGTCTCTGGGGCTTCTCTGAAGCTGTGATAGGGGGTGCCTGCTTTATCCTCTCAGCCCAAAAGGATGGGGAAATTCATGCCTGAGACCCCACTTGGCCAATGGATAAATAAATATGTCTCACTTGGAACCCCTGGGCAGAAAATTCTGAGATGCATTTCATGTAACTCCTAAGAACCTTCCAAGGGATCAAGGTCCTATCGTAGGTAGCAGTGGAAATGACTCAATAACATGTTCACGTATTGTCTTGCTTTTTCTGTTCGCTCGGTTTATCCCTCACATCAGTACTCTGGGATCATCTCATATAAACTGTCTGTATAGAAGCTTTTGTCTCAGGCTGACCTTTCAGGAGACCCAGGCTAAGACTCATGCACAATTGGGTTTTTTATGTTTTTGTTTTTGTTTTTTTTTAAACACAATGTTGACCGAAAATAATAAGGAAAAAAGAATGAGATACATAGCACTTTAGTACTTACATAAACTAAAAGTATACACACACACACTGCAAAAAAAACCCCATATTTTGAAGGATATATATATATATATATATATCTCCATATATATTTATATATATAGATACATATGCATATAAATTTATATGTTTATAAGACATATACATATATACATATATATAATAACACACATTTAAAACATTAGAATGAATACCTTTGAGGAGGAGGGTAATGAAAGAAATTGGGAAACAAAGAAGAAGAGAATATAATCAAACAAAAAAGGGACTCGTGATGATACCAAGTTGAGTCGAAAAATTATTTACTCCACTCCATGCTGCTAAGGTCCAACTTTTATGGAAGGAGAGATAGAGAAAGAGAGAAGCAGAAAGATAGAAAATAGATGGACATGTCTCAAACAAAGGAAGATATGTTATACCAAGACATAGTCTTAATAGTGGCTTTGAGGAAGAACATACACTTAAGAAAAATAGGAGTGACATAGTACTTTCCGGATGTCATTTTCATCTGTGCTGCTCAGTCATCCTCTGTTTGCAGAGGTGCCGATTCTTGCTTAAGCATCTTGCTAGTCTTTGGTTTGCACTCTGGCCGCATCACAGAATAGTGGAAATTCAGAATAGGGAGATTGCTATCTTCCAAAATCCAAATATCCACCTCATCTCATTTATTTCATCTGCTTACATATTGTTTGTACATCACTTGCTGAAAATATTGCTTCCCAAGGTGAGGGGAGAGGACAAGGAAAAGAGACTTTCCATCCTCAAATTAGCAGTGCTGCTTTGCTTCTTCATGCATAGACATTCTGATTTTCACCCAGCTTCTCTGGGTATTTCAAGAACTACTATAATTATTTTGCCAGCATTTTTCAAATTTGCATTTGTTCTTCTTTTTCTTTAATGTGTGAAATGTTATCAGGAAAAAAAAAGTCTTCAAGACAAGTGTGGCCCATGCTTCCTCATCCACTGGTGAGATACGCAGTGCTTTTGGGTTAAATTCCTTTACTGAGAAGGGCATGTTTGGTGGCTGATTTGGCACAAATCCTATTTTCAAGAAAATAAAAGACACTTCTGGCCAAGAAAGATAAGAGGACTTTCTATTCCTACATTTTTGTAGTGACACACAACATGGACGGTAAGCCATGAGGATGTGGTGTACAGCACAGGGAATGTAGTCGATAATATTGGAGTAACTTGGTACAGTGACAGATGGTTCCTAGACTTACCGTGGTGATCACATCATAAATGTTGAATCACTATGTCATACACCTGAAACTAATATAGTATTGTACTAATCTAATAAAGTACCAAATATACTTTAATAAAAAATAAAATATAAAAGGGAATACAGTGGTTCTATTGTCCTCTTGTAATTTATCTTTGCCCCCTCCCTCCCCAAATTAAAGCCTTTTACTGTTATCCAAAAGAAGGGAAAGAGGGCCCTTGCCCTCAGTTGCAGATGTGGACAGCATGAGCAGGTGAGCTGAGAGGTGAAAACTCTAAACCTCAACAGAATGAGTTCCTGAAACAACTCGCTCCAGGGTGTAGGGCTGCTGTCAGGTCTACAGAGTCTTTTTAGGGTGATCCCTAGTTCTAATTATTCATATTTCTTGTCCCTGAAAATTTAGCCTTATAGCTAAAAATTTATAAGTTTCAAAAAAAAAATTCCTTTGGCTCCTTTAAAATTAGTTTCCTTTCTAAGACAGGTTGTGATAAAATTTCAGTAAGCTCAGTTGAAGTATCTCAGACTTGCCCCCATAATTTTCCCCCAAAGGAGCACTGGACACTTCAGAGAGACACCTGGATTTCTCAGAAAGCTCAATAGTTCATAGAAGGTTCTCTTCTAAACTTCGTCTTTGCTGCTTCTGAGCTGTATGAACATAGACACATTTACAGCATTCTGTGAGAACTCTCCATGTCTACGAAAGCAAAGGTCATGATATCTATGTCCCTTAACAGAGCAGACTGCAGGCCCAGGGTAGAGATTGTTTTTTCTCTCTCTTTTCCTACTGCTCTCCCTGCCTCAATATCTAGGAGTTGAAGCCTTCCTTCCTATTGAGTGAAAGCTTATCTAAACTATTCATGATTCAGTTCCTTATCTTATCTCTCCCTCTTAATCTTTTTAATAAACCCTCTATTCATTACTATGATGGGGAGGAGGCAAGGTATCTTTCAACACTAAGAGAGAGTAAGTATTCAATGTTAACAATTTTTAAAATAGCCTGTGCCTTTTTAAAATTATAGATACTATGCAAGAGTACTGTAATAATTATAAAAATTATTCCACTTTGCACAGGTTGAAGAATGTAATATTCTCTTTTTTTTATCTACCACATTCAATTCACTCTGAGACTCTACTCTCCTGGCTGAGGAGAAAAGCAGTTGCCTAGTTATAAAAAGTGAGCTCTTTTAACTACATCATGCTGTCCTAGTCAGAGAATCATGATGTCTATCATCCTTTTTAAATGTAACATTTAATGCAGATGTATCAGTGGCAGAAAGTTCCAGATTACCTCAACGATGAGTCTTTTAGATTCCTTTTGACTGAAACTCATAGTCAGAAGCTTGGAAATGTACCCTTGCTAGTTTTAGTAGATTTCACTCTAGAGCATTATGACCATGATATCTGAGAGAGAAGTGAAATTGAAAGAAAGAAAAAATAATAACAAATAGTTTATTTGTTCTAAAATAGTTTTTCAACATCTCCTAAGGAGTGGCTAAATCATTTATACATAGAGAATATATCTGTCTAGATGCATTATCCTTTGATGGAATGGCTAACCTTCGATATGTTCTTATACAGTTGCTTTGCTATTGTCACTTCTGGCTTGATTTGCCATGCCGTCAAGTTGGTTTGTTGGTCCAGTATCTGATGAGTATACCTTCACTGATTCAGATTATCTCTGTAGGGTTCTGTGGTCACCCCAGATGGTAGGACTTAATGTACAGTATATGAAGTACTACTCAGAAGTCTGGGATTCAGGTGCTTGGGTTGTAGTCTTGGTTCTTCTACCAGGCGGTATTACATTAGATAAGTTACTGAATATGTCTTAGTCTCAGTTTCAGAATATGTAAGGTAATGGTAGTGTGAGGGTCAAATAGAGTAATAAATGTAATTTTAGAGGGTACTATGGTCATTATACGTTATCTTGGAAAAAACACAGCACATATTCTCACAGCTATTCCATCAAAACCCTAAGTTCCTGTACAATTTACCTAATCAGGGATGTCCTCTTCGTTGGGCTTGTGCCCTCAGTTTTAGATCAGCTTTCTCTTCTTCCTGGAGACTGCCTTAGAGCTCTGTATGGAATGTAGCCTTATTGGAATCTCAAACATCATGTGTAAAAGAAGACCTATTTTTACCACAGGGGTGACATCTTGTCCCATCCTGGAGTGAACTTTGTGCAAAACTAGTTAAGGGTCTTTGACTTGGTCTTTCCTGACACTTTGGATATATTGTCTTCAAACCTTGATTAAAAGATTATAAAGGGATTTTCCCCCCAAAAAAGAATGAATTTTATGGCTCTCCTGAAGCTGTCAAATTTTTCTTTAGTTCTTAGTTCATGTAGGAGAGGCACTGGGACTCATTATGCAAATTTAAATGACTTACACACAACTCAAATCACTTTAGGCTATACTAATGAGTTCTAGATAAGAAAGAATTATCATAAAATTGCATCAAGGGTATTTAGAAATAACTGCCCAACTGAAAGAATAATGAGGTAAATTATAAAGGAAAGCTATGGAGAGGTTGTTCAAATAATACATCACACCTTCAATGGTTTTTAAAAATATGTTCACCAGCTGTTGTGTAGTACATCCGAACTGTGTGTAAACAAGAAACCTTTCAGGATATTAAGCAGGTGTGGTCTTGATTAGAAAACGGTATTTTGTCTTCCCCAGCACCAGTCTTAAGGCCGAGAGTTCTATTCTACCTCAAAATTTGCAAAGGTGGTGACTAGAGATGTCAGTGAAATAATACTTCACTGTACCTAATGGATGAAAACTACTTAAAGCATTCACTCTTTCGCCAAACATAAGAGCCACCCTAGCCACATGGGAATTCAGATCTAAATGAAAGTGTTCAGGACCCCCAAAAGCAGAAGGGATGTATGCTTAATGTCTAATCAAAGAACACAGATTTTTGAGAACATTGCAGCTTCAGGAATTTTCAGTTTAGGAGTCTGCTTTAATGCCCCTCTCAGATTATGTTAGGGAAGTTTCAACTTCTGAGAAAGAAAAAAAATCTATTTTAGAGAGTTTAAGTAGAAAGAAATTTATCACTTAATGAACAATGAGCAGAAATGGAATTAAATGATTTTAAACTAGTTTAGAGGATAAAGAAACAAACTCTGGGCTGAGTTTCCAGGACTGACCCCCAAAACCACATCGCAGAACTGGGTCACCAGAGCACTGCTGCTTCTGGTCAGAAAGCTGTAGATTCGAGAAGAAAAAGTCAGGAAGAGTTCTGGATCCTTGACCACATGATCTCTGCCACAGTCCACTTTAAATACATGCCTCAAGTCCTGCTTCTGTCCTCATTTGACTCCGTCAAATCCAGGACCCACAGCACACCTGGAAACCCTGTCTGTGAGAAAGTGTTGGAAACAGTTTTTCGCTTGTCAGGGTCTGTGTACTACAAATACATATCATAATGTGTATTAAATGAGCAAGTTCATGGTATCTGCTAAACTGTCATAGCAGTTTATGGGGACGAGAGGGATAAACCCATCCACAAATGAGGGAAGGTCTCTCTCCTCCATCGTATTTACATGATGCTTCTCTCTAAGTTTATCCTATTATCAATTTTGTGGCGGCATTTGGGTGTTTGCTGTAGTTGAGAAAAAATTAATTTGACTTCTATCCCTACCAATAATGGCCTTCTTGGGAGTGCCAATATTCAGAAAATGGTCGTTATAAGGGGTTCTTTCAGAAGTTTTTGCAGGAAACATACTTGGGCATAAGAAGCATTAAGGCTAAGCACCATAATCATGTAAATTTTTCTATTTCTTTTAATATTAAATGAAACCTATTAACTTTATAAGTAGAGAGCTAAAGAGCATCAAATAAGCTAAGTGATTATAATTAGAATAGCTAATATTTGAAACAACAGGGCGGTAGAGAAAAATCTTATGTGAGGGTTCCATTCTAAAGGTGGCTTACGAAGTCGAAATTATATGTAGTTAACTTAGCCTTGAAAATTCTCAAATCAACTACAAAATGTGCAGTGTGTGGCATATTTGTATGTAGGCCTAGAGTACATTTCTTATGAACCCTAAGATTAGTATCCACTGAACTGAACCAAAAGAAGAAATAAGAGGAAAAGCTGCACTCAGATGTCTGGCCATTCAAACTACTGTGCTTCGAGAAAATGATCAAATTCTAAGAAATGAATGGAAGCCAGATGGAGAACTTTAAAGTATCCCTGTTTGCCTGAAGGGATTACTCAAATGGCTGTTTTTTTATTAAGAACATTTCATTGTAATTTATGTTACTGTTTGTTGTTATGAGAAATAATCAATACAAAATAGTTAAATCTTGGAAAGGGTACAAAATCAGCTCTAAAATGATAGTGTGGTATGGAAAGACTGTTTAGAATGAAGATAGGACTTAAAAAGTTTGGATATTAGTCCTGATTTTATTATTGTTAATAACCTTGCAACAAGACATTCCCTTTACTTTTCCATATCATAGTTTTCCCTCCAAGAAATGGGATTATAACCATAGCTTCAATAAACCTAACATGTTATTAAGAGTGAATTTTCTAATCCTCTTTCCTGCAAGACCTTCTCCAACCTGGCCATGTCATGAGGCTGTTCCTCAACCTTCATTTTTTAGCTCAATTTTCACTTTTCCAGGTGATGTATCACATGAACTGATCCTGTAGGATAGACTGTAATTACCTCTATTAAAGTTTGAGCTGTTTATTTTAATTGTTCATTTGATTATCTTCAGTCTAGAGATTAGCTATTTCCCCACTTCTCAGTTGGTTAATATAAATGCTCAGTATAGGTATATTCAAGGAATAGAAGAGAAACGGAGTCTTAGAAATGAAAGGGAATAACTTTTACATTTCTGATTTAGTGTTGGAATCTCTTTATAACAGTCTCAATATATGGATTCCAGGCTTTTACATTTATAAAATGAAAGCCCACATTCTTGTGCAACTTGTATTGTTACTTCCTTTTTAAATTAAATGAATAGTACCTCCCTCTAACTTTAAAAAGTACTGTTTATCCAAAAAGATTTTTTTGGGAATATTTTAGTTCTATTTTAGTTAATGTAAAACCTTTTCCTGACCTCAAGAAGCTCTTAAGTTTGTAAGGAAAACAGACATGAAGACAAGTAATTATAACATTTATTTTTGCCAAGCATGATATGATTTAAAAGCAAAGATCTGTGCTGTGAGACCAAGGGGTTGCCTCAATATATTATTTCCATGGCACACCGAGTGATGGCTAGTACGTTATGTACAAACTTCTACCAGATGGCATTCCAGATGCATCACAGAAGAATAACAATAATAACCATGTTTATTATATGCCCGGCACTATTCTAAGTAGTTTATATCATTAAATCATTTAATACTGACGTAGCACAGTGAAACTGGTACTGGGACACAACGAGGCTAAGTAAGATGCCCACGGTCCTGCAGCTGTCATGCAGCAGGGCCAGGGTTTCCATGGTGTGCATCTGGCACTTGAGTTTGCACTCTCAGTCACCATGTCACACTGCAAGAGAGAAGCCCTTCCCCATGGGCGCATCATAAAAAGGAAATGTCATTTGTTTGAATTTGGCCATTACCTAAGCAAAAGCAAAGTAGAAAAACAATACCTAGAACTAAACAAATACAGATTCTTTATGTTGGAAGTTCAAATAATTTAATTTTATGAAGACAGATTCTCTGGAATTTGCAGATGATCCTTAAGTGGAGGGAGCAGCCATATCATACTATCTCAGTGTAAGACCACACAGAAGATGAACTGAAGTACAATGCAACTGAGGGAACTAGAATCTCTGTTTGCAACAGAGCCAGAGACAGTTACATAGTCACGTCCATTGAAGGGTGCGTTAGTTGTTGGGAAGTATATGAATATAACTTATACACACACATAATATATAGAGAGATTGTATCCATTGTTTTGAAAAACATGCATTGCATATTTCACAACATTAATCAAATAATAACCCTAGAAAAGACCAGCATAAGATATAATAGTTTTTTAGTAGCCATCAAGATTCTGGTACCCAGAGAGGACAGATCAAATAAGCAGCACATCTCATTAGCTAATGCCTGAATACAATATGTCTTTCTATGCGTTGTGCCACACATTGTGGCACCACATGACGTAGAAACAAAGAGGAGCCACTAGGAGCTACACAGAAAACCAATGTCTTTTCCTCATCATGGTCCTTCAAATATTACATCTCCCCGAAGCCTTTCTTTTCTAGCTTAATTGCTCTCTTGTCATATAGGTTAACCCTTGATGAACATGATTTTCTAGGCTCTCATTATCCTTGTCTTCCTCCTCTCTATATATTCTCATTGGCCATATCCTCCTTCGGACAACTCAGAATTGAATGTAGCGCCATGCGTATGATGTATCTATGTGAATCCCAGAAGGCTGATTTATTCATTGACCTAGAAGCCCTTACCCAATTCTATTATTGCAGCAAATGTTGGCATTTCTTATCTGATGCATTGCCTGTTACATTTGACCTTATAGTCTTTTTTTTATATGAATTACTACTAATCTAGGTCTTCTCCACTCTGAGTTAGCCTACCTGTTGGATCCAAGGTGATGGGAGGAGGTTGGTCGGTATCTTTACAGCAATTCTATCAGCAAATCAAATTGGTAACCTCAGTTTTCAGTCACTCATTAATTTGATAAGCAGATCTTTACTGTCAGTAAAGTTGCTACTAAAAATGTCAAACTTGTGATAATTATTGCAAAAATTCTTTGAAACATTATGAGGAAAAGCTCATTGCAAGTAAATAGCATGTTTTAGTCTATTTACATTTAATGTTATTAATATGGTGGTATTAAATCTACTATCTTATTATCTTCTCATTATCCTCTCTGATATTTGTTTATTTTTCTGCTTTATTTTGGTTTATCAAATATCTTTTAGTAATTTATTCCAATTCCTCTACTGGCTCTTTATCCAAACTACTTTGTATAATTTTTTAACTTAGTTTCCTTGGGAATACAGTATATATATTGATGAAAATATACCGCTTAGTGACTAGTGTGAGAATTTTACAACATTTGTACCCCTTCCTTCCTTCCTTCCTTTAATACTTACATATATGTGTGTATACACACACACACACACACACACACACACACACATATATGTATATGTGTTATATATATGTAGTTGTCATTTCTTTATTTATCATGGTTTAATGTATTTAATGTAGTTAGAGTTAAAAAAAAAAAAAAAAACCCCTGCCTACTAATACATATATTTTACTTCTGTAGGTCTGTTTTTACAGACTGATTTTTCTCTTTATATCTCCTTTTTAAAAAAAAATGGATTATATCATGTCGAAACTCTGGACTTTATTATCCTTCTCTGAGGAATCAGAAAAATTTTATTCTAGTAGGCAGTTAAATTGCTGCAAATCAACTTGGACTGGTAGAAGTTTGGTTTTTATACTTTGTCGAGGTGAGTTTGTTTGTTTTCTCCTTAAATCTAGTGTGAATATTTTAGCCCATGGGTACTACTTCTCCTCTTTTTGAGATTTGAGTGAAAAGCCCAAAATATTACTGAGTCTCTCTAACTTGATGAAGCGTGAACCCCTAATTCAGTCTTCAGTGTGGTGTCGAGCTGCTGAAACCCCTGTGAGTTCTCTCAGCTATAAGCAGCAGTTATCCTCCTAAACTCCTTGGTGCCGTAACTAACACATACACCATTCAAGGTTTGAAGTATTTGAAAGGATATGCCAGTGTGGGGTCTTCTCCCCCTGAGGTTTTATTCTTTTGGCCATTCTACCACTTCTCAGTCTCCAGCTACTCTGCATCCTTGTGTACATCAGGTTAATCAAGTTGTATCTTCCTGCTTGATCTTATTCATCTGGGAGGATTGAGATTTTCCTTGGGGGTTTTGCTTTCTGTACTTTGCTACCCTCAATCAACTGCAGTATGAAATAGTCAACGGAAAATCCCAGAAAAAAATTCATAAGTTTTAAATTGTGCACTGTTCTGAGTAGCGTGATGAAATCTCTCCCAGCACTGCTCTGTCCCACCTGGGGTGTGAACCATCCCTTCTTCCAGCATCTCCATGCTGTATACTTTCCCTGCCCCTTAGTCAGATTAGTTGTCATCTTGGTGATCAGATCAACTGTGTGGTATCATAGGGCAAGTTTTCAGGTAACATCTATAGTCGCCTAATGCTACATTATTCACCTCACTCCATCTCATCATGTAGGCATTATATCATCTCACATCATCACAAGAAGAGTGAGTGCAGTACAATAAGATATTTTGAGAGAGACATCGCATTCACATAACTTTTATTACAGTATAATTGTTCTACTTTATTATGAGTTATTGTTGTTAATCTTTTACTTTATCTAACATAAATTAAACTTTATCATACGTACGTATGTATAGGAAAAAATGTAGTAGATATAGGAATTGATACCATCCTCAGTTTCAGGCATCCACTAGGGGTCTTGGAATGTATCCCCTGCGGATAAGGCGGTCTACTCTGTTACTTAGGTCTCACCTACTGTGGTTTCTTCTGTCAAAAGTTGAACCCCCTTTGCTTTCGGCCTGGTTATGGTCACTCTCCAGTGCCTTCAAACGCCTTTTTAAACATAATTGTTATCAGTAGGAGAACTAGTCCTATACACGCTACTCTGAAATTACTAAAAATCAGAACTCAAAGGTATATTTATAGCACAAATTCATTTTTACCTAAAAGAATTAATCATATTTGTAAGGGAACAGAAGTAGATACAGTGGAAAGGTCTGGCTCTGAATCACTGCTCTAACTTGGGTTACATCTGTGACTTCATTCAGGCAAGTCGCTTGTCTGTAAATCTAAACTTTCTCCTCTCAAAACAGCCCTTTTCCTTGGAATGCTGTTATTCTTTAAAAAAAAGAAAGAAAGTTTTATCCTATCCCTCAACTGAAGAAGACTGAATTGAACACTTTGAAGCAATATAAACACTGCTGGGGAGTTAATATAGTGCCACAGGTTGCCTAAAGCGAGTGGGAGAGGTTTATGTACTGCAAGAATCTGATTGAGTTCTAAAATTAACAATGTACAGCCTTACTCATTTCTCATCCCTCGCTTGTCTTTGCCTCTTTCTTGGGGAAGAAAGATCAAGGTAAACGTTGATTTCCCTGATAATTTTTAGCAGCAAGTAAAAGGTATTGCTGCCGGTATATCTGCTCTTATTTTCATTAACTCCTCTTTGAGAAATCTGTTCGAGAAATAGAAATTGGTGATTTGGTGGGAAGCATAAGCCACAAAGAAAATTAATGACAGTGAGATATTTAATAAAAAGAATAAGTATCTTTCTGTTTGGAGATGTTGTGTAGGAGGATTGGTAGGTTAACAGAGGCCAATAAGTACGGCATGTAACTGCTTCTTTGCTCAAAAAGTTGTTTTCCAACCTGTGTATTATGGTATGTTTTGATCCTCTTATTCCCTTGTATTAGCTATATAGTCAACTATTAGAAAGTGGTTTTAATGGAATTTCGTATATGTTTATATATATAAATCATATCTACTGCTAGGGGACAATTCTACTTGTGAAATTTTGAGAATCGAAGCTTATAAATAAGAATTTGAATTTGTGGTAAATATTCACTTTCCTAGAATTTTGAGGTCTCCGGGTCCGTGATTTTATTTATCTATCTTTACACAAAGTAAACAGAAAACTAAAATTGAAAAAGAAAGTGGGAACAAAGGATGCGCATTCCCACATTTACATTTAGGATTTATGGTTAAGTTTGGGCAGGGAGAGGCGCGAGAATCTGATGACACCACTGTGTGACAAGAAGGTGCACCCCCCTTCACTAGAGAAAGAAAACTAACAATCCTTCTCAAAAGTCTTTCCAGATAAATTACTATACTAAAATTACTAAATATTGGGTAGAAGGGAAGGTACTTCAGGCGGGATATATATATATATATATATATATATATATATATACAAAAAGAGAGATAGGAAGGGAGAGAGGAAGTGGAGGGACGAGGTGAAAAGAAAGGAGGGAGCCAGTCAGGGCGGGAGGAAGACCGAGGAAAGAAATTGCGAATAGAGAACACTGGAATTATAAAACTACTGAAATACAAGAAGATAAAGTGTCATTATATCATGAGACAGGTTATGTCAAAGAAAAACAATAGTCTTTGTTATCAGACAGCTGGGTGTGAATCTTGATCCTGCCTAATTCTTCCTGTAATTATGGAAATTACTTCTCTGAGTTGTCACCTTTTCATCAGTAAAAATGGGAATAATATGCAAAAACCTATATATATTTTAATGTTATTATGGGGGTTAGATTAGTTAACTGATGTGAAAATATGTGCCGCAGTATCGTATGGTAGAGTCTCAATGGGTAGGATGCAGATGAGTGGATCAAACGAGTAAATCAGACTTCCAGATTCACTCTCGTTTACACATATGTGCTTTTGGCACTTTTTTTTTTAAGACAAAAGCACAACCAAAAGAAAAAAAAAAAAAGGCTTTGACTACTGTCTATATAATTGATTTTTTGTCCAGTATATAATTATCCCGCACAATACACATATATTACTAAAATTATTATAGCGTTTTAGGTTTTTTAATTTTAAAAAAGTTAGAATTTCAATTTCTAAATTTTAAAGAGTATGTTGAAAACATACGGCTGCATTTTTCAATACATTTTTTAAATTATGTGTTTTGAAAAGGGCCAGAGCCAAAGAAATAGCTACAGTTATTAGTGTTCAAATCATAAGTGATGTTCCAGGTGGTAAAACAACATAAGAGCTAATTAATTCTAACTGTCCCACGCTAGCCCTTTCAGAGTTTTGTAAGTGGTAAGTGTGTGAAACAGAACACTGATCCCTTTGATTAAAGCGCTGGAAGTTTTAACAGCAGTGTTCACTTGAGATGACCTCATATAGACTGGAACTACATCGTTCATCCCTTCTTCAACTGCATTTTACTGAACATATATTGACTTAAATAATTCTATCCACATAATCTTCTATAACTCTGTCAACAACCCTCTAAGGCAAACAATATTTTCTTTTCTTCACAAGAGAGGCAGCTGAGGTTTAGTAAATTTTCCTGAAGTCACACAGCCAACAAGAGGCAGAGTTGGATTCAGAATCAGAGCTCCATTAATGCTACACACACCCTAAGTGGGTGGTCATGGAAATCTCAATGGTTTCTATATTGGGTAAGGAGATCAGAGTAACACACTCTGCGCTTGTTCTAACTGTCCCACGCTGGCCCTTTCAGAGTTTTGTAAGTGGTAAGTGTGTGAAACAGAACACAGAAGGTTGAGAAAGTAAGCTGCAAAGTGACAGCTCCATGAGTGTGTGAGTGACTGCATATGTGCTATCATCTGTGTAAACCATGAGGGCTTTCAGCCACTAGGCTTTGGCCTCACTCATTGTTTGTGAGATAATTGTATATATACTAATCTCAGGTGTTTTTGTTTCTATAACAGCTGTTAGCTGGAAGCCACGTGCTCCCCCTCCCCCATCTTCTCTTCTTTCAATTGCTATCTGAACCCATCGACCGCCCAGCTCCCAGTTTCAGCAGTGTGAAGGACCTCGAGGCACCAGGTCTGGGAAGATCTCTTGAGCACATTAAGCAGAGAAAGGTTTTGTTCACATCATTAAATGATTTCATAGAAGACTGTTGTACTATAGGCCATTAATGATCAGAATAGATACCAGGTCAGTTTCCCAGAGAAAAAGGGATTTCAGTCTGAATGCTGGGAAAATAGTGCCTGTGGAGATGAGTGTATGTTGTTTTGCATCAGACCCTTAACCTGTCAGCAGGTCTCACTCCCATACTTTGTGAACACACCCCACCCCTTGTACTACTTAAAATTTTCATGCTAGCCAATATAATTTTGAGACCAAAGTAATACCTCCATAAGGTTAATTGTCAGAAACTAGATTTTTATCAATGGGGGTTGGGATAAATGAAACTGAGAAAGTTGCCAAAGACCTCACAGGAAAACCATGAAGGAATAAGTTAAGGATTTTTGTTAATGATTTATTTTATGTACCAATCCAGTTTCATCCATTCATGGCTCAATAAATATTTGTCGAGGATAAAATAGTGAATAAAACGATACAGTTTTGCCCTCTCAAAAATGAGTAGGGCCAAGTCAATAGACAGTCATAATGCATTGGATACGACCATTATAATAACGACATGCTTCGATAGCCCATGGGAGGGATGTCTGACTAGAGAAGGGTAAGGGATACTTTTGTTGGAGTTGGTGATTAAAATGGGCTTAACAGATAAGTATGAGATTTGCTGAAAAGAACCAATGGGAAGAAACACAACGAGGAGCAGTGAATTCTGTTCACACGTGCTGTCTTTAAGGTGTCTTGAATACAAACTAATAATAGCTGACTTTCCACTGAGTGCTGATAATGTGTCAGACAAGTTTGAAATATTGTCTCCAGTGCTCTCAGCAGCCTGATGAAGTAGATATTTTTTATCCGTCTTTTTACAACAAAGTTGAAACAAATATTTGTGAGCCATTAGAGTGTTGGTAGTAATCGAAGTCATGGGAGGGTTTGAGGTTGCCCACGGGAGATAGAAAGTAGAAGAAGAGACTTTATGAAAGATCGTAAGGAATACCACAAAGCAGGCAGAGAATGAGCAAGTGAAAAGATGTAAAAAAAAGCGAGGAAAGTGCCATATTATGGAGACCAGGGAAAGTTCATATAAAGAAGATGGGAATGGGCACCATGCCAGAGGAGTCGGTGACCATGAAGACTGGTGACAGGGAGTGGGCACAGTCTTGCAGGGAGCTGCAGAAAGACAGAAAGTAAGGATGGAGGCAGTGAGGAGAATAAAATTAAGTCACATAGCAGGCGGAAAAAGAGAGGAGGAGAGCTGGCAGTCCAAAAGTGGAAGGTGGGCTTGGCAGCTTTGTTGATTTGTCCCTGGCATGGTCCCTGTGGGAGGTGCCTCATGGAGCTGAAGAGGGTGGGGACTGAAACTGAGCAGGGCATTGGCTTGGGCTGGGCACAGGGGCATGTTTTTAATATAGCAGGGTGTAAGGGAAAAAGGTTTCCTGTGGATATGGGTAGATTTATGTATTCTGCGTTCTCTGTCATAACTCCTACTCATGTAGACTGTCTTATAAAATTCAATCAAGTTATGAATTAGTCAATCAAACCTACACCAATTCAATTGAGATTCACAGACAGATGGAGTTGCATTTACTTGCTTCTTGGTTAGAGTCAGTCACTAGTTAGTATTTACTTTTAGTTATGAGAAGCATTTTCAAAATCAAGAGTGAGCATAAAATTAATGTATTCCACTAGCTCATTTATTCATTTTCCTGATTTGGTCACTGTTCCTAAACATAAGGAAATGCTGTCAAGATCTCCTGTGTGTTAATGTGTTGAATTCAGGGGTTCATGATAAAGTTTGGCGACTCAGAAATAGCTTTGAAACAACCATGTCTACACCATTTTGGTTCACATATTGGAATCCTTTTTGTTCAGCATTGCCGCTGAAGTTATTTTTGGAACATCATATGGATTTTTCATTGAAACATCTGTGTTAACTTTTATTATCCCTGGTCGTCTTTGTAATTTTGGAAACAGATATAAAGAACGAGCAACCCAAAGCACAGTAATATAGTGGGAAGCATCCTTCATAAGTCAATTGAGGAATTTAATAATCTCTTTAGAAATAAGCTCTGCAGCTATGAGAAAAATGTGTGGGTTAAAGGCCTTCCAATTAAGAAAGGTTTCTCTGTGGATTTATAGGCTGGTGGTTCACTCTTCCTGTTCGTGTTTCCATAGCAACTGTCAGGTAGATTTTCTGCTACTTGCTAGGAAGTTGGAAATGTTGAGTCTGGTTGAGCCTTTTCAATTCAGTGAAGCTTAAATGAAATTCTTTGCAAGGAACTGGCATTTAGCTTGGGTCATTTATTCATATCTAGAAGAAAAAAATCAATTAAGTAATCAAATGTGCAAATTTTTATTGGGATTATTTTTGGTACATATTTTGTGCTGTAATCTATTCTTAATGCCAGAGTACTAAAGGTTTGAAGGGCTGCAGCTGGCCTCTTCACTATCTGATGACTGTGGCTTTAATTACAGCCCAAGACATAGGAAGGCATGCTTTTTTTCTGATCTACTTTTGCAAGCTATAATCACCCCTGGTGACATTCAGAAGCAAACGAGGATCCAGGAGACTCATTAGGCCGAGACACCGGTACTGCATGAAATACAATGCATAACCTCTTACTCTTTTATTTTTCCTGTCCTGTTGGTTATTTGAATTACAGTCTGGGAAATAAATAATTTATATGTCATTATTTAAATTTTGGGGGAATACAGTATCTTCATTTTCCCTTCAGATTAAACCCACTCGGGTGTCACTCGCTGTGATTTTTATTTCAACCCACACTGACTGATGTCTGACAACTCCATGTAGGATGGTGTCCTTTAATCCTTTAAAAAAATCAAGCACGTAGGTGGGCAAAGGGAACACGCATATCATTGCTCCTTATGTAATGTACAATGTCTGCCACACTAAGGACAGACATCTAAGGGGCATTACTTAGTGCCTTCTTTTGTTACCATCGTTGCTCAATGGCACAGAAACATCAGCTTCTACAGAAAATAAAGCACAGTCCTTATTTCACACTGTAGTTCTATCTATATACCAGCTCCCTTGTGGACGTTTCTTATAAGATATATTATTTACAAAGTGGCTTTGAATGCATACCTCAGTTCATTTTCTTCTATCCCTCTTCTCTTGTCGTTTGTAGACCATGCCTTTACCCATTATAGTGATGCTTCACGTTATGTACAGTTGATTGTTGGTAAAAATACAAGTAAAGAAAAGGGGGAGGAGGAAAGAGAAAGAGAAGGGTGAGAGAAAAAGAGTTTTGTTCTCTTTTTTAAGTCAGAGCTGAAATATCTTTTACTTACTCGCCTTGCCTTGTCTTATTTTCTTCTTCTTTGGTCTAGAAACTGTGCTTTCTTCTATTAAGCTAAAAAAAAACTTTCTGAGAGCAATTGAAGCTGAAGGAAGCTCACTCTTCAGTCGCTGTACTGGGAAGTGGAAATGAAGTCTCTCAGCCCTGCTCTCAACTTTATTTACTCTAAACGATGGCAATTTTCTCCTAAAATAGATCGTTCTTGGAGTTGCCCGGCTCCGTTGGAAGGAGATGCACCTGTAACCCAGAGCAGAGAGACAGAGATAAGTGAGATTCTGGACGTTTGTCGGGATTTAGAGAGCTGGAGAGGGAACGGATTTGCTTAGAGGAATAGGCTGTGTAGATGCGTAAAGGGATACATTGTTTGACCACAGAGATCATTCTGACTCTTGCTTTGACATTTATAAACAGAGGCAGTCTGGGTATGATAATGAAGGGGAAGCATTGCTTTGAGGGGGCAGCAAAGATGAAATTTGGGGCACTACTACTCAGGGGAGAAAGAGAGGCTGTCTCTGCAACTGGCGTTGATACACTGAGTCAGAGCTTCCCTCTGCCTTCTGCTTTCAGGCTGAGCAGGCGAGAGAGGCAGTGCAGGAAATGAGTGCCTTTGGTCCAGCACTTGGCAAGATTAGTTGCTCACTCAAGAGAGGGAGGACACACAGTCCGTGAGGCTACTTGTCCCACTTCATGCGGCTCCTTGGCTGAGAGTGGATTTCATTTAGTGGATGGGCCCTTCCAGGCCTTCCTTGTCCCTGAATCTGAAGCCCATATACCTAGTCATCAAGGCCATGGCTCCTGCTCGCAGCCTCCAGCCTCCAGACCTTGATTCCTGGAAATACGGAGTTTTCTTCTGAGTAGGCCTCAGATCCACTTCTTTGGCTTCTCAGTGAGAAAGCTTCCCCAGCGCTCCCTGTCTGCCTGCTCAGCTCAAATGTGTTCTTCAGCTGATGGCAGGTATCTGACTTAGCACTCCTGAGCTGAGCCACTCAATGGGCTGAGACAACGTCTTTCCCTCCTCCTCACTTCCACACTTCCACTCCCATTATTCTATCCAGATTTGTCTCGCTTCCTTTTATTTAAGGCCATTTCCCCATGCTTTCTGCTCTGGACCTGCTCATTCTTCATTTTCTCTCCTAACACCAGTCACTTTCTGTTCCCTACAGCTCAGGTCCCCCCCTGCCACGGACAGAACACCGAGGCTTTGCTTAAATCCCAGTTTAGATGTTTGTAAGAGTCTCTTTAGCCCTGGCAAGCTTCCCTCTGATGTGTATTGTTTCAGAACTCTGCACACACAACGAAGCTATGAGCTCTTAGGCAAGTTACTTCTCAGTTTCTGCCTCTCTGAAATGGGTACAATTATATATAAATTATAAAATTGCTGTGAAAATTAAATCAGTTAATGTGTGTAAACTGTAGAAGAGTATGTGGCAATTAGAGAGGTCTCCATAAATATCAGCTTTTATTACTGTTCTTGTGGGGATTTTTGGTTGCAAAGAACACAAGCTTTACAATCATATAGATATGCGTTTGAATCTTTTCCCTGCCATTTACTGTCCATATGACCTTGAGTACATTTTAAAAATTCACGGAGCCTGTTTCCCTGCTAAAATGAGGAAAATTGTAGCTGCCTCCTGGGACTGTTAGGGGCATTAACTGAGCAGAGGGATTTGTGGCATCCGGATGTAAGGTTCATCTCACGGTAATAATGATTTTCTCTCCTTAGGCAAGTTGATTTTCTAAACCTTTGATTAATTATTCTTTTTATCTCGTGTGCCTAAAACACTAACTCATAATCTTCCTCCATCTTACTATCTCCTTTCTTTAAAATGATCTCTCTTTCTTCTCTCATCCTCAGGGAAATCTATTTCCTCAAGGCCACATGTCTTAGAATACCAGAAGGCAAGCGATCAACCCTCTAGCTCTTCCCCCCTTACAAAGCTGGATGATTATTTTTAGAAGGCTGCTTCTAAAAGCAGCCGAGCATCTCTACTCACTGGGGCAGGATGGTGAGTCGTGAAGACAGCTTGTTTTTTCCATAGAGCAGGGAATGGTGATTAAGACGGGTGTCTTCTGAGTGTCCCCAACCCCAAGGAACCCACTCCTGACTCTAAGCATGAAGTTATCCTCTATAACGGCTGGGAGGCATAGGGGTCTTCTGTGTCCAGTTCTCGGCATCCTTATCTCAGTTCTACATTTCGGTTTTTAAAAATTATTCTATCAATCGCGGATGTGGTCCTAATTCCCTTGTTATACTTGCCGTCTCTGTAGCTGCAAAATTTGAAATTATTCTTGTCAAATCTGCCCCTTCGAGATTTGCTAACTGGAAGATCAGAGCTTTCTGCAGAAGAAAAGACTTCCTGGCTCAATGTGTCAGTTCTTTTCATGTAGCTGGATCTTTCAATTTGTAGCATAACCCCTGCAGCACTATAGAGAAAAGATGATATGTCTGAAACGCTGAACTGCGGTCACCCTGTCTGCCATTATGTTTCCACAGGCTTTCTATAAAAAGTTGCAAAACCAACGGGTCTGAGATCTGACACCTGAAATGGTTGCAATCACTCAAAGGCACCCCTTTTTCTGTCTCTTGCTGATTGACCCCATCCCATTATGCCTTTTAATACACAGCCCAGAACTCTATATTTAGGGCGATGACCAGTTGTACCTACAGGCTCCAAACACTTCTCACTCCTCTTAGATGGCTTCCCCTGTGAGTTTGGTGTTAGAACTATGTGCCTGTCTCAGCTTGGCTACTTACCGTGTGATATTTATACACTTTCCCAGAGCTCTCTGATGTTTCATGCCCTATAAAATAATAAACAATAGTGACAGCTAATATTGTTGAGTACTTGCTGTCTGCCAGCTATTATTCTAAGTGTTTTCTGTGTGAATGTGCAGATATACCAGTTCTTTAAACCTCACCACAATAATATGAATGAGGTCCTTTTGCAACAGAGGAAATCGAAGCCCAAACTCTCCCAGATGGTAAATGGTAGAGCTGGGATTTAAACTCATATAGTCTTGCTGCAAAGCCATGTGCTTGATCATAAGCTACTTGCATGTAATAAATACGACTACAGTCAAGTCTCATTATCTACAGTAGTTATCATCTCTAAAGACACCATGAACACTGTCCCAAATTTTTACCTAACTCAGAGGCTCATGACTCTCCAAACTAGACAGCCATTAAGTATCAGAAGATTCAGTGCAAATTCCTCACTTTTCCACTTAATCCCTCTTCTCTTCAGTTTCTCATTCTGTGGAATAATAGGAAGTATTTCACAGAGTCTTGGTAAGGATCAAATTAGAAAGTGACAAAGTGCTTTCAGAAGCGTAAAATGCTATGCAAATGTAAATTATTTTTATAGCTGTTACTGGCAAGGATAAATCACAGTACTAATGCTCTTAAAATCAGTGATTTACTAATACACAGGAGAATATGTATACATTTTCAGACAGAAAAAAGTGTTTGGCATAATGAGTATTACATTTCTATAATCACCAGTTGGAAGCTACAGGATCAGATCACATCCTGTAGCCATTTGGATACTGGCCTTTCACAGCGACTGCTGGACAACTGGAGCAGACAGCAAGACATCCAGATGTTCTTTCTGTAGTCTTGAAATTCATTGAATGTATTTGGACCATTTTTAATGGAAATGTCATACTTGATATTAATAAGATCATCATAGAGATCAGCCAACTCTCTTAAAAACCTTTTTTTCAAGTTACTTTTGCAAAGCACAAATTGTCATGGCATTAAACAGCCAACCATGCAGTCCTGCCCTGCACACACAGCAATATATTTTTCAAGCAAGCGTGTGGAAGGCTGTAAGAGATAACCTGAACTCTTCCTCAAATTCAGAACCTGATTGCCCTCTGTTTTCAAAGATTAAGTAAGATGTTCGTCATTCGGAGGCCATTGTCTGAATAGATACTGAACATTTCATCCCACAGGCTCCCAGACAAGCACTTAACCCATACTGGTTAATGACCAGAGAGGTCCCCAGTGTCTAAGCGATTTCTTCATCATAAGCTTGGTGTTTGGTGGAGCATACATATTCGTCTAAGCCATTAGAATTCAGTTTAGTGCCTTCCTGCTTCTGGAGCAGAATGTAGCCAGCACATCTGGCCTTGTCTGCTCCAACACTAAATGGCGCCCAACGGAAAGGAGTGATGGAGTGTACCTCCCTGAGCCGAGAGTAGGCTAGCAAAAGCAAGTCCATCACTGGGAATAGCAGGACCCAGAGGTGGTTCTTTGTCTCTTAACACTGAAGATACAGTTCTCTATTTAATGCCATGTGGTTCTGAGGTTCAGCGTCCCCACCAGGCATGTGATTCTTCCATCTGGGAAGCAGGCATACACAGAAGTAGCATCTTGAAACTACTCTCATCCGTTTTGCAAGGAAAAGGTAGATAGCTTTTTCTGATGGCATTCGTCCTCCCTTTTTCAAACTTTACACTGCTTTTTATAACAGGGTTCTATTTGTTTTCTTTTTTAACTTTGTTTCAAAATGAGATGTTCAGTAAGAACTTTGGAGAAACACATCCGCTTCATTTAAAAAGAGTTGACAGACAATTACACCAGGAGTAATGATATAGTAATAACCTAAAATTGCACTACCTGTTATTTAAGCCTGTTAAGAGCTCGGCCTTCTCCTCGAGGAAGTTTGATGCCAGGAACTGAGGATCCAAAGGTGGGAAAGACCTGTTTCTGACCTTGGGATGATTCCATAGCGTGAAGGCAAAGGGTAGACTCCACAGGTGATGGGCAGCAAACACTGCGGAAGCAAAGAAAGGGAGCCAGCCTGAGGTCCCAAGGAGGCTTCCTGGAAGAGGCGCTGCCTGCATAATAAAAAGATGAGTAGGAATTCATCAGATGAAAGAGGTGGGGAGGGAAATTCCAGGAAAGAGGAATTGCACGAGCAAAGGCACAGAGGTGTGCCTCTTGTACAGTGAATGCCAGGCAGCCTGGAGTTACTTGAGGACAGTAACCTCTGGAGAATGGAGGAGGGCGGGGGTGGAGTGTAAGCAGCGGCCGGGTCAACATCGTGGGCAGGAGTTTCAGCATAGAATACAATCTTAGGACATTTTTAGCACAGTATCGCCTGGTGGCTCTCTTAATTATCTGTATGGTTCAATTCAATCTCTAAGGAACTAACTTGAATTCTCCATTAATTAATATAATAATGGTATGGCTATCATTTCAATAGCTGTAATTCTTGTGTGTTCTCGAGGATTTCTTTCTCGTTTTCTTCAATGGTTAATATTTTTTGCAATGAGATAATTTTGGTCATTTATTTCTTATTTGTTTAAAAATGTAAAACATGCTTATTGGTGACTGAAAATTATATAACAAAGCACTTAAAAGGTAATATTCATATATCTAAGTTTCAGATATTGTTCCCTTAAAATAAATCTGACTTCCTTTCAGATACAAATAGCAAAAACAAAATATTATTCATCCTATACTAGTAGGTTTCATATTATTTAGAAATATATGTCACTTGATGGCTTTTTGTGAATAGTTCACTGACTTTTTATTAAGAAAGAATCTTCTATTCCCATTTAATATGTTCTTTCAAATATCTTAGATGATCGCAAAAACATTCTTTTAGACATCTATGGAAAAGTTTATTGTAAAATATTTCAGATTCTGCTTATTTTTCCTATAATAAAAAGAGAATAAGTGAATTTATATTCATTGTTGCTATAGTAACTAACATATTTTATATATTGAGAAAGAACATGAACATTTCCAAATGCATTTCCATCCGATACATGTCTCTCTAGATATAAGAGCGCATACTTGAGGTGACTTTAAGTCCAACAGACTCCAGGACAGGCCCTCCTGTAGCTATTCGGTATCTTCATTCTTACAAAGAGACAGATGCCATCAGACCTGAGTCTCGTTTGGTTTGGTGGACATGAATGGTACACATTGTGCATGAAGAGAACTGGTCACTGTTAGTTTTTTAAAAAGATTGGAAAACATTCCTAACAAAATATTTATGCTCCAACTGTTTATTAAATTTTTCAAATAGCTCAGGTTGTTTCTTTTAATAGGTTTCAAATCTGAAAATCATTGGTAAACCACCTATCTGCCTGAGTCCTAGGCTGACTCTAAATCAAGCACATTGCACATACATTCATTTATTAACAAATATTTGTGACAACTTTCTAAGTCTAGAATCTCTGCTAGATTAATAATTTAGAGGACCTAACAGTCACATACCAGTTAATTATATAAGATATTCAAAATGATATGTGCCAGGTAGAAATATAAACAAGGTATTATAGGAACAGAGAGGGTCAGTTAAGCCTCAAAGAAGATTTGGGGAAGGTGGGGATAGGGATTCGGTGCCTGAATCATGTCTTAGAAAATGTCTTACCATATAGGACATTTTTATCTAAAAAAAAAATGTTTATGTACACAACTATGCTAACATTTAACAAATAAAATCAAAGAATATTTATTATGTACTTACAAACTAGTTTGTGTATGTGTGTAGGAAAAACAAATTCAAAGCAGTTCAGTTCAGTTTAAGTATTTTTGAACTTCTAATATTTATCAGACATTGGCTGTATTCACAGGCGACTCCCAAGGGGTTCACTTTTGTGAAACTTAAACAACCACACAAATGTTCGATGTAGCAGTTCCGGCTCTCAGAACAGATTCTAATTAAGTAGTTAAATAATCATGACCACGTACAAGGATGCAGTCGCTGGAGTTTTCAACAAAATATTATTAGTAAAAGTGAATAAAAACCATTACTCAAACAGCATCATCCCAAAATAGATGATTGATTACATAAATTATACACTGTGTGTTTGTTGCTATGGAATAAAAATTTTATTTATTATATAGTTTTTAATTAAAATGCTTAATAATATTTAGTTTCATGGAATATTTTCATCAAAAAGTTTTAGTGAACTAACCAAGCCCAACAAGTATAGGGGGCCTATATTTTTGAATTTTCTAAATTCTCTGCCATGAAGATAACTATAATCGACATTGCCTGTGTTGTATTTTGTTTTAAATACATTTTGTATGTAAGACAATTGAAATACTCAGGCTAAAAACATGGTTAAAAAGAGAAAGAAAAAGATCTAAACATGTGGTATGCTGGAAAAGAAAGATTTGGCAATGAGTCAAGAGTCTCTCAGCAAAGGAGAATTCAGCTTGAAAGAGATTGTTATAAAACTGGTGTAAGAAAGCCGGAATAAGTTATAGTTAAAGAAACAGAACAAACTGGCATCTAGTCTAAGAAAACACGGCAGAAGAAAGCAGAGAACAGGATATTAGGACAAAGGAGATTAATACATTGATTATTAATCTAAGACTTCTGGCTTTGCAATTCAGTCATGAGACAGAAAAACCAATCAAGAGAACAAAGAAGGAGGCTCAGGCACAAAAGAAAAATACTTTCTGTGGAAACGAAAAGAGAGTGCTTGTTGAGTCTCTCAAACAGCAGTGGATAAACTATGGCCCACCTGTTATAGTACAAGCCACAAGCTAAGAATTTTTAAGTGGTAGGAAAAAATCAAAAGACTATTATTTTTTACATGTGAAAATATGAGATTCAAATTTTAGTGCTGTGCCCTTTTGTTTACGTATTGCCGTGAGTGGCTGCTTTCACATCACAAGGCAGAGTTAAGTTGTCACAACACGTGACCCAAAAGGCTTAAAATATTTAGTATCTGGTTCTCTGCAGACAATTTTCTGATCTCTGATCTAAAAACTAGAGGAGACATGAAAGAACAGGAAAATATTTAAGAAGGAAATTAAATGAGGATTGCTTGCTTGGATGCAAGAGTAAAGGAGATTCTGAAAGGTTAAATAATTGTCGTTCATGACTTAGAAGGTATGGAAGATTAGAACCGTGGTTCACCCCCAGCCCTGTTACCCACTAGGGCCTCATGAGCTCCTTTCCACCCAGATGCCACAGTCAGCCCCACACTGTCTCTAGGATTTTTTGGTTCAACCTGTCTTATTAAATCTCTAATATAATCAAGGCTCTTTTGGTTTCAAGAATCAGAAATCTTCCCTAAGTAGCTATAATGAAAAGTCAAACTCGTAATACAGTTATATAGTTCAGGAAATGAAGTTCAACTGGACCTTACAAGGAACCTGCAAACTACCAGATCCCGAGGGGCCCAGTTTCTCCATCCCCTTCCCTCAGAGTCTTGTATCTTCCTTCTTTTCCTCCTCTCAACGAAGACTGGCCTTCCCTGTTTATGCTCTAACTTTCATATGGCTACCGATGGCAGCCAACTAATCTTCTCCATAGTAACTAACCTCTCTGACTTAGGAGCCAGCTCCAAAACTGGACCGTCCTTCTGCAGCCTTCTTTCACATTACTGGGAGAGACTAAGATACTTCATCCCTGCCAGTTGATTAATTGCATTAGGGAAGTTGTGCATCTCTGATCTAATCAGCTGTAGTGGGGTGGATGAGTTACAAAGCTCACTTCACACTTACTAGGGCCTTACATTGGGTAGACAATGATAACTAAAGGAGGAAATGGTAAAATGGGAATTACGTATATAGAGAGAGACCTTTCCTTCAAACATCAGCTCGAGGCACCTCTTTTGAAAAGCATTCACTTACTATGGTGCCTTTTCTCTGCACTTCCACAGCATCTTGTTCATATCTCAAGCCTGGGCAAAATTCATTAAGGCCAAGTTACATCTTTATCACTTGGGTCTTTCTCATATTTCCAGTACATAATATGTGATCAATAAAAGCACAATGGAAAGATTAATCAATATACAAATGAATAACAAGCATCTGTGTGATCAAATACAGCAAGGTTGATTGGGTAGATGAGAGATAGGGCTAGATGTTTTAAAAGGTCTTCAGATTTACTTAATTGGTTGTGAGCTGCCCTTTATAAATCCTAAACACATATGATTTTAGAAAAGGAAAAAAGTGAAGATAAAAAATAATTTTCACAAGTTAAATTGCCCCATTGTGAGTATAGGCTGATTCAACATTCAAAATTCAATGTAATTTACCTTGATAATAGACTTAAGAGAAAAAACTTAATCATCTCAGTAATTTCCAAAATCTCTCAGCAAACCAGAAGAAGAAGGGAATTCCCTTCATCTGATAAAGAATATCTATTTAAGAAATCTATAGCTAACATGCTTAATGGGGAAATACTGAATAATTTCTCCTAAGATCAGGAATAAGACAAAAATATTTTCTTAACACTAACACTCCTGTTTAAAATCATACTGGGAGTCCTAGAAAGGATAATAAAGCATATTAAAAACTTCTAAAAGAATCTACAGAATCACTCAGAGAATAAGTGATTTCAGAAAAGTCATGGGATACAAAGTTGACATACAAAAACCAATAATTTTTCTATATATTAGTATTAAAAAATTAGAATTCAAAAATTTTAAAGTAACATTTACAATAGCACCGAAACAAAGCAATACTGAGCTATAAATATAAAAAAATCTAAATGCAGGGTCTTTGTGCTGAAAACTGCAAAAAACAATTAAATCAAAGATCTAAGTAGGTATACCTTGTTTAAGGAATAGAAGTATCAATAATGTTAAAATGTGAAGTCTTACCAAATTGAGCAATACATTTAATCCAATACCAGTCAAAATTCCATAAGGATTTTTGTGACTATCACCAGCTGCTAATTCTAAAATTTATATAGAAAGATGAAAGAATTAAAGCAGTGAAAACAACTTATGACAAAGAATTTGTATCCAGAATACATAAAGAACTCTTAAAACTCAACGAGAAAACATCACACAAACAAAAATCCCCATTTTAAAAAATGGGCAAATATTTGAACAGACACTTCGCCACAGGAGATATACAGATGGCAAATAAGCACATAAAAACAGATGCTCAAAATCATTCATCATTTGGAAAACGTACATTAAAACTGCAATGAGATGCCATTATAAATATATCAGAATGGCTATTATCAGTACCAAAGTGATGACAATACCAAAGGCTGACAAAGATTTGGAGCAAGTGGAATTCTCATATACTGCTGGTGGGAAATCAGAGTGGCACAGCAACTTTAGAAGACAGTTTGGCAATTTCTTATAAAGCTGAAAATACACTTATCACATGGCCGGGCAATTTCAGTCTTCGATATTTACCCTGGCAAAATGAAAACTTACAGCCCCACCAAAGAAAAAGTATGAGGTCAATATCATTCAGAACATCATAGTTTGTCAATGTTTAAAGTTGATCAGAATAAAGAAAATATGTAAAAAGTTAAATTGATAGAAAAATATTTTACTACAAATTTTCCTTAAAAATAGTTGAGAGGGTAAATTTTACATGTATTTTACCACAATAAAAATCAAAAATATCCAGAGATGCTAATACTAGAATTCTAAATTCTCATTTTTTAAAATTTAAACTTAGAAATTAAAAATATTAAAGAATTAATCATGCTAAGCTAAATAAGCCAGACAGAAATAGTTGAAAATCACATGTTATCATTTATATGTGGGATGTAAACCTAAAAGCAACAAAGGAACAGGACAAATAAACAGAGATTCATGGACATGGACTATAGACTAGTGGTTACCAGAGGATAGGGGGTGGGAGTGGAGGGAAGAGGTAGACAGTTAAAAGGAGTCAAATATAGGGGTTTAGGGGGACAGTGAAGTGAGTAAAGGGGATCAAATACTTGGCAGCTGAAGGAAACTGGACTTTGGGTGATAAACACAGAATACACAGATGTCAAATTATAATGTACACCTGAAAATTATGTAATTGTATTAACAATGTTACCCCAATAAACTTAATTTAAAAAAATAAAGTAAAATAAAATATTAAAGAATTAATCTGTGTGAATTTATGTGATATGGCAGAAAACAAAGTTAATCCATTTTAGTGCAGGAATTTAGATACATATCATTGATAGACTAGATTTAAGATAAATTTTAAAATTCCCAACGTCTCACATCAGTTATATCGTAAAACTGAGGATCATCTATGGCGTATCTCAGGAACACATGGGCTCTTCAGTCGTTTTTAAAGAACCGTGCACTGATTGAGGCGTTTGTGGCCTACCAATAAAACAGTGCATTATCCTGAGGAGGTTTCAAGTGCTTCGAACTGTACCCAGCTGGTTTTTGTAGAACTGAGAATGTTCCACCTGCTAGAACCCTCAGGATGTTACCACCGTGACTTGCTTTGTGGATTATCAGTTTGTCATTAGGGTTGATTATAAAATGACGTTCAGCAGATTTTAGATGTTTAAACCTGCTTGTACTGTTAACATTCTTTTTTTCTCTCTAGTTGCAAAGCTACCTGGATAAAAATTTCCAAGACCTTACCCAGATTCTTATGAAGCAGTAAAGTGGGAATTAGTCCCGCCCGCCTAATGCTTTTCTCCTCTTTAATGGTAAAACTGCCCTGTACACTATTTCTCTATTTATAGCCCAGCCAATTTAACTCCAGGCAGGTGGTTCTATTGAAAGATAAACAAACTTGTAACAAACCCCACTGATTTGTAAATGGCCAACTGTGCTGACATGGCAGGCTGCAGGTAACTGAACCTGTCCAGGCATGTTGGTCATTTACTGCAGGGCTGGGGACCCCACCGTGTCTTTGGCCAAGGAACAGCTGGTGCTCTCAGTATTTTTCTCTCTCAACAGAACTCAAAATCAGTGGTCCTACAAACTAGTTAACAGTATCAGGTAGGTTTTCATCTCATATCCCAAACTCCAAAAATACCATCTTTACTCCCTTTGCCTAATGTGCTTATTGATCTCAGAGGATCTTTCAGAGGATTTTGTTAAACGTTCTTGCCTTTGAAAATGTGATTGGTCCAGTTGGAATGGCCTCAGGTGTCTCAGGGACACCGATTCCTAGCTGCTCATAGCCTTTTCTTCTGGCTGCTCACCACTGGCATGAGATCTTGTATGTTCTCACATGAAAGTTGTGGATTAAAGAATGACAAGAATTCCTCTCTCAGAAGCAGGATTTCTACATATCCTTTTTCAATTTCTCATTCCCATTCATGGTCTCACTGTATCTTCATACCACCCAGTTTATAAATTGTTATTGGATCATCTTACCTCCTAATGAATTAAGTCGACCACTGTACTATGAGCTATCTTTGTGCTCACTAATCCATTCTTCGCTGTTATATTTAGACTGCTTTTATTCAAGGCTTTTTCTCTGGTTTCTTTAAGTATCAAAAATTTCTACTGTCAGCCAGCATCTTTCCAAGGTATGACCCAATCCAGTGCCATACCTAGTGTTCATCAAGGAAAAGGGGAAACTGCCTTTGAAAAGCATGTGAGGGAGATAGAAAATTACAGTATAGTTGGCATTTATGGATGTGGCACAGAATTGGTACTTCCTATTGTCAAGTACATTTTTAGACATAAAAGGGAGAAGTAAATCATGGCAGTAGATGAGGCTGGCAGCGTATTTTAGAAGCCAAACACAGAGGAATTCACGGAATGATGGTGGAACCTCCAAAAGTTTATAGCAGAAAGCCAGCACCATCAGATTCCCATTTTAAGAGTACCCTCTAGTAGAGGTTTGGAGGCTGGGTTTGAGATAGATGAAACTCGGGTCAATAAAATGAGCTCTTGGGTTGCTGCAGTAATTCAGAAGAGAGAATATGCCAAGAGCAGTGGATATAGGAAGACATATCTGAAAGCTTTTAAGAAGTATTTTTTTTAAATCCTGGCTTCTCATCTCCGAAAGCAATCTAGATAGGTAATAGAGACAGGGACAAACCCCAGAACAAAATCTACTATCTTTTTATTTTTGCAAGATAATAATTAAGATTATTATCTTGAGATGACAGAAGTTGGTTTACTAATGGTGTACAGACACAAAGCGAAAATAAAATGTATACTTTGGTGAAGCAATCACCAAAGGTCAATAATCAGTTGTTGAGCTACACAGCAGGTGAAATTGAGGGAGAATCTAAGATAGGATGAGACTTTCTTAACTTTTAGTCACCAATATTATTGAGCAGTAGAATATAGACATATAGAGGCACATAGTTTCTTGCCTAGCAAGATGTCTTATATTTAGACTTTTATGAATAGTAGGCAAGGTGACTTCTCAAGTCTGCTTCATTATATTTTGAAAAAGAAGGAAATAAGTTATATGTTTTCTAGAGACAAATTTTATTATATATACATCTTTTATTTTCCAGAGAGTAAGCTCGTTTATTAACTTAGAATCCTACCCTCCATGTTAAGTTCACATTGTCCTAATGTCATGTCTCTGCTGCTTCAAAGTGGTAGCCAGCTATAGTTTCTAGAAAACAATCAAACAAAATTAAACCATAAACCTTTATACCTGGAGGTATTAGCTATAAAGCTTTGGTGCTACAAAGTCATAACTGATAGTCATCATCTTCCTGCATTATTACCCACTATTGCTGGTCTAAGCTGTTTGTCCCATGGAGTAACCTGATCTCATTTCTCAGGGATCTGAGCCCCCAGTCACTATGCACTGCTTGATCTGTGGTTGTTTCACTTGGCCATTCACAGCTATCATCAGGTATGGACACACCAGGAGGTTCCATCATGTAGCAGTAATCCTGTGTCTTCATGATAATCATGGTCAGTTGCTCTTGCCAATATAGGAATTCTTTCTTTTTTTTTTGCCTGCCTGACTGACTGTTGGCATGAGGAGCCCAGAATGACTATGTGACAGTTATTGATTTAAGTTTAGAGGAATCTTTTTTGTGTTCTCTGAAAGAAGTCCCTTTCCACCACAATTGGGTTTATGTTCATGAGGTGTTGAACATCAATTAGGTGACTTTTGGAAACCATCAAAGGATGGGGGCTAGTTGCTAGGAGAACCAACCAGGTGATTAGAGGGTTGGAACTTCCAGTCCTACCCACCTGACTCCTGGAGAGGGGAGGGAGGATGGAGGCTGAATCAATCACCAAAGGTCAATGATTTAATCAAGCACGACTATGTAATGAGGCCTCCATAAAAACCCAGATGGACAAGGTTTGGACAGCTTCTGGATTGGTGAACACATAGAGCTGGAAACTCCATACCTTTTTCCCATCTTGCTATTCCTGACTTCTATTTTATTGTAAACCAGTGATCTAGTAAGTAAAATGTTTCTCTGAGTTCTGCAAGCCACTCTAGCAAATCAGTTAAGGCCAAGGAGAGTGTTGTGGCAACCTGTGATCTCTTATCAGTCTATCAGAAGTATAGATGACAACCTGAGCTTGTGAGTGGCATTTGTATTTTCCAGGTAGATAACGTCAGGACTGAGTTGAATTCTTGGACACTCGGCTGGTATTTGAAAATTGCCTGTTGGTCATGGGGGTAACCCACCCCCACACACAATGGAGTTGCTTCCAGAATCACCTTTTAATTAGACAGAATTATCCAAAGATAAACAATATCTAGCTATCAAAAGATCTGTTTATTTCTTCTCCTTTCTCTATTACACTCTATTAAATGGCCTTAGGGAAGTTACGGGGGAAGTGCAATTGTATTTTCTGAGATATTTCAGGGCCATTCGTTAGGGGCTCAAATTCTCTTTGAATAGATGGGCTCTGGATCTATTTGTTCCAGAGAATTTGTTCGTCTCTGGAATGGGAGAAGGGATCATGAATTTCCATTGCAACTACTGACATCTGCCTTCACCTTCCTTGCTCTTGATTTCTCGTCATTGTCATAAATTCAAGTGATACCCTTGTTGCTGGCTCATCTATCTCATACCACAGATCTTTGCAAGTCAGTATCCCTGGTTGCTATTCTAACTTTGTTGCATGTTATAGTAATTATATTCACCTTACTTCTGATGCTTAAATGCTGTCATTTGGCCTTGAATGTTCTAGAATCATCCTATTGCAAAGACATTAAGAAGCCCAATTTCAAAGCAGCCTCTCCCAGTATCAAGCCTGACTTACAAGGGACAGTCACCACCAAGCTTTCTCCAGGTATAAAATGTGATTGAAAACTAAAAGCAGTATGTCACTGGTTGATACTTATTTTATAAAAACAAGATTAAAACACTTGACTGAGTTTAGAAAAGGTGATTCATTGTCTATTACAAAATGAGTTGGAAGTGCTTCTAATCCATGTCTGACATAAGGAAGAGAAAGGTCCTTAACATATTCCTCCCCACTGAAACCTTGAAGAAGTTACTTCTTGCTATCTCTCTTCATTTGCTACCTGAAGGATCACATTTTCCTTTCCAAGTAACGTCTGACTGGTAGAATATATGGTGATAAAATTGGTTAGGTATAGAGTGTGAAGATAATTTTAATATTGAATATTTAGTCCAGAACATTTCTTTTTGTACATGTAAGTGTAACTTAAACAAATCAATTCCATCTGATTAGGCTCACTTTACATGGTTAATGTACCGTGGACACTCTTTCTCCTCTGGTGCTTCTCCCAGAGATCACAGGAAGAACATTTAGCTGTTCATTTCGCGTGTCACTCTGATGCACAAAAAATCCAACAGATTCAAAAGGAAACATTGCATTAAATTAATTCAGCTTCAGGTTCAAAGATTCATCATGTATGATAAACAAAACCAAAGGAAATGATAAGATGCAGTGTCACATTTCATTTAATACCTAAATCCACTCACAACAAGATAATATCTAATTCACTGTACCCTCATTGTATACTTATATGGCATAGCTCCTTAGGGAAAGAATAAAAGCTCAAAGAACCTGGAGTTGGCAACTATAATGTGAAGTTATAAATGATTTAGAGCAGTGGTTCTCAACCTTGGTTACACTTTATAATCACCTGGAGAGCTAGCAAAATTCTCAATTCTCTGGCCTCACCTCAGACTAATTAATTCAGAATTTCTGGGGTTAAGACCCAAGCATCAATGTATTTTAAAGCTCCCCAGGTGATCCTGATGTGTGAGCAAGGTTGAGATCCTATGATTTAGAGAGTAGTTTTTAAAGGTTCACAGGCTTCATTCAAATCACTTAAAAGGCTTGTTAAAACTCAGATTACTGGACTCACCTCCAGAGTTTCTCAGTCAGGTTTAGAACTTGAATTTCAAACAAGTTCCCAGATAGTTTTCTTGCTACTGAATCAGGGACCACACTATGAGAACCACTACTTTACAAGAACTCATGAACCTCAGATAAGAAGTAAATCCTGAGATTACCATCAATTTGGTCCTAGAAAAATGATAAAAGATACCTCTCAGTAATTCTTCTGGGAGATAGGACACAAAAACCTCTATTACACGTGAGATCTGTAGAAGACAGATAAAATGATCTAAATAAATCAATGTCCCCATAATAGAAACCTGAAGTTCTAGAGAAGAAAAAATTCAACAAGCATGAGAATTTTAATATGAGTGTAAGGCTGGAGAGGATAGAGGAGTATGTTTGTGATTTGAAATATTTGGGCCAAATAAGGAAAGGAGAAAACTCTAAATCTAAATTTTTATTAGTTTGGCAAATTCAGGAACAAATTATTTTACAGGTATGAAATTAGGGGAACAAAACAAACTAAAAAATATGTCTAATAATGATGATAATAAATTTAAATTGGTCTTGGGATGTATTTCACATATTTGACTATTCATGTTTTCATGTTCTGCAAGTTTGAAATATTTCATAAACTATAAGTAAGGATCAAACAGAGGAGGATCTATTTCAATTTCTTCTGCCCTGTGCTGATACCAAGATTGGATAAAATTATCAGTATGATACTTATACATATACTGACATGGGAAAAACCAAAACATTTTGGGAAGTATTCAGGCTCCTATATTACATGGACATGAAACTGAAAGCATATACCCTAAATACTTACTGTATTTATTTATGGGGAAGAATTTTGGGAGAACTTCCAATTTCTATTTTTTTATTTTATATTTTTTATATTGTTAACTATATAATGTCTTTACTTGTACATTGCAGAAACAATAAGTATATAATATATAAAGAATATATTAGAAAATCGATTTAAATAAAAGATAAGGGTAAACTAAGAACACAGTTGCCAAAAATAAAGACTACATTTCCCAGCCCCCTTTGTAAGAAATTATGATCGTGTGTCCAAATTCTGGTTAAAGTAAGGTAGGCACATGTGTCATGTGTATCTTCCACTGAGTATATTTAAAGCTACAGAGGCATGTCTTCCCTCTCTCCCTTCCTTCTTTCCTTCCTTCCTTTTTTTTAAATTTAGAATTAATTTTTTAGAGCAGTTTTAGGTTCATAGCGTAACTGAGAGGAGATTATAGAGATCCCCATGTACCCTTGCCCCTACACATGCAGAGCCTCCCCCATTATCGGTGTTTCCCACCTGATGGTACATTTGTTAAAATGGATAAATCTATATTGACACATAATCGCTCAAAGTCTATAGCTTACATTATGATTTATTTTTGGTGGCGTGTATTCTATTGGTTTGGGTAAATGTATAATAACATGTATCCAGCATTATGGTATTATGTAAAGTATTTTCACTGCCCTAAAAATCTGTTCTCTGCTTACTCACTCTTCCCCCCAACCCTCACCCTCTGGCAACCACTGATCTTTTTATGGTCTCCAGTTTTGCTTTTTCCAGAATGTCAAATAGTTGAAATCATATAATACATAGCCTTTTCAGATTGGCTTCTTTCACTTAGTAATATGCATTTAGAGTTCCTTTATATCTTTTCATGGCTCGATTGCTCATTTCTTTTTAGTGCTGAATAATATACTGGAGGACATTTTGGTTACTTCCAAGATTTGGCAATTATGAATAAAGCTGCTGTAAATATTCATGAGCAGGTTTTAGTGTGGACATAAGTTTTCAGTTCCTATACTAAGGAGTGCCATTTCTAGAGTTTATAGTAATAACATGTTTAGTTTTGTGAGAAACTGTCAGACTGTCTCCCAACTGGCTGTACCATTTTGCATCTCCACCAGCAGTTAATGAGAGTTCCTGTAGCTCCACGTCCTTGTCAGCATTTGGTGTCAGTGTATTGGATTTTGACCACTGTAACAGGTGTATAGTGATACATCAATCCTGTTTTAATTTGCATTTCCCTGACATATAATGTGGAGCATCTATTCATATGCTTATTTGCCACCCTTATATCTTCTTTCATAATGTTTCTGTTAAAGTCTTTTGCCCATTTTTACTGGGATTGTTTTCCTATTATTGAGTTTTAAGAGTTCTTTGCACATTTTGGATATACATCCTTTATCAGATGTGTCTTTTGCAAATATTTTCTCCCAGTCTGTGGCTTGTCTTCTGTTTCTCTTTAGTTGTCTTTCGCAAAGCAGAAGTTTTTAATTTTACTAAAGTCCAGCTTAGCCATTATTTCTTTCATGGATTATGTCTTTGATGTTATATCTAAAAAGTTATCTCCAAGCCAAAGATCATCTAAGTTTTCTCCTATGTTATCTTCTAGGAGTTTTATAGTTTTGTATTTTACATTTAGTTCTAAGATCCATTTTGAATTAATTTTTGTGAAAGGTATAAGGTCCGTGTCTAAATTCATGGTTTTGGGGTTTTGTTTTGTTTTTTCGGTATGTGGATGTCCAGTTGTTACAGCACCATTTGTTGAAGAAACTATCATTGCTCCATTGTATTACTTCTGCTCCTTTGTCAGAGATCAGTGGACCATACTTTGGAGGGTCTATATCTAAGCCATATTCTGCTATACTGATCTATGTGTCAGTTCTTCCTTCCACACCACAACATCTTGGCTACTCAGAGCTTTATAGTAGAGCTTGAACTCAGGTAGTGTCAGTCCTCCAACTTTGTTCCTATCCTCAGTATTGTGTTGGCTATTCTGGGCCTTTTGCCTCTTCATGTAAACTGTAGAATTGGTTTGTCAATTTCCAGAAAATAACGGAGTTTTATTTGGGAATTAGTTCAACCTAAAGATCAAGTTGGGGAAACTGACAACTGGAAAATAGTCTTTATATACATGAACATGGAATATTTCTTTCTTTATTTTTTATTTTGTTTATCAGAGTTTTATAATTTTCCTTATATATATCATATTTTGTTTGGTTTATACAAAACTATTTCACTGTTTGGGGTACTAACATAAATGGTAATGTGTTTTTAATTTTAAAATCTACATGTTTATTGCTTATATATAGGAAAGCAATTGACTTTTGTATTTTAACCTTGTATCTTATAACCTTACTAAAATTGTTTATTAGTTTCAGGATTTTTTGTTATTTAAAAAATTTTTTCTTATAGATGATCATTAAAAAAAAAGAAAAAGATAGTCTCTCTTCCCAGTATGTATACTTTCTTTTTTTTTGTTTTAATGCATCAGCTAGGATTTCCAGTATGATGCTGAAAAGCAGTGGTAAAAGGGAACATCATGCCTGCCTTGTTCCTGATCTTAGTGGGAAATCTTCAAATATTGAACCATGAGGTCATAATGTTCCCTGTTGATTTTTTTAAAAGATGTTCTTTATCAAATTGAGGAAGTTCACTTCTATTCCCAGTTTACTGAGAGTTTTTTTCCATGAATAGTTGTTGGATTTCGTCAAATGCTTTTTTGGCATCTGTTGATGTGATTGCGATTTTTGTGTTTTATCCTTTTGATGTGATGGATTACATTAATTAACTTTTAGAATGTCAAACCAACCTTGCATACCTAGGATAAATTCCACTTGGTCATGATGTATGATTCTTTGTATATGTTATTGGATTATATTTGCCTTTTTCTTGGGTGGGGAGGGGATTTGTACATCTATATTCATGAGAGATATTGATCTGTAGTTTTCTTGTAATGTCTTTGCCTACTTTTGATATTAGAGTAATGCTGACCTCATAAAATGAATTAGGGAGTATTTTCTCTCCTTCTATCTTCTGAAAGAGACTATAAAAAATCAATACATTTTATTCCTTAGTGGTTGGCAGAATTCACCAGTAAACCCATCTGGGACCGATGATTTCTGTTTGGGGAAGTTATTACTTATTGACTCAATTTCTTTAATTGGCATTCGCCTATTTAGATTGTTTATTTCTTCTTTTGTGGTTTAATAAATTGTATCTTTCAAGGAAGTGGTCCATATCACCTAGGTTATCAAATTCGTGAGCATAGAATTTTTCATGATATTTCTTATCCTTTAAATGTTCATATGTTGATGTACCCTCTTTCATTTGTGATCTTAATTTGTGTCCTCTTTTTTTTTTCTTAGTCTGATTAGAGTCTTTTTGATTTTACTGAGCTTTCGACAATGTTTGGTTTTATTGATTTTTCTCTATCAATTTCCTGTTTTAAATTTCATTGATTTATACTCTATTTTTTTTTTCTTTCTTTGGATTTAATTTATTAATTTTTCTACTTTCCTCGGGTGAAAACTTAGATTATTGATTTTCGATCCTCTAATATATACCAATGCTATAAATCCCCCTGTAACCACTGCTTTCACTGTATCTCACAAATGTTAACAAGTTGTATTTTCATTTTCATTTAGTTCAAAAAAAAATTTTAATTTTTCTTGAGATTTCTTCTTCAACCCTTGTGTTATTTAGAAGTATGACATTTAATTTCCATGTGTTTGGGGGATTTTCTAGTTATCTTTTTGTTATACTAGTTTAATTCCAGTGTGCTCTGAGAGCAGACAGTGTATGATTTCTATTCTGTCATATTTGTTAAGGTGTGTTTTATGGTGCAGAATGTGGTCCATCTTGGTGAATTTTCATGAGAACCTAAGAGGAATGTATGTTCTGCTCTCTTGGGATGAAGTAATCTATAGATGTCAATTATATCTAATTGATTGGTGAGGTTATTGACTTCGGCTATGTCCTTACTGACTTTTTGCCTGCTGGATCTGTTTATTTCTGAGAGAAGGGTGTTGAAGTCTCCAACTATATACAAGATATATCTATTTTTTCTTGCAGTTCTATCAGATTTTTCCTCATGTAGTTGTACATTCTGTAGTAAAGCACATAGACATTAAAGATTAATATGTCTTCTTGGAGAATTGACCCCTTTATCATTACATAATGTCTTTCTTCATCCTTAATAACTTTTCTTGTTTGGAAGTTGCTCTGTCTGAAATTAATATAGCTACTTCTGCTTTTTTTTTTATTAGTATCACAGTATACATTTCTCTATCCAGTTACTTTTAATCTGTATGTGTCTTTATATTTAAAATAAGTTTCTTATAGATAACATATATTTAAATCTTATTTTTTGATCCATTCATGCATTTAGACCATTGATGTTTAAAGTGACAACATATTGATATGATCAAATTAACATTTGCCTTATTTATTACTGTTTTCTTATTCTTTGTTTCTATTTTTGTCCTCCATTCTTTCTACTTTTTGTAGTTTAAAACTGAGTATTTTACATGATTCCATTTTCTCTCTTCGTATATCAATTACACTTCATTTTTTTTTTGTTTTTTTTTCTTTAGTGTTGCCCTAGAGTCTACAATATACAATTACAGCTAATCCATGTCCATTCGTAAATAACTCTAAACCACTTTACAGATAGTGGGAGTACCTTATAATAACAAAATAGCCCTAATTTCTTCTTCTCACTTTTTGTATTATTGCTGTCATTCATTTTACTTTTATATAAGTGTGTGTGTGTGTGTGTGTGTGTGTGTGTATTATAAACATACATAATCAAATTTTTGGTATTATTTATTTGAATAAACTGTTATCTGTTATATCAGTTAAGAACAAGAAAAAATAGTTTTTATTTTATCTTCACTTACTCCTTTTGGATACTATTCCTTTATGTAGATCCAAATTTCTGACCTATATTATTTTGCTTCTGTCTAAAGAACTTCTTTTAACATTTCTTGCAAGAAAAATCTACAGGCTACAAATATCCTCATTTTTTGTTTATCTGAGACAGTATTCATCCTTCATTTTTGAAGGATTATTTCACAGCATATAGAGTTCTAGGTTGGTGGAGATTTTTTTCTTCAACACTTTAAATATTTCATTCCACTGTCTTTTTGTTTTCATGTGTCTGAGGGGAAGTTGGATATAAGTCTTATTTTTACTTCTCTATATGTGTTTTCATTCTCTGGCTTCTTTCAGTATTTTTCTTTATCTTTGATTTTCTGTGGTTTGAAACTGACAAACCTTGGTCTTGTTTGTTGGCATTCATCGTTCTTGATGTTCTCTGATCTTCCTGGATCTATAGTTTATTGTCTGATATTAGTCTGGAGAAATTCTCAGTCATTATTGTTTTACATATTTCCTTTGTTCCTTTCTTCTCCTTTTGATATTCCCATTATTTGCATGTTACACCTTTCGTAGGTGTCCCGCAGTCCTTGGATATTCTGTTATTTATTTATTTATTTATTTATTTATTTAGTCTTCTGTTTGCTTTTTAATTTTCAAGGATCCTATCGATATGTCCACTAGCTCAGAGATTCTTTCCTCAATCATGTCCAGTCTACTAATGAGAGCATCAAAGGCATTCTTCATTCGTTAGTGTTCTTTTATCTCTAACACTTCTTTTGGGCTCTTTCTTAGAATGTCCATCTCTCTGCTTACAGTGTCCATCTGTTCTTGCATGCTGCCTACTTTATCCATTAGGGCCCTTAGCATATTAATCATAGTTGTTTTAAATTTTCAGTCTGATAATTCCAACCTCTATGCCATGTCTAGTTCTGATATTCTGGCTCTTCAAATTGTGTTTTTTTGCCTTTGGTATGCCTTTTTCTTGATAGCTGGGCATGATGTAGCAGTTATAATGAAGTACTGTAAATAGATCTTTAGTAATATGATGGAAGGAATATTCTATAGTCCCATGACTAGGTTTGAGTCTTTAAGTGAGCTCGTACCCCTGGACTATGAACTTCCCAAGTGTTTCTGGTTTTGTGCCCCTGCTTAGGTGGCACAAGATGATGAGCATGGGCTGGAGTTGGTGGTTCCCCTCCCCCAAGTGCATTAGGCTCAGATAATAACCCAGCAGGTTAGGCTCTGGTTAACTGGTTTCCTCTGAGGGTGGACTTTATTATGAAGAACAGAATCCTCTCGTGTCTTATAAAATGGTTTATTTTCCTCTTTCCTTGACTGAAGTGTGGTGGAATTTTTCTCCACTATATATTGTGAGAACCCGGTTAAGCTCTTGGAGGTTAATCTCACAATATATAGGGGCCCATTCTATAACTGGGTCCCCCAGGATTTTTAAGCTCTGAGACTTGTTCATGTTGAGCCTCCAGGAATTTGTCGATTATAGCTCTAGTTTTCCTGTCCCCAGCACTGGTTCCTGTGGAGGTTTCTGCTCACGGATCTCTGCTTGGTAAACCACAACTCCCTTTTTATCTCTCCAGTCTTGGCAGCAGCAGTTTGTCCTGTGTCCTCCCCTGTCTTACTGATGCAAGAAGAGTTGTTGGTTCTTCCGCCAGGCCAGCTTTTGACTTGTTGGTTAGACTGCATGTGGCAACTTCCAAGCTCCTTACATGCAAAGTGGAAACTGGGGCATGTTTTTTTTTTGCCCCTTCCTTTTATGGGAATGCAGCTCTGATGGCTGCAGCATGAACAACTAAGGTCATGAAGCAAAAGCCACTTGCTGAGGATGGTGGAGATGTAAACAGCAGAAGGAGCCTTGGTTCCTAATACCGTGGGTTGACATTCCAGCCCTACATTCCTGAACCCAGACTTCTAGAACATGAGAGAAAAGTGAACTCTAATTGCTTTTAACCCGCTGGGTTTGTTGTTGTTGCTTTGATGTTTGAGGTCACTCAGCACTGAACCATATCCTAATGTTACAATGATGAGGAAAAAGGTCTGTTTTGCAAAACTTGATTTCCAGGATAATGTTGATGGTACGAACATAATATATAAGGATATCACAACTGGGGTGAGGCTTCTGGGGGAGAGGATAAACATTCTGTGGCAATTTCTGAAGTCCTGCCAGGACTCTGAGGGTTCTGTTACTGTTAACGGAAAAAAAATCTTGCCGATATCATGGCAGGTATATGGCAAGTATTTTGGAGGCACTGCTTCTGAAGCTATCTTCCAGGTGCAGGAAGTAAATTACACCTCTCTGTTTATTAAACAGGTTGCATTAAATTCCTAAAAGGCCAGATCATTAATACAGAATAGACGAGCCTATGTCCCAGTGAAAATACATGTAATTAGTAGAACTTCAGAAGTTACTTTCCTAGCTTTAGTTTTTCATTTTGGAGCTTTCTGAACAACCATTGCACAATTTTAACAAGAATATACAGAAAATCAATAAACTGAAAAGTTCAATGTAGTATAATGTGACTAAACTTGAAAATATTGCGTGATATGGTATCATAATGAGCTAATCCTACCAGATTTTTTCTTGTTACAACAATCCCTTTTAATGCATTGGAATCCTCCAATAATGTAACTTTTATTTTAAAGTCAAGTCATTTCTGTACAGCAGGGAGTGATCCCTTGAGGAAACTTGATCTGAAGTTCTTTTTTTTTTTTTTAAGTAAAATGAATGTCAGCTAAAGTATCTAAATAACCCCTAAAAAATCAGAACTCCTCCACAGTGAATTCTCAGTGTGTGAAATCAAGAATCAGTGTAAGTATAAAACTGTAAATACATCGGGGCCCCTTTCAGATTAGTAAATAGGCTCTGCAATGCTGGGACCATTGCGAAGCCGGGCAGTGTGTAGATTTCTCATTTCTTTGAAAAAGAGAGAGCTCTTATATTTGAAGAGAAGGGTTCTTTTCATACTTTGAATTGGGGAATTGTCAAATTTAACTTGTCTCTAAAGTGAGCATGCTTGCCCTTTTAATTAATGGATGACACTGAGTAACTGGAAACTCAAATGCTCTCAGTTACACACCATTTTCTTCTTGTTACTCTTATATCATTACCCCCCCCCCCCAAAATATTAAGGAAATATTGAACTATTCTATTCCAAATGCTCAACTGTTTGTAAATTAGTCCAGCTGCTAATAGTCCAGCACAGTGTATCTCACAATTGTCCAGGTCACTCAGTTTCATGCTCCTAGATATGAAGTGGGGCACAGAAGGGCAGGGTTCCCCTGGCTCACCTACTAGGATAAGTCAGGAGGTAAATTAGCTGTTCTTCCCTTTGGAACTGTCAGCAGAGAAAGCAAGAAAGCAAAATACATAATGCATGGCATACGGTTGTCTCTAAACATGATCATCTCTGGGTCTCTAATAAGTCAGGCAAGCAGAAATGTCTGGAAGCTGGGTTCTGGCACAGAGAACCAGAAGAGAAAGTGTGCATAGTGCAAGAAGTGCAGTTATTTCAAACTATGACCACTGCTGGGAGCATTCGGAAGCACTCTCTCATGTGGTTCAGGGTCAGGAGTATTTTTCTAGGACCTGGAAAGTAGACTGGAAAGAGAAAGGCGACAAACATGTTAGGAGACAGGTGTTCTTAGTCAGGCTGTTAGACACTCAGGAACAGGGACAAGGACAGATGCTCGTTTGAACACAAATGGTTCAAGTTGAAAAATTCTGCTCCGGAAACCCCAGCATTAAAATCGAAGTCAGCTTTGGCTGAGAAGCAATGAAGTTCCCCTGTGGAAACTTAATCCTGAGATTTAGAACTAAATATGAAAACTTATTAATTATGATAAGGCCTCAAAAAAAAAAAAAAAAAGAGATAATCAGAGAGGGGAAATATTTAGTGAAATTTAGCCTGTGCCAAGAACCGTTCTAAGCATTTTACCTGCATTCACTCATTGAATCCTCACAACCCTATTGTAGTGGATTGAATGGTGGCCCCAAAAGATATATCCTTTCCCCCATAACCATGAACGTTATCTTATTTAGAAAAAAAGGTCTTTGAAGATGCAATTAAGTAAAGCATGTTGAGATGAGATCCTGCTGGATTGCCTAGTGGGCCCTAAGTCCTTTTAAGGGACATATAGAAAAGGCAGACAGAAGAGGAGGACAAATTAGAGTGATGCAACCACAAGCCAAGGAATGCCGACAACCATCAGAAGACAAGGAACAGAATCTCTCCTAGAGCATCTGGAGGGAGCATGTCCCTTCTCACACCTGGATTTGGACTTCTGGCCTTCAGAAATGTGAAGTTAAATTTCTGTTATTTTAAGCCACCAGGTTTGGGGAATTTTGTCACAGCAGCCACAGAAAACTAATATACCCATGATGTAGATACCACATTGTCCACATTTTACAGATGAGGAAGCTAAACTTCAGGAAAGACGGAGAGTCCCAAGATTACGTGGCTGTCAGGTGACAGGGGAAGGACTGAAATCAAAGCAGTCTGTCTCCAGACCAGCATCCTCAATCCCTATACTCCACCATCAGTTCTCACAACCTTGAAACTTACTCAGTATAATCATAGAAGGAGGTGGAGCTCCTTTCCTGCTTTCATCAAAGGTCAGAAAACATTGAGGCTGGAATTTGCAGATTATCAGTGACTTTGGCTGTGGGAAACTGGGCAACGAGGAGATGAGAAAACAATGTGGGAGGTGCACAACTGCTCCAGTAATTAAACATCTGCTAGGGGCTCTGTGTTATCCTGTCTGGCTCACAATCAAACAAAGATTTGAAACCAATAAGCATGGTTTTAGGAATATAATACAAAGCCAGAAACTGATTAAAAATATGAATCTAATGGAAAGTTTTTAAATGTCATAAAAAGAAATTAGTTGTAGAGATTTATCATCTCCTTTGTCATAAATACAGTTTAACGTTACTCAACTGGCTCAGGAACGGATGAAAGTATTTATATTACTTCAATTCTAAAATAGAAGTAAAGATTAGAAATAAGATGTTTCAGTAGAACTGAACAGTTGGGCTTGAATTTATGGACCACTAAGAGCACAGATCTCAAGCTCTGATTCCAGTGTGCAGGAGCCATGAAAAGCGTGTGACTCAGCTCTCTTCAGGGATTACCCAATCCCTTGAGATTTTTTTTTTTTCTCTAATTTCTTTTCCAAAATGCCCTGGGCCACCTAATTTACCTCTTAATTTCTTGAAATTCTTGCATGTGAACTGGAGAGTGGGCAGTGGTTACTGGTAAATATTCAACAACCTGCTTTCCACAAAAATGCCCTATTAATAATATATGCCAGTGTCTATGGTATAAATACTCCCATCGTGGCCAATTTCAAGCTACCAAAATGCCATTACTGAATCTGGAGTAAGAAAGAGACGCATAATCGCACAGCATTAGATTGCACTTCAACATTACTGACACAGTAGACATAAATAACCTCAAGCATATACATAACATTAAAAGGTAGTAGAAATATTAGGAAGTGATGTTTTGAGTATTTATTACTTCTCTTTTAACATAATATATTCAATTCTGTTTAAACAACTTAATTTTTAATAATGACTATATGTAAGAAGAATCTCACAAAATTCTTGAAAATGTCTTGGTTCTCATGGACCTGTACAAGCTGGCTCTAGCACCCAGTGGGAGTAAGATTTGTGTTTCTAATCAACTCTGTCTTTGAATTATTATTCCTGCTCAGTTTAGATTTTGGATTCATTCACTATTCCACGCCTTCTGTCCCTTTGTAACCCTACTCAAAGTACATTCTGAACATTACTTCAATACTTTATTCTCTAAAATATGATTGATACAATGCTGTACAAGTAAGAGGTGTTTACAAATATCTGGGGATGATTGGGAACTTTTATTTTAGAATGCCATACACAACTAAAAATTTAATGTTAGACTGTCCTTATTTGTCATAGTTAGGAGGCCATTCTGATCCATGGAATTTCTCTCTGACCACATGTCTCTACAGACTTCTACTTTCTTCCTGATTCATAGGCCACTTACCTCTTTTTTTTTTCTTGTTTATTCCTAACTAAAAAATCCTATTACTTTATTGTACAAGCTATATTTGTTGGTACTCTTCCCTAGTCACCTTCTAAGACATGCCTCACAGCCTCAAAATTTTACATCAAGGTATTTTTTTTTTTTTAACATAAATGGTTCTCAATCTAAGAAGAATCCTTGAGCTATTTGGTAAATTAGTACTGCTGATGCTTGCTACATCCACAAGCAAGGATAAGGACTACTTCATTGTCAGAAACCGTGACGAGGTGGTTCATTAGAGACCTTAATGGACACAACAGCAGTTAAGATATTCAGAATTAACAGATAACAGGGCAAATCAGCAAAAGGAAGGCAAAGCAGAAGGTGGTTGAGTTCAATGGGCATCAGCATCCAGAGTCCATGGGGTGACCTCAAAATAGAGATAAGATTCTCACTCAGGAAAGCACTTCTAATACGCTTCCTGTTTCATCACAAAATAAGGACAACACAACCTACAGAGAAGCAAAAATGGAAGATCAGAAGACTGGGTAACCTTGAAAAGAGAAACTGATAGTCTTCCTCTACATATATCCATTACATGATTCTAGAAGCCAAACAGCATTATCTTCATATCACCCATAGTACTCTGGAAAGAGTATTTGATAACGCTGGAGAATATTATTTAATAATTTTGAGGATAAAGTAGTTAAATCCAACATTCGGAGTAGCCATGGACACCACAAAGATGTTGCATTGCCCAACTTTAGGTGATGCCGTTTGTAGAGTCAATGATAGGAATGGCAACTGCAAACATGCTGCCATCCATCATGTTAAAACGTTATAAAGCCCCAAGTAGCAGCATGTTATTTCTATTGCCTTAGCTATAATATAAATCTTTAAGACATAAATAATAATATTTACAATGTCGGAGAGTATAAGAAACCTAGTGTAATCCTATATTGTATTAATATAGCCCATCATTTATAATTTTTACCCAAATTCTTGTTTTCCATATTATAATTTCAACCATGCTTACCTTATGTCATTGAGATAGTACCAGTTTACGTAAAAATAAATAAGTAGTCCTTAAGACATGTGCGTGTACATTTCTGTAATCACAAAGAGTATTACAGAATATAAGCACATTACCTGACTTCCGTGAAAATAATCCTGTCTTATTGTATTTCAAATAAGAGAAGAACACGCTATATTAGACATGGCATAATGGGCATATTAGTTTGAAATCCATTTCAGGTAAAATTTCCATTTTACTAAGCTTGGTTGGATATCAGAATTGCTGCAGTGTAGTCAAACATCATGAAAAATAAAATTTTATTTCTAAGGCATACACAGGGGAGACTATTGTTTATTGAGTCTTTTCTTATTTGTTTAAATAAAGCAGATGTTTAATGTACATTCCTTTTATAAACAATAACACCTCTTCACCTCTCTTTGGCTCTTTATGCCATGAGGGCACATTGCGGACTTACAAACTATATTTCCTAGGAGTAAAAATATATTTGTACTTGTATGTATCTAATTTTCTCTCCTTGTTTTTGAATGTAGTAAGAGAGATTCTTAAAGAAATTTAATGGTATCTAAAATGCACTCTTGGTGGTAAGTGTTCTTTTTAAATATGTTCATTATTTAAATTTGTTCTTATAAACCATGTTTCCCACATTTGGCTCAAGATTGTGAGCCTTTTGAGGGTAGGAATCTATCCTATTGATCTTTGTATATAAGCACATCTAATCATTTAATAGATGTTTGTAAATATTTGTCGACTGAAAAAGAGCACAGTAAGTCTGAATGTGATCCCAAATGTCAGAGCTACTTAGTAGGAAACTGAAAAACCAGAAAGGGCTGCAAGGCTGAAATCAGCAGCTGAATGTCAGAACATTGGTTAAGGAGAAGAGAATAAGAATGTAGCGGTGGGCTTTGGAGAGAAAACCTCGAAGCAGAAAGGTAGCCAAGCAGAGCAGTATTAGGAGATGCCCCTGGCCATGGTAGGGAACTGTCATGGAGACTAGGCGGAGGCCATAGACGGCATTGCGACCTCTCACCCAGTACTGGCTTCTCCATAACCTCGTTTTCCTTTGACTGGCGGTAACATTCGTCTGTGCTCTGAGAATTTATCCTGAATCTCGTGGATACCCATGTCTCAGTTCCCCTCATTTATTTCGAAACCTTACATTTTTCTACCCTGTGTCCCCTTAAGATCTCACAGCTTTCATAGGAATTATTAGTCAAGTGAAAATGAAAACATCAGCACAGTCACTGACCTGTGAAACAAGAGATTCTTTCCCACAGGCAGTGTTCTCATTTAAAATGGGGGGAGAGGAGGGGGCGGCAGAGCGGGGAGGAAGAAAGAGAAAGAGAAGGAGGGAGGGAGGGAGGAAGGAAGGAAGAATGGGGAAAGAGAGGGAGAAAGGGAAAGAAAATAAATATGTTTATTTCCTTCCTGTTAAAAGACAAAGTTTGGGAAAAAATCTAAATGTAAAAAATTATTTATATCTTGTAGTGAGAACACATGTCAATGTAAGTTTAAACAGGAACAATATAGGAAAAGAGAATCTTAAATTTGTTTTTTTGTTTAATGACCAGAGATTTGTGAACACATTAATTAAATACAATTTTAATTGCTTTTACAACCTATGCCATCTCTTTAGAACTATGATCCTGTTGATTTTTTTTTTTTTCAGACATGATGCCCATAGATTTAGGTCACTAAAATAAAATCAAATGGCACTAATAGAATCAAGTCTAAATGAATAATAACATACATTGTCAAAAAACATAGACAATCAAGCATAGAATTTTAAAATTTTCAAATATTTTTCCCATCTTAAATGTCAGCAAACATGTTTTATGTCTTTAATTATATAGTGCTTATTTTTTTTAATTGCAGTTGTTATTGATTTGGGGCTAGATTCAGTAATTTTTCTTTTTAATTATAAAACTAACATAATATGTCAATTCGCATGAGACTTCATCTTCAATTAAGTATCATTTTTATACATTTTATTTAATTTATTCAAACATTCAAATATATATTTAAGTTTAACTTAGCATGAGAGTTGAAATGTATGAGATATAGTTTCTCACTTGGGAGAACCTACGGTGTAATGAGAAAACAGAGGAACAAAAGACAAAATTTGCAGCCCGAAGAAGTCAGGGAAGATTCCTTGGGATGTTGGAATGATCTCTTGTGTGTGTGTTGGGAGTCGGGGAGTGACAGTGGTTAAAGCCGGGTAAGTATAGCATCATGAAGGGCCTTGCATATGATATCATAAAGCTGCAATCGTTTGACATGGTTTAAGAGGGGAATTATGTCTTCTCATTTGTTCTGTAGAAAGATGACTGTGTTGCGTTATGGAGTATGGATTTGAGGTAAGAAAGAATAGTCGAGGGGACCAGTTAGAGAACCATTGCAGTCGTCTGAGCAAAACTCTCGAGGATCTGAATTAAATCAGTAACAGCAGGAAGGAAAGAAGAACAAGTAGGTGGCAGCCATCAAGGTGCCACTAGGGTCTGTCTTCAAGAAAGCACTTGATTTTCTGCTGCGAGTGCAGTTAGCCAACTGGAGTGTCTTTGAGATGTGCTACAGTGTTTGAAGCGAGGTCATGCTCATTCCGAGCAGCCCCAGCCAGTGACCTGCACGGCTGTCACACTTGTAGAACTTGCAGCACTTGTGGAAATGGCTCTGGCCATTTCTGCCCAACAGAGGGCTCTTCTGTGGTCAATGCCTAGGGCTGAGTTCCCTGCTGGGTCAGCTTAGATTTTGTCAGATGCGCCTTGTTGTCTGAAACTCCCTGCCCAATCCTGTTTCCTCCTCCCTTTCCTTTCACAGCTGTCAGATCTGCAACACAACCCAGTGGCTCTTCCTGTCCAATTCTGCTTCTTTCCCTCTTCATCTTTTATGGGTGTTACACCTGAATAAACTGCTTGCACTCATGTCTCCAGCTCAATATCTCCTTCCAGAAGAAATGTGATAGCCACAAAGTATTTGAGAAATAATTAGAAGATAGAATTGACAGGAACTTCTCTTTACTGGACATAAAATAAGTCAGAAGGATAATTCAAAGACAACTCGGGAATTTTGCTTGGATGGCACTTCAGCTCACTGAAACACAGTTCCAGGAAAAAGAGTAGGTCTGGATGGGGTGAATGTTGGAGACAGTGAAACTGATATTCCTGTGAGACATGCAATATTCGGACCCCTAAGTAACTGTACGTAGGTTTAGAGCTCAGAGAGAACTCTCAATTTGTCTGTATGCTTCAAATATGCAGAGCTTGCACACATGAGCATTTTGTTCACCAATCTGATTGATAATGAAACTACAATTCTAGAATGCAACAGATGTCCAATTGTATCATTAATTTGGGTAGTTGTGATGAATATTTGTGATTATCCTCTGACACACACACGTACGTGTTCTACAGTAGACAGTATTACATAGTGGTCAGCACAAAGGCTTTTCTAGTCACTGGGGATACAAACTTCAGTAAACATTTTTGTGCTTTTTTTTTTTTTTCCAATTGGGAAATGGAATCAAAACGGTACTAACCTCATAGGGTTCCTATGATAATTGAATGAGAAACCCTTAGAGTAATCCCTGGCATAAGGCTATTTTTCTACAAACTATTACATGCCTTTGTATCTCTTATAGTGCCTTGCAGGTCATTTTTATGTAGTCCACATTTAATATGCACTTGTCAAGACAATTAATGGGATATACGTGAAAAGAAAATAATGATTTCTGAATCCCATGGACATGATACCCTAAATAACAAGAATTGACTTGTAAAAGTTGGAGTTTGATCCCAGCCACTCTCTGCCATATCCTTTTGTGATTTTCTAGAATTCATAGCAAGAGAGGAAGCAAGATGCTAAATCCTCCCTACCTCTGAGTAAGAACATTGTTGTCAGAATCAATCTGCTCCCTCACAAACCCCTTATAAATGTTATGGCCACACAAGCCATGAGAAATCTTAGCCTTCAGAGGAGATAAAAAGTTGTATTGTTTTTAGTACGTTAGTAGTGACATCCTTATAGGAATAATGAGTGAGTCACTATTAGCTCAGTTAAATGCCATTTTTACCTATAAGTTTTTATTTCCGTTACAATGAACTGAATTGTATCTGAGTATTTTTGTAAATCGGCATCAGGGCTTAATTTTCATTCTATGTTAGGGATCCTAGCTCAAATGCCAAGAAGATAAAAACATTTGCCTCTTTGTCCTACTCTTGAAAATTCAAGCGAATCACTAATATCAAAATTATATAATTTTTTATTGAGATATAATTGACATAACCTTTTATTAGTTTCAGGTGTACAGCATAATGATTTGAGATACACACACACACACACACACACACACACGTATTGTGAATCTATTGCCACACATAGTTACAAAATGTTTTTCCTTGTGATGAGAACTTTTAAGACTTACTCTCTTAGCAAAGTCCAAATTTACAATACAGTATAATTAACTGCAATCAGCATGTTGTACATCAGATCCCCAGGACTGATTTATCATGTAACCGGAAGTTGATACCTATTGAAAAAACCACTTTCACTCATTTTGCCCCACTGCTCTGGTTCTAGTAACAAGCAATTCTTTTCCTTATGAATTTTGTGGGATTTTATTTTTTGAAGATTTGAAATACAAGCGAGAATACAGTATTTCTTTGTACGACTTATTTCACTTAGCATAATGGCCTCAAGGTTCATCCATGTTGTTGCAAATGTCAGAATTCCATGGCTGAATAATATTTCATCATTCATTCATCAGTGGACACTTAGGTTGCTTCCATGTCTTGTAAATAATGCTATTGTGAACATGGGGGATATTTTTTTTTGAGTTAGTGTTTTCTTTTGGATAAATACCCAAAGTGGAATTGCTGGATTATGTGGTTGTTCTGTTTTTAATTTTTTGAGGAACCTCCATACTGTCTTTTGCAGTGGCTGTACCAATTTGCAATCCCACCAGCAGTGCATAGGGTTCCCTTTTCTCCACATCCTTGCCCATACTTATTATTTCTTGTCTTTTAGATAATAGCCATTTTAATAGGAGTGAGATGATATCTCACTGTGATTCGCATTTCCCTAATGATTAGTGATGTTCAGTACTCTTTAATGTACTTGTCCATCTTTATGTCTTTGTAAAAATGTCCATCCAGATCATCTGCCCAATTTTTAATTGGATTGTTTGGGGTATTTTTGCTATTGAGTTGTATGAGATTTTTAAAAATATATTTTGTATATTAACCTGTTATCAGATATATGATTTGCAAATATTTTCTCCTACTCAGATTGCCTTTTTATTTTATTGACAGCTTGCTGTGCAGAAACTTTTTAGTTTCATGTAGTCCTACTTGTTGATTTTTGCTTTTGTTGCCTTTGCTTTTGGTGTTAAATTAAAAAAATCATCGCCAAGACCAAAGCCAAGGAGCTTAATGCCTAGGTTTTCTTTTAGGAGTTTTATGGCTTCAGGTCTTACATTCAACTTTTTAATCCATTTTTATTTAATTTTTGTGTGTGGTAGAAGATAGTGGTTCTTTTCCATTGTTTTTTGTGTGGCTGTCTAGTTTTTCCAATACCATTTATTGAAGAAACTATTCTTTCCTCTTTGTGTATTCTCACTACTTTGTCATATATTAATTGACCATATATGTAGGGGTTTATTTCTGGGTTCTCTGTTCTGTTCCATTAATCAATGTGTCTGTTTTCATGCCAATACCATGTTGTTTTGATTACTGTGGCTTTGTAATACAGTTTGAAATCAGTGGCATGATGCCACCAGCTTTGTTCTTTCTCTAGATGGCTTTGGCTATTTAGGGTCTTTTGTGGTTCCATAAAAAAAATTTAGAATTATTTGTTCTATATCTGGAAAAAAATGCTATTGGAATTTTGATAAGGATTGCATTGAATTTGTAGATGTCTAGGTAATATTACATTTTAAAAATATTAATTATTCCAATCTTTGAGCACAATATACCTTTCTATTTGTGTCTTTCATCACTGTCTTATAGTTTCAATTATAGATCTTTTCTTAGTTAAATTTATTCCTAGATATTTTGTTTTTTTGATGCAATCGTAATAGGATTGTTTTCTTAATTTCTCTTTAATAAGTCATTATTGGTGTATAGAAATGCAACTAATTTTTATAAATGGATTTTGTATCCCATGGCTTTATTGAAATTGTTTGTTAGTTCTAACAGTTTTTGGTGGAGTCTTTAGAATTTTCTACAAGTGATATCATGTCATCTGCCCTCAGATACAATTTGACTTCTTCCTTTCTGATTCGAACACATTGTATTTCTTTTTTCTGCCTAAGTGCTCTGACCGGGACTTCCAATACCATGTTGAATAAAAGAGGCAAAAGTGGGCATCCTTGTCTTGTAACTGATGTTAGAGGAAAAGTTTTCAGCTCTCACCACTGAATATGATGTCAGCTATGGGTTTGTCATATATGGCTTTATTATGTTGAGGTATGTTTCCTCTATAACCTCCATACCCTCTTTGTTGCGAATTTGTATCACAAATGGATGTTGTAAGATCATATTTTTTCCAAACCCTCTGTGAGGACACATGCCTGATAACAATATTTTTTCCATTTTGGTGTGCCTTTAAATAGTCTAGAAAAGACAGGAGTATGCCAACATGTTGGAGTTTTGTGATATTTCAATTTTTAAAAATAATTTTGTTGCTTTTCAATTGTGGTTAGCATACAATATTATATTAATTTCAGGCACGCATATTTCACTTTTTAACAGAACAATTAAATAGGATATTTGAATTGAAGCTTATCTCAGAAATTCTAGAGTAAATGGTTGTCCTAAGTATGAGATATATTCACTAAAAATGATCCTACAATATTAAGTCATTTTATGTGAATAAACTTAGAGCCTGAGTAAAAACTTAGAGGTAAAAATTCATGTCAGAACCCAGTGAATAACATATAAAAACACTAGTAGCAAAAAATAAAGGCTTTAATATTGTTCATATATAATATCCCTTCAAGTTAGCCCTGCATTTATTCATAGACCAACCCTGTGCTGATTTTTTTTAAACGTGTATATAATGTAAACTATAACTTAGCATTAACAACTTCTACATCACTTTATCTCAGACAGCAGGAGCATTACATGTTCAAATGCAAAATTATTATATATTCTGAAATATAATTTTGAATCTGTTTCAAAATTCAATTTACATGATATTAACTATAGCTATATTTTGTATTAGAGTTTGCTTTTCTCTTGCATCTGGAAGTATCAAGTTCATTATTACATGTAATTTCAGGTCAATAGAGGCTGCTTAATTAGCAGCTCATTGAACTAGTAGCATTGCAAAGCAATTCTACTTTGATAGTTTTAACAAGTATAATAATATCATATACATAGTCACCTCATAGAAATGATAACTGATAGTGTCCAGCTCAACTTTCCACCCAGTGGTAAAGTTCATTGGCAGCTGGCCATTCAGGTTCCACTTAACCTCAGTGACGAGGTTTATAGTTTGACAGCTTCAGATTTCAGACAGTCCTACAGTATTCAGATATTCACACAGTTCAGCATATTTCTTAGCAATTAACTTATGGAAGAAATAATGGATAATATTAAAATGACAATAATTTATATTAACTTAATTTCCTTTACATGTAGTATGAATTTTATGAGAGAACATAAGCCGCACAAACAAAGGTTATCTGTGTGTCTCATTCAGAAGGACGAGGCACTAATAATTGCCTCCGAGTATTAAAACCAACAGACAGCTTTCTCTACCCTAATTCGAAGATCTATGCTTAAATCTCATTTTCCAGCCATTAGCTCCCTATGTTCTTGTCCTTACACACTCAAGTACTGTTTGACACTATTATACGTATTAATTGAATTACCTTCAAATCCTGTCCCTGGTTAGGTGGTATGACCTCCTTTGGATTGTCCTTATTTGAGAATTCAAATTTACTATCATGACACTATAAAATAACCTGGTTTTGACTGACCCAGCTCCAAGTTCTCCATGAGAGACCCAAGGCTTTTTGCTGGCCACCCTGTAGGTAGCCTACTAATGATTTTCAAACAGGCAGAGAAAAGCTTTAAAGAAGTATTCAGCAAGGATCTTGAAGACAGGGAAGGAGAGGGGTAAATTAGCTAACCAGCCATATGAACCATGGCTAAAGATGAGTAATAACAGAGAGCCCAATCTCACGATTTTCACTTGAACTTGCCAGTTTTCTCCTTAAGTGAGCCAACTTTGGATTAGAATTATGTAGAAGAAAAAAAGCACATGTGGAAGATATGTGTGTTTCTCAAGCTAATAAGATTCTCTTAATATTTCTTAGCTGGGACTTCAATCTTCGACATAAAGATCAAGCACACAGCATATTCCAACAAGTCCCACTGGGCATGGGTGGCCCTGGAGCATGTGGGTGTCTCAGGAGACTGTTATCTGGCTGGGAGTACTTTAAGAAGAATGTCTGTGGCAGAGATCTAAGGATCTCACAAAATTCAAAGCAAAGTATTTGGATATCTGTTTGGAAAAATTTCTACAAATGCTTCAAGGGGCGGAAGCAAAAATTACAAGGTCCCATTTCTTAGCTTCCCCAGCTCCCCTGTGGAGTGCCCATTGATTTCAAAGACTTGCCAGGCTTGCATCCGCTCTGGGCCGTGGACCCAGGCAAGAAATGGACCAAAGATGGGGAAAAGAAAGGCTGGACAGGGGAAAGGGGAAGTTTTGTAGATACTTTAATACAAAAGAGTGACCCTTTCTTCTGACCCACATAAGTGCTAATGCAGTAGACATACATATCTGCATTATGTTTATAAACTTGTTTATAGTAGAAACTATATCATATATAAGATACCATTATACATGATTAGGTAGTATATGCAGAACAAGTAAAATACATATTTTTTCCCCAGAAAAATTTAACCAGAGGGAAACTCAGATAGGAGCAGTGAGGATATTAGAGAATGCCACTATAAATCCTAGTGTTGTTTCTTACCAATTAACCATCGATTACACGAAAACATCAGTGAGACTGTAGTGAGAGATACCACTTCATTCAAATTGATTTAGGCCTGGGTAATGAAAGCACAGAGAATGAGAGATTTGTTAGGGAAAAAATTATTCATATGAAGGCTTTGGAGTATAGGTATATCTCTGTTTCTTTTCTATGTCTTGAATTTTAATTTTTCACATTAGATAGTTATTCCATGTGGCATTTCTTCTTGTGTTTGCTATGGTATGGGAATCTTTTTTTTTTTTTTTAATTTTATGTAGGTAACAATTTATCCCAAATAATTTATTCGAATGATTTTCTAGGAATGCACAGTAGTACCTCTCTCAAGTTCCCATATATGTTTATGCCCATTTCTGGGATCTTCACCAAGTGACATATGTCTACTTTCTATTGTTATTCAAATATTGAACTATCTTTAACTGCTATAGTTTTAAAATAAATGTTGATATATGATAGTAACCCCACCCAAGCTCCTTTCTCTTCTTCAAAACTGGCTGGTATTTGTTTTGTCAAGTAAATTAGGATGAGAGGGTCAAATTTCACTAAAACTCTATAGGAATTTTACCTTAAATTACATTTAAATTATAGAATAATTTGGAGTGAGTTTACATCTATATACCATTTCATTTTCATATCTATTAATATACAATCGAAAGAGAATTTCCAGATTCTAAGCAGCACATCTGCTCAGCTACTGATGTCTACGTCACTGCATGCACATGGTGCTGTAGATGACCCGTTCTCGTTTCCACTGAAGCCAGTCCTGCCCATTTTGTGCTCTGTTCTGCTTCATCGAGCCCATCTCTTCAGCACTTCTGTCCTTTTCTCTTACATCTCTACCGGATTACTCTCATCTGTATACAAAGATGATGCTATCTCTGCCATCTTAAAAAACTACCTTTGCTTGACCCCATTTTTTCCTCCAGCTATCACTCCAGTTCCCTGTTTTCCTATGTATGCCATGAAATTATTCCAAAGCATCGTTTTAACTTCAATTTCTCTCCTTCTAATCTCTTTTAAATTCCTCTGAATCAGATTTCTCACCACTCCATTAAAATTGCTCTCATCAGTATGACCAATGGCCACTACGTTGCTCCATCCAGTTCAGTTTTGTTTTTCTAGAACATGGACAGATTTACATAATTACAAATGTGAGGGCTTAAAAAAACCTAATACTTTATCTTCCACCTTCTAAGTTCTTCTCGCTAGGTCACTAATCAATTATCAGAGACAAATTAACAAGAGAAAATCAGATTTAATACATGCACATGAGCAATTCACATAAGCATGAGAATTCCAAAGACAGTGAGGCAACATTGGGTATATATGATATTTTTGGACAAAGGAACCGGGGCAGATGGGGTATTAGACTTCAGAAGTGAGAATGGGTGATTTACAAGTAGTTGAGGAAGAGCAGAACATACGCGAAAGAAAAATTTTTGCTGGGTATCTCAGAAACAATGGCACACAGGGGCATCTAGCTAACAGGCATGGAGTCATCCTGAGAACGCTGAGATGAAGATCCTTAAGGTGATCAGGCCCCAGCTCCCTTCCTAAAGCAGAGTCTCTGTATGAATCACAGTGGCAGGACAGGCAGGAGGGCCAAAGGTTCCTTTTGAGTCTTGTTTCTTAATAAACCACTTAATGTCAATATCCCAAACAGCAGTTTCAGAGTCGCAAACTTGTGGTTTCCTTCACAAATGCAGTGGCCTATCATTATTACATAATCTTTTCAGTGTTTCCAACATCTGTAGAGAGTGATTTTGTCTTTCCACCTAGTCCCATCTGTTTTTTTTTTCCTTTCCTTTCAGCGAATATTTTTTGTTGTTGATCTCTTATCAGTTTCCACTCTTCAATTTTCTTTTATACTTCCTTTGTACTTATTTTGCTGTTCTTTTTTTACCTTTTCAAGACTGAGATGTAGATTGATCTTTGTAATCTCTTTTTCCTAATGAAAATATATTTCTAAAAGTTTTATGTGTCATTGTATTACTATTATTTTCAAAATATTTTTTAATTTTCAGTATAATTTTTTTTTTTTATGACTCATGAGGTACTTAGACCTGTATCTCTCAATTTCTAAACATAGGTTTTTCTATTCTTTAGATCTCTATTTTATTGCCTGGAGGTCAGAGAATGTGCTCTATCTTATTTAATTCCTTTGAAATGTGTTAATACTTGCTTTATAACCTAGCATATTATAAAATTCTTTTTGTGAAAAGATGTACATCTTTTATGTGAACTTGAAAGGAATATGTATTTTGCATTATTAGAGGACAGAACTCTACGTAAGTTACTAGACCAAGTTTCATAATTATAATGTTCAAATTTTCTGAATTCTTATTTTTTGTCTACTTGTTCTGTCAGTTACTAAGAGAGTTGCATTAAAATGTCCAATTATGAATGTATATTTCTCTTTAAATATTGTAGTTCTGGTTTTGCTTCATATATTTAGAGTCCATGTATTAGATGCCTACAAAGTTTTGGTTTTCTGTTAAGTTGGACTTCTTCTCACTGTAAGCTAATCTTTGCCTAATAACGCATTTGCCTACAAGTATTTTTAGGAAAGACTCTGGTATGTCATTCTTTGTCCTTTTAATTCAACCTTTCTATATATTTTTAGATATGTTTCTAATAAGGAACATGTAGTCAGGTTTTATTTATTGTTTTGTTTTCCAGCCTGAAGAATCTTTGGTTTTATTTAATTAGAACATTTAATCCATTTGCATTTAACATAATTAATAGTATATTTGGATTTACTTGTGCTTTGTTTTTTACCCACACGTTCAATATTTCCTTTTTGCCTATTAAATCTATTGAGCAGTTTTCTTTTTTTCTATTTTTAACATCATTAGATTGGAATTTTTCACCTTCTTTTTAAAGAATCATTTTTTCTGTTAATTCAATGTTCTAGGAAGAATTCTAAGATGATCCGGATGACCTTTGTCAAAACCCCTCACCACCTGAGTGTGGACAGGGTTTTTGAATATGAGCTATCACCCCCATAATTTATGTTACCTCATATAGCAAAGGGGATTTTTCAGATGTAATGCAGATCCCTAATCATTTGATTTTGAGTTGCTCAAAAGAGACATTATCCTGGAGGGGAGACAGGAAATGCTGAAATAATGAGGTGAGCCCTTAAGAGAGAAAAGCAGCAACAAAGAGAGTGTATGCATTAACAGGAATGGGATTTAAAAGGCAGATGACTAGCTGACTTCCCAACAGCAACAATGTACATCACAAGTCGTTGGATTCATATCTTCAATGTACTGAATGAAGTTCATCTGGAATTCTGTACTAGATAAAAACAACTTTCAAAAATGAGAGAACAATAAAGAAAGGGATTTTTTTTAAGCAAGCAAAAGGTGAGTTTTTCCACTAGAAGTCACTAAAAGAAATTTCTAAAGTATGTATGAGTCAGAAGTGAGGTGTTCCAGAGGAATAAATAGTATGAGGTGTAAGAAGGAATAAAGAGCAAAGAGAAGAGTGTGTGAGTAAATCTAAATGAGCATGGACAGTATAAACCATGAAAACTGCAAAGTTGCATGGCACTGAAAACAAAGCAAAATAGACTTAAGCTTTATTAAAATTTTAAAAATTTTAAGCTTTATTAAAATTTTAAAGTTGCATTTTCTGGTTGAGGATAGATATGTTCATTAATTTTAAAATATGAAAAAATAAATATGCACTAAACTTTCTAATGTAGTCACTAAATGTATTGGTTTTCTATCCCTGCGTAACAACTTAGCTAGCACAAACTTAGGCGCTTAAGACAACACAAATTATTTCACAGTTTCTAAGGGTCAGGAGAACAGCAGGTGCTAACTGAATCCTCGGCTCTGGCTGGAATCACTTTGGGCCAGGGCTGCAAGGTCTGGGGCTCAGGGTTCTCTCTCAAGCCCATTGTTTTTGGAAGTATTCAGTTCTTTGTATTTGTAGGACTGAGGACTCAGTTCCGAGAGTCTGCCTGCCATTCCCTGACATGTGGCCCTCTCCACAGTATGACAGCTAGGCAGTGCTGTTTCACTACTCTTTATCCATGAAAATAATTGTAAAAGAATGTAAAATTAACAAAGTAAAATGAATTTTAAAGATTTTATTAACCTGAGAAATAGGAAATATAAATGAAATGTTCTAATATCTAGAAAAACCAACTCATGAAATTGGCACAAAAAATAGAAAATCTGGGTAGATGTGCATCTATTAAAGATAATTAAATCTGTGATTTAAATCCTTCCCAAGTTCAGATATATTCACCAGTTTTCCAGAGACTGCAAAGAGAGGTAAGATCTCCATTTGATTTTATGAAGCCAGCAGAACTGCAGCGATGCTTTGGCACACTGACTTCCAGACTGAGTCACTGATGCCCGACTCGACTGGAGTGTTGGCAGCAGATAACTTTCAGAGGAGTCCCTCTATAGGAATTTCAAGGAGCCAAAGAGACTGGTCCCCAAGGATATCTCCACATCATTTCAGGCAACTCCCTCCAAACACTAGGCTATTGAGTAAAATAAATGCCTGGCCCCTAGACTTAAGGAAGAATAATGCCAAAGGGTCATCCTGGCTCTCTGCTCCTCTGGGTTGCCTGAGGCCACTGTTAGAAGATAGATTCCAGCAATATGCAATGGGGATAACACATCTGGCCTTGTTGAGTTTATTTCAGGAAATCACAGTTAGTTGTTTAGCATTTAAAAAACAATCAATATAAATCATCACACTGACAGGAAGGAAAAAGAAAAATATGATCATTTCAATGGCTGGTGAAAAAACCTTGGATAAAATTCAAAATTTCACTTAGGCCAAAAACTTCTTAGTAAACCATTAATAGAGTCCCTTATTCTGATGAGGAGAACTTAGAAAAATCCTATTGCAAACATATAATTAAGAGTGAAATATTGTAGAGATTTTCTTGTGGTTAGGAATGAGACAAAGATGGCCTTTATCACCAGTTTTATTTATCATTATATTCTGTGTCTTAGAAAGTAAAATATGGCAAGAAAGAGAAATAAAAAAATGTAAGGATAGGGATAAAAAGGGAATACAATATTTCTTGCACATTAGAAAATTATATATAAAAAATACAAAGATTTGCCAATGAAATATTAGGATTAATAAATGAAATTGGCAAGGTTATTAGGCACAAGGCTTATATACAAAAATTAATTATATTTTTATATATCAGCAAAACACATAAAAATTTTTTAAAGATTCGATTTAGAATAGCTTCAAAAACATCAAATAACCCGAAAACATGTGCAAGAATTCTCCACTAAAATTGCAAAACATTGCTGAATACAATAAAAGAAAATCTAAATAAGTATCTCTAGTTCCATATTTCTGGATTGGCAGACTCAATATTTCAGATTCTTCCCAAATTAATCTGTAGATTCAGTGCACTCCCAATCAGTCCCACAGTGTTTCTTTCATTTATCTTTTTTCCTTTTTTGCTATGTGGAAATTGATAAGCATATTCTAAAATCTATGTGGAAGTGCCAAGAGCCCAAAATTGCTAAGAAAATCTTGAAGAAGAAAGACAAACAGGACACAAAGTTTTATACTAACAGCTGCCAATACTTATTTTTAAACTACTATAATTAAAATACAGTACACTACTGAGACAAGAACAGATACATAGACAAATAGAGACGAACAGAGTTCACAGCACGTATATAGCCCACTGATTTATGTCAAAGTTCACAGTGCACTGTGGTGAGAAAGGATAATCTTTACAATAAGTATATGGGCCAACTGGATATCTGTATGGGAAAAACATCATGAACCCTACCTCCTGCCATAGGAAAAAAAAAAAAAAGTTCAGTTCCAGGTAGATTATACGTTTAAATAAAAGGTAAAATATTAAAGTTCTAGAAGAAAACATGGGAGAATCTCTTCATGATCCTGAGGTAGGCAAAGATTTCTTAAACAAGATATATTAAGCATTAATCATGAAGGAACTTTTTGATTAATTGGATTGTATTAAAATTAAGAGCTTCTATTCAAAAGACAACAATAAGGGAGTAAATAGCAAAGTGCAGAATGAACAAAGCAGTCAGTCCTCATTATTCATGGATTGCACATGTGCAAATTTGTTTAATGCTGAAATTTATTTGTAACTTCAAAATCTGTATTCCCAGTGCCTTCATGATCATTCACAGACACGTGCGGAATGGCAAAATGGAGTCATCCAAAGTGCATGTTCCCAGGGGAGGTCAAACACAGTGACACTCTACCTTCTTTTTTTTGGACTTCAAATTACTCATATTCTGTTTCTTAAACTGGATAGTTAGTGTATGAGTGTTCATTTCATGGTCACTCTTTAAACTGCACACGCATTTGCATTTGGTATTTTACATGTATGATGATTTTAAAAGTTTTAAGGGAGGTTAGTAGTATTATCAATAGTATTGTACTATTACAAATTGAACCCAGTTATTCAAACACTAATCTGGTGTTGCTGTAAAGGTTTTTTTTTTTTTTTAATTATTTTTTTCCTTTTTCTCTTTTTTCCCTGTCTACCTCCGCCCTCCCCCCTAACTCTCTACCTTCTTATTTCAACTCTCATAAGGTAAACAAATGTCCTTTGTTCAGTATATTTAGCACCACATTTTTTGCATGTTTGAGTTTTTTTGTTTTTGTTTTGTTTTGTTTTTACTGTTTCATGTGGTGCTGAGGCATAGTGCTGAAGTGCTGTGGAGTGCTCCTAAGCGCGAGAAGGCTGTCCTGGGTCTTATGTGGAAAATACATGTTAGAGAAACTCCATAGGCATAAGTTGTAGTGCTGTTGGCCGTGAGTTTAATGTTAATGAATCAACAATATGTATCCAATGAAGTGTCTTTAAACAAAAAACGTATCAAATAAGGCAATATATTGATCAGTTGACAAAAATGTTGTGACCAGGGCTTGCAAGAACCTAACCCTGTCTTTCCTGTAGTAGTAGTAGTAGTTTTTTATTCACTAATTTGGTGTCCACAGTGACTTTATAGAACATAATTATTGCAAATAACAAGAACTGACTGTACTCGTAATACATATGCTTTATAATGAACTCATATACAGAGTATACAAATAAGTCTTATAAAACAATAAGAAAATCACAGGCAACCCAGTATAAACAGAGGCAAAGCACTGGACAGGTACTTTATGAGAAGGAATATCCAAATGATAAATATAGAGTGGTAGACTCAGATATATATGCCTTATCTCTACTCTGTCCTTCAGTTTCACTTACAAATATGATAATCTACAATTTGGATAATATAAAGGTTTTTTTTTTAAGATAGTGACTTTAATTTGGTGGGCTTCTAATGCAAAAATATTGTGTTGTTTTTACAGTAGTTTCTTCCATAAGCAATAGAGGAACCATGCTTAATAGTCTCAACTGATATGACAAAAGACTAAACATAGGACTATAATTATCCAAAATTGGTAAAAATGTCACTTGAGACTATATTTTATTTACAGAGCTTAAAAAAGGTGTGGAGTAATATTTGCTGGGATTAAACGTAATAACTAAACATATTATAGGGTTTTAATTGTGGGTCTTCATATTTTCTAAGAAAATAATGGGAATGACAAAATTAAATTCTTGTGCAAAAACATAAATAAGTGAAATGAAAGATTTTAGGATTATGAAAGATTTTAGACACTTTTGCCAGGAACTCTTTGAGTCTGCTATTTGCTTTGCCTCTGCTGGCTCTTTGCTCATGCCTTTCCCAGTATACGTCTGCCTACTGCAATTCTAACCTTAATTCACTGCCCAGCTAAAAATGTAGCCACTCTTTGAAGTCTTTTGTAGTTTTTCCTCTAGAAGTAATTCCTTCTGCTTCTGAACTTCCATTGTACTTTTCAGACATTTAGCCCTTCCCATTCTGCTTGGCAATTTAGTCATTTATGTGTATATTCTGCCTTTCAACGTATTGTAAATCCCATCCGAGATAGAAGTGATGCACAGTGCCTGTGAGAATCCCCATAACACTGTTCTCAGTGACTTAAAACTTGAGGAGCAGTCAATAAATAGGTAACAACCTAAAGAAAACTTACTTACACTATAAAACAAGGTTTAGTCATTTTCTAGGAAATGAAAAATAACCAAAATAATGTAGGGAACACATAGGACAAAAACAAACAATCCCAACAACAAGAGAATGAGCAGAGCAAAGTTGACAAAAGCAGTTAAGAACAATGTGTGATCAGCTAAGATGTCAAGTAAAAGAAGTTCCTTTTCATTGCACCTTTCCGGTCTGTATCCAGCTCTTCCGAGCTCTCCTGTGCTTCTGGTTTTCCTTGTTTGGCTTCTGCCTTTCACTCTGCCTTTGGCTTTCCCTGCCCCTCACCGCCCGCCTGTTTTGGGCTGATGCCAATCAGAGCTAAGCCTGGCGGGGTCTGGCCCAACCTCCAGATATCTATGCTTTCCCTCCACCCAGCCATAAAGTTTAGTGCCACATCAGCTCCATGAGTACCCAACCTGTGTGCCATGAGAAAAAAAAAAACATTTCCTGGCTACCTTCAGCGAGGCAGCCTTTTTATATTTGGGTAGACAGTTGACTGAAAACAATTCTAGATACCACATACAGCTGATGAAAGTAATTCGAGGAAGTCAGTTGACTGTTTAAGCATTCAGAGCAATTTAAATTAATTTTCTTATATTTATTCCAATAGATTAATAGTTTTATTTTCTGTACACATAGATAAACATATTATTGGAAGTTTTAAGTTTTTTACTGGATGTGTCACGGGTCTGCTGGAATAGAGAAAAATGAAGAAATAACACAGCACGTCATAGAGTGCCTGAGGCAAAGGATGATTAATGTTAGTGGGTGATGATGTTTAAAGCAGTATTTTCTTTCTCCTCACTTTTGAGAGAACACACTATCCTAACGCTCTGGAGACAGCTGTTTTTCTCATGGCAACAGCTGGAGCTATGGTGCCCTGTGGGCAGCATCAGATCACTTCGTGGACCACGTGTTTCCCAGGAGAGACTAGTTAGAGTCTCGCTGCAAACAGAGGACACATCAAAGGAAATGACACAACAGAGAGGGCAAATAATTTAATGGAGCCGTCCAAATTGTGTTAAGCCCAACCCAAGAAAAAATTCAGCCTTACCTGAGCTCTGTCATACACTGATAAAATGCACGCCTGATTAACGATGCATCATTGTCAGCACCGTGATGATGCCATCATCGAAGACCTGGAGTGAATAGCTGCAGCATCAGGGTGGGGCAGTCTGCTCGGTGGGGCACAGAGAATGAGACACCTACCCAGCTTCTTCCTGGGGCTCCGGACCTACGCTTCCAGTGACCTGATAGGCAGCTGCCTCAGATGGTCCCACAAGTAGGAATGTGCAAAGATTTAACTTCAAAGGTCCCAAACAAACTTTTCATTTTACTTTCCAAAGAGCTTCTCTGCCTTCTAGTTCATTCCTTTCTTTGTTAGCAGCACCAACATTTACCAAGGTACAAACTTGGGCATATTTAGATGCCTCCCTAATGCCCACCCCTCTCATTCACCACGTTCGTTAGGTTGTTATCACCTAAATAGTTTTTCTTTATGCGCAATTGCTGCCTCCTTAGTCATTTCTTATTGAATCTACTGCAGACATACACTGTCTTAACCCATTCAGGCTGCTATAACAAAAATACCATAGACTCAGTGGTTTAAATAACAAACATTTCTCACAATTCTGGTGACTAGGAAGTCCAAGGTCAAGGCGCCAGCAGATTCTGTGTCTAATGAGGACCCACTTCCTGGTCCATAGATGCCGTGCCATGTCTTCACTTGGCAGAAAAGTCAAGCCAACTCTCTAGGGTCTCTTTTATAAAATCATTAATCGCACTTGTGACTTAATCACCTCACAAAGGCCCCACTTCCTAAAACCACCACCTTGGGGCTAGGGTTTCAACATATGAATTCAGGGGGAACACAAACGGTCATTCCAGAACATGTCCATTCATCCCCATCCTCCTCCAATCCATTCTCCATGCTTTACCAAAACATAATGATATAGATAGATAGATAGATAGATAGATAGATAGATAGATAGATAGATATAGATATATAAATATATATACAAATGATATATATAAGTATATATAATATATATATTTTGCTAACCTGTACAAACCATTGCATAATTTCCTTTGGCCTTTGGATAAAATCCAAGTTCTTTAGCATAATATACAAAATGCTTAATCATCTGAGCCCAAGCATCATCTGATCTCCATGATTTTAAGTTTTATGCTCTACTGGTGCCAAACTACTTTCATTTCTCCAAATATATGAGATATTACACATTCCATTCCTTTGCACATGCTTCCTTCTGCCTGAAATACACTTTTCCTTCCCCCACTTTTGCCTAAGGAATGCCACCTTATCCTTGAGCCCGTCACGGATGCCTTATCTCTAAGGACCATTTCTTGACACCTCTGCATTCAACTCTGTACCTTCCTGCCCTGCTCCCTGTTATTTTGGCCTTACTTCAGTGGTTGCTCTTATCCCACTATACTTGGATTGCATGCCAGCCTCTTCATCTGTATATTAAACTGTTTACTCAAAGCCAGGGACCCTGTCCTGGGTACTTATCACCAGCACCTCCCACAGTCCATGACTGGTAATAGGTACAGAATAAATACTTGAAATTGAGTGGGATTGAATTGAGCTGAATTACAATCTAGTTGCTAAAAGAGTGCATGCATATAAAAAGATTCAAATGCAAAGTGCAAATGAGGGTTTATAGCTGCTCAAAAGAGAGAGCAATTATTCTAGGCTAGGGAGAGTTGGACGAGGCAGGACATTTGACAGTATCAGTGTTGCGTTTCATGGGCTCTTATGTTCATCCATTTCGGTCTTAACAGAGATGCAGTAGATGTGGAAGTGGCTGATTCAAAAATATGGAGGTAGTGTCAGCAAGCCCCTCTTCGGGTGTATCACATGTTCCTTAAAGTACTTGGAAAGCCAGACAATAGAAGTGTCTGGGGATGGGAGGGAAGGGATAATTTTATTCCCACAAAGGTGGAAAACTAGAAATTCTTCTCACATCAGTTTTTCTTCTCTTGTGATAACCACTGCTTCATCTCTAGCATGGAACATATTTTTACATGAATAAACAAAATAATTACTATTCTGGTGTGAGGTACTTTCCTTTAGATTACTTTGCCAATATCCAGAGTTAATCTGAGGAAAACACGGAGGTTCTAGTTTTGCATTGTCTGACCATGGGGGTGTAACAGAGTAACTTCTATCAGACCCAGGAGTGAGCCTGTAAGGCAGGTGGCTACTTCCATCCACAGAGCATTAAGACACCTTAATAGCAGTTTTGGAAAAACATTTGTCCCTTTTTCTAGCCTTTAAGTTCTTGATAATGCTGAGTTCTAATTTCAGAGCACCCTGTTGCAGAATAAAGAATTTTAAATAGCAAAAGAAAGAAAAGAATGTTTACATTTCTGATTTATTTAACCAGAAAGCTAAATACTATGCAAATTTTGATACCTGTCAATCTATAATAATGGTTCATTCAGGCACTACCTCTGGTTTAAAGACCTTCAGCTAAGTGAAAATGTCACAGAAGTCAACCAGGCCAGGAGGCTGCCCCCAGCTGTCCCAGAAAACTGGGTATCTGAACACCTTGCACAGGTCCACTGCTCCCACTGCCCTGACAGTATCTAGTGTTTATACTTGCCCCAAGGGGCTTGTCAGTTCCTGGAATACAAGGTGGGGAAGAGGTCTGTCTTTCCTGGTCCTAATTACTCAATAGTGGACTGGGGCAAAAGAACCAAACCCCTCAGTTCTTGAATAAACAAACATGTGGCTGCCTGACTGAAAGTCCCCAAGGCGAGGCTGTGCTCCACCCTGGCCTGAAGAGGAATCAGAGGTTGTGGACATTTTGAGAGGAGAGGAAGTTGCCTCTGAGGAAAAGCAAATGCCTCAGAACACAATTTGAGATTAAGCCAGCATCAGACCTGAGTCCTTGTGGGCTGGCTTAGGGGCCCTCAGCTTTTAGGAGAGGAGGACACAGACTTCTGTCAGGGCTGTGCAAGATGACAAAAATATAGGAAAGAGTCACCATCCTGTACCCAAATGTGTCCTGCTGTTCTGGTCTTACTCAGACTACACACAAAACATACTCAATGGAAGGACGTAGAGTTTTCTAGTCATAGGCAAGTAGATCTCTAAAGATAATACAGATTAAGGTATATATAATGTATATAATGTTAATTCATATATGTATTCGTTTATATAGTTATGTAGTCATCTTAATAACAACTGCTATAATAAAGTATCATGCACTGGGTGACTACTAAACAACAGACACACATTTCTCACAGTTGCGGAGGCTGGGAATCTGTGATTGCGAGGCCAGTGCAGTCGGTGTGCTCAGGGCCTTCTTCCAGGTTGCAGATGATCGTCGTCTCATTGTGTCCTCACAGGGAAGAAAGAGGGTGAGGGAGCGCTGCGGGGTCTCCTTTATAAGGACTCTAATCACCTCCCAAAGGCCCACCTCCAAATACCATCACCTTGGGGTTAGGGTTTCAACATATGAATTTGAGCACAATCAGTCCTTAATAATTATTCACATTTTTTCAGCTAAGGAAGCTGTATGTAGCTCATTTAGTCCTTTGTATCAAACATCAGGGGTCATACAGAGTTAGACTTTCTAAGAAAGGTGTTCATAAATGACCCTCCTCTCCACCAAGACCCTTCCTCCTGCCGCTCCCCCAGACCTCTGATTTACAGAGTTCAGAGTTCTCTGTGCTTTCCAAATCCAGCTCAAATCTCCTGCTCCAAGGCCTGTGCCAATTACCTCTTAGTTGCCTGCAGAGCTAGTGGACCACAGCAAGGCCAGCGATGCGTTTCCCCAAGGACAGTGCAGCCTGGTCTCCTCCTGTTTTCATCATTCCAGCTTCATCAGGACCGACACTACAACAGTGTTGTTCTAAGGACTGATTCTTCTGGGCCTGTCATACCTTGAAAGAACCGCCACTTAGCTGCCAATGACTTTTTCCTTTGACATCGCGATTGGAAGTATGAGCTCTGATTAGATATTTTTATTCCAAAAGGCTCACTTACATCCCCACCCCACCCCCAATTAAAGGGGAATATCTAGGTTATTCTACCACATTAATTTTGTACAAAAATATATTCTTAAAAAATTCTATTAGTATGTTAAAAGAATATATTCAGGGAGTGAATATATTTGTATTTGCATGCATGAATCATGTAACGAATACCATTTTTATCTTGCTAAAAGCCATGTAGAACTGGAGTTTTTAGCAAAAACTCTTACATGGTGGAATGTTGGATTTGTATGGTCATGGACAGATGGACATGTTAATTTAGAAGAGTTAAGAATAGCAAGTCTCTGTAAGGTAGGATATATCCAGTTCCCAGGGGGAGTGGTGGTCTGTAGATCAGCGATCAGGGATGTTATTGTCATTTAGTCAGAGAACTTAACTCTTAGGCAACTATAGTGAGAATGACAGTGTAATCTAATAGGAAGGAAGGTGTCAGCACTATTTCCCTTGGGGAAATAAATGCATAGTAAGCAAGGGTTATTTACTTTGTCATCAGAATACAAACCACTACCTTGATAATAAATGACGCTTTTACAAAGTGGTCTTTTACAAAGCACCCACTTTCTCATTCTTAAAGTACCTCTCTTTGAGGAACTGAGGACATGAGTTTAATTTTCTCCAAGTTAAGAAAGAAATGGGGACTCCAAAGTTGAACATTTTGAGTTGCAAATGTAACACTAAACTCATGGTTGTGAAAGTTGACCTTAGTTAGCTTTGTAGGGAGTAACATTATTTTATTACAGAATCTGGACAAAATCTAGCCTCACTCAGCAATATTTCATGAAATTCTACAGCTGTCCTAATGCCAGATGGACCAGCTTCACCTTTTAGTTCCCATTATTTACTGTTAAGATATTTTTCAAGTCATTTTTATTAAAGAACAAATAAATACACAGGTAAATGAAAACTTAGAGTTTTTGAAACTGATGCCCTACCTCTTCATTTATTCATTTATTTAATAGATGTTCACTGAATATGTTGGGTGTTCAAGGTCTATATCAGGGCAGTGGAAGTGGGGTGAAGGGTGCAGGCGGAAGCAAAAAGGAGTCAAATCGTAGTCCTTCTTATGAGATTCTTGCAACATAGTAGAGGGAATTAGAGTAGAACACAAGTAATTAAAATATGAGGCAGAATGTCATATGTACTATGAGAAATGCACCAAAAATGCTATGGGGGTTTAGAGACTGGGTCAGTCATGTCCAATTAGATAATTAAAGAAGACAATGCAGGGTGCTCCATTTAAATTAGATCTGTTTGAAAATGTAGATCGTGGAATGGTGTGAAAAGATGTTAAAGCAGAAAAGTGTGGGGTACTTCCATAGAGCCTCATAGAGTCTCCGTACCCACCCTGTGAAATTCTGTGCGTAATGTCTCTGTGGGAGGATCCCCCGCTTTCATCAAAATCACATAAGGGGTTATAAGACATGTTTGGTTTTATTTGAAGATTAAGATTGCATAGTATCAAAATAAAATTCATGTTTTGCCGTTTGGTGAAACAACAACAATAAATCATAAGCAGTTCATGTTTGGGAACCCTCTGGTATAGATCATGATCTGGGAATAGCAAGAAATTTGAGTTGTCTAATATGCAATACATACGTTACCTGATGAACAATTAAGGCATTAAATCGACACATAGTAAGCTGATAAGGAAACAGTTTCAACTCCTTTGTTTTTAAATCACAAATGTGGGACTCGGAGAGATGTGATGGGTCTTGATCATAATCACCGGGCTTGTTGTTGGATAGAGGTAAGGCTAATTTTTAGAAAGCCTTTCTTAAAAATATGTGAAGAATAGACTTTATTTACTAGGCAGTTGGGAGTCATTAAATAGTTTTTGGACAAGGAGCATATATCGAAGCTGTGTCTGGCAGAACTGTGAGTTGTATTGGAGAGCACTGTACCTGGACTCGAGAATGGCAATTGAAAAATTTATCTCAATGGCTCAAATCCAAGCTAAAGATGGTCTGAACCAGAATGGTTTCAGAGGAAATGAAAGGGAGGTAATAGATTCAAAACATGTAGTGAAGGTGAAATTCATAATATTCCGAATGGAACAGATATGAATGGCAAAAGAGAGGAAGATGCCTAAGGTGACTCACAGATTTATTTCACTTTTGTAAACTGGGAGATACTCCTGTAATATATGACTCCTGAAATATGGAGAGCTAGGTTCAGGAGGAAGGTTATATTCAGTTTGGTATATGAATGGTTTGATTAACAAAATAAATTATGCCAACTTCCTAACACATTTACGCCTCTACAGTTAGTTTTCAGGAGAGAATTGGGATTAGCCCAGTGATGATTTCGTGCTCAGAGCTGACATCCATTTATTGGTCTGATGCTGACTTCCTACTGGGTAACCATACTATGCGGAAGTAATAAAAATAGAGTTAACCGGGTCTGTTTTGTGGTCATTATATAGAATAGCAGATATAAGAAAAATCAGAATAATTTTTTAATATTGCCCATAAGTTTTTGAATATTTATTATAATAGTTACATCAGTCCATATACCTTATAGAAATCATGCTACTGACTCATTATTTAATGCTTCTGTGAAAAAATAGTGACTATAATAGGTATTTTTAAGGGAGGTTGCAAAAAAATAAACGCAGTCCTGAATGTAAAGTGACTGGTAATTTAGAGTTGTCAGAAATAAATGCAATCACTCATTTCCCATTAACACCGTATTGTTTAAACCTAAAATGCTAAACGCCTTGTAAACTATGCATATCTCTTTTGCTCTCCCCTTTAAAATAATTTTATTCTATTAGAATTTGAAGGCTGGCAAGGATTGGCTAAAAAGCCAAAAATAAACCTTGTCACTATAGGATAAAAAAAAACACACGCAATCTTGTTCCTTCAACTTTGCAGTTGGTCTCCATGACGTTGATGGTAGCCTTTGGCTTCCAGAGTTACAAACTCAGTTTCAGCCTATGAGTATGTGTCCTAAGTTCCAACAGTAATCCAGTATAGACTCTCCTAGCATCTGATTATTCTTAGGTGTATCTCTGTGCGAACACAGGAGACTTGACAAGTTCATTCCACCTTAAACTCTCTAACGTCTGTTCTATGTGAGAGGTATAGTTCTTCAATTTTCTCGAATTTCTACTTTAGGTTGTCTCTCTCTCTCTCTCTCTCTCTCTCTGTTCACTCAAACTTTTTCACCTTCCTATCCTGTTGGCTATAAAAGTTTTGCTTTTCTTTCAGTTACATTTTTTTAAGGCCAGAGTGAAACTCAGTGATTCAAAATGAAACGATAAAACCGGGCTGAGGGCCCGTTACTGAGAACTCTTCCACCATGCCTTTTGTCCTCTTCAAGCTGCTGGTTTCTCTCTAAGGAGGTTCTGGCCTCCGTTGAAACCCTAGAGCTCTGGGCCGGCAGCCGCTATATGTCATAATTACTTCAGAGTCGGCCTGTTCTGAGAGCATGGAGAAATAATGAGATTTGCCTGAAAAATTATTATTAGCATATCATGAAGACTCAGATCAGGATTTGCCTGTTCTTATGCTGAAGTGTTAAATATGTTAATGGTGTGGCCTGCGATGAGAATACTCTTCCTGGAAGTGTGAATGGCACAGAAATAGATTGCTGGAAGTAAGAACATCTGAGCTGTGAATATATGCGGCGTCATCATCATCAGCAAGTGGGGTTGGCAGGGAGCAGGGTGACCACGCCCTGATGGACTGAGGCAAGAGGGGCACGTCTCAGGGGACTGCATAGGCTTCAGAAGTAGATCACACCTGAAACTGTACGCATAAACCCCTTTATTTCAACACCCCACCTTAATGAGTTGTTTTTTTTTTGTTTTTTTTTTTGGTAGAACTATAGATGGTTAAGGCTTTCCTTCATGGGAGCAGTATCACCTAGTGGGAAGCAGCTTGGCCCATGGTAAGGCAGTGGCATGTAATTACTAAAAAAGTTAGTGATCTGGAGTGAGATTTTAACATGAATCGAACTTCACTTGTTGTCGCTTACTAGTGGTGTGACCTTAAGAATTATTCAACCTGTTTAAGCCATGTTGCCCTCATCTGTAAAACGAGGATAATAACCAGCTTTGCTTTTTAAGAATTTTTGACAATTAAATGAGATAGTACATTTTAATTGATTAGCAGAGTGCCTGGCTCTTAGCAAGCACTCAATAATGGCATTGTTATTACACATCTTAAATTTCTTATATGGTGTTCAGCTATCTTTTCATGAAATGTCTTCCCTTGTGACTCAGCTCAGTAACCCCTTGATACATTGATGAATCTTCTTCAAGAATCTGCTTATGTGTGTCATTAACGCAGTCTTTTGGCACTCCAGTCATACCTAGCCGAATCCTGCTGCCATGATCCTGTAACATGTAACTTGTGTTAAGCGATTGGCTCATCCTCTTTTTCTATTTCTGAGATTGGTTATGTCTGTCTCAGAGATGTATCTTCTCCAGCATCACCTTCTTAAAAAGAACCAATATGTATACATGTTTTTTTCCTGCCAATGGAAGTGATTCTATTGTATGTCACTCTCCTCCTTTATTAAGTTGAAACCAGCAAAGGAAATGCAATTAGACTTTAAGAAATGTAATTAGAGAAGGTGATCTTCTACAAAGACAGTACATTAGAACATATTTAATTTTTTGCTAAATAGCATAATTTGCTATTTAGACTTAAAGGAGAAAAAAATCCCATTTTGATTTCTAGTTAAAAAAAAAAAGGTTTGCTCAAATCAATGTCTAGGTCACTAAAGGTAGATCACTGTCCTGAAAGTTGGGTCATGAAAACCACAATTTGTTAATCCATTTACAAATATGGATTTCTACCCTAAGAAGTGTATAGTCTAGTAGGAGAAATCACGTGTATGTAAGGTAGAAAATTGGTGATCAAGCATGTTTAGGTAAAGTGCTATGGGAACCCTGAGGGCAGGGGGCGGGGGGGGAAACTTCCCAATACAGAATATTCATCAGCTTTTTAGAAAGAGGATGAGCTGAGTCTTGAAGAATTAGGTTATGTGGTTGTGACTTGCGTATTTGTTGCATATGTGGCAGACGTACGGTATATACAATCAGTGAGTTTTTCTGTACTTAACTGTTACGCTCCCTTTCACCCTGTCATGTAATACCTATTTTATTTTCATCTCTCTATCCCAAATATTCCTAAATCAACCGATGATGGCCTTAATGTTTGATTGCCTTCTTTGGTCCACAACAGAAGTTAGCATGCTTTTTCTCTAAAGAGCCAGATAGTAAATAGTTTAATCTTTGCAGTCCATATGGGCGTAACGACTCAACTCTGCTGTGGCGGCCAGAGACAACACATGAGTGATGTGCATGGCTGTATTCAAGTAAAATTTTGTTTACGAAACAGGCGCCAAGCCAGTTTTGGCCTACTGGGGAGGCAACAGTTTGCCAGTCTCTAGTCTACATTATAGGCTCACCAATGGATCAGTCCAAAGAAAATACTTCTGTTATCTGAAATTCATAGAAATGATACTATAACAGATACACAATCAGCATTCCTGCTAAGACAAATACACAGCTTTCAAGAACAGTAAAGGGTCTGGAATTGTACTCCACTTGCAAGGGAATAGATTAGCCTAACACAGTTTCAAGGATGTTGGCATGAGACACGAAATGCCTGGGTCAGAAACAAAGGAACATTTATTACTCAGAGCATCAGCATTTCTTGTGCTGGTTCTCCAAGCCTGAATTTCCCACAGAAGAATGCAAAAAGAGTCAGATAATAACTGCACACACAGTGCATTGTATTATAGGGGGTAAAAACTGAGCTTAGATAGCACCAGTCTTTTATAATAGGCAGTAAGCCTGCTTGACATTTGCCCCAGTGAGAGACATTTTATTATGCTAGACAGTAAGTATGCCTGCCATTTGCTCTGGAGAGAGAGACCATCTCTGTTTTCCAAGGCTGTTCACCATATAAGCATGCTTGAATAGATAATGAAGAAAAGAAGCAGGGGGCGCGCTCTCTGTGAGATGCGCGGAAAAGCTGAAGACTCATGGAGAACGGGTCCACCAAGCCCAGCCTCCCAAACTATACCCATATTCTCGCAGTTCTCGAATGCTTTGATATGAATGCAGGGTTAAACCAAACACACTTTAATGTCCACAGAACTTACCAAAATAAGTATGAAAAAAAACTAGAAAATGGGCAGAAGCATTCTGTATCTTTTTAATGTAAGACTGCAGCTAATCAACAACGATGGACATTAGCTCTTTCGATTCCATCATATTTCTTTAAACGAGACTACATTAAAAGTAGACTCTTTCAGTGCCACTTATTTACACTCTGATTTTTAAAAGTTTTATACAGGTATATGCAGGTTTGTAAACGTGTGTACATATGTGGAAAAGTATCCTTTGTGTACTTAGAGGTTAAGGGAAAAAGGGGGAAAATGATATTAAACTGAAAATAAGTTGAGATGCTTCAATTTTTAAATAAATTGAATTTCACATTTTTTTTTATGAGAATCACCCTCTCAGAACTTTATATTTAAATTAGAGTCTCCAAGAATTAAGTAATTTATCATCACATTTACTTGGTAAGAGATGACCTATGTTATTTGCAGTCTGCAATACTGGGAAATAGCAATGGAAGTGTGTAGACGTAGATGACTGAGGGCAATAGGCAGAATTGGAACAAAGCCCTAATTTTAAATCTTTTTTTTTTTCCAAACAAAAGATCTCATATTTATTACTGAACCAAACCACTAGCAAAGAGGCATAAAAAATGAAAAAAAAAATCATTTTCCCAATAAAACATGTTCAACTGTTCAGATAGTGGTGGCTGTTTCAGTTTGATAAAGTGAGACATTAATGACCTTGATACAGCATAAATACATGAGTCCTTCCTCATAGAACCACCCTTGTTCTTCAGTGTCTCTTTTGGAACTGTGCTCGATTTTACTGCCAGTTTCCAGACAAATCCTTGGGAGAATGGGACAATTCTGCTTTTCTTTCTTGGCCAGAAATTGTTTGATCCTAAAAGTCTTGTGAAAAGACATGGCAAGGAAGGGGGTCAACCACACGTGCCACGATGGCAGAGAAAGCCCAAGGTGTTCAATCATTTTTTAACAGATGACTGTGAATTTGGAAAAACAATTCCCAGGGTATTTTATTGAAAGAAAAAATGTGTGAACTTTGCTCTTATAGTGACCTTTTAGGCCTTTGTATGTTGCTGTGACAGCATACTAGGTTCTGTGGAGGAAGCAGGATATGGGATTACAATCAGTCTTGCAAAGGCACTGTGCAACATCGAGACACATACACCGTACTCATGTATAAGCAGAATAACATAAACAGCAGCCTGGTCCACGGCAGGCAGAATGCTAAGAGCTGGGAGGAAGGTGCCCTGTGCTACTCAGCTCCCTTTTCTGCCCACTTTGAACGATTTACTGAATCTGAGGGGCAGTGTGCATGTGTGCAAAGAGTAGATGGATGTAGGTGTGTGTGTGTGTCTTCACTTCTAAAGACTTTTCCCTCTCTTTTACCCATTTAATGCTTTGGGAATCATATGCCTATAATTTGTAACTTCAGTCCTTGTTAACTTGGAACTGAAGACGACTGATTCATTTGACAGATTTTGAATTATGTCCTTTTCTGTATATAGGCATTTTTCAAGTGTGTTCCTGTTTATAGGTATGGACATCAAGATTCCTGGAAAATGGTGTTGATGTGTCACTGTCATGCATCATGGAAATGCTAGAGATGATTTGGCATTGAGGAAATAAAACTGTATCAGGCACCAGATTTTAAGTTTTATTTTCACCATGCCTGTACTTCGTTCTGCTTTTAGTAGCAGCATGATGTCAGTCACATTTAAATCAGATGAAAACCTGAATTTTTCATATTAATTAAAGTTCAGTGGATTCTTTATAAAGAATACATGAAAAGATTAGCAGAGATAGGGGTAGGGGGAGGTCACATGGGGTAGATTTTCTACAGATTATCTGTGGCTGAGTTGAATTTCCTTCTGGGTTTTCTGGACTGATTCCAAATTTAGAAAGAGATTGACAAACAATGTTATCCTGCATATTTTTTTCCTCTTGTGAAGAGGAGCATAAACAAAGAGGGAGAAGAAACACTTTCAGTGAGCAATGATGTGGACAAGTCTGTGTGTGTGTGTGTACACACTGGTTCTCCCGTGAAATAACACAAATTCATGCAAAAAAAAAAAAGGTGCTTTGTGTGCATCTAGCAGCATAAGCCAGGAAATATATTAAGAACAACGCCCCAAACTCCCTATTTTAGCTATAACATGTGCCCGTGACTGCAGCCCGAAAATTTAATTAAAGCTGTACCTGCCCAAGTTTCTTTATCATCACCATGTAACTGGTTAAGCCCATCTGAGTTTAATCGTTTATCTTCTAACTCATAAATGGTTTTTAAACTATTTCTTGGCAAAAATATAGATAAGAAAAAAATCAACACTGTGGAGGCATGTATAGACTTAGTAAAAACTAAATCTGAACTCAAAAGAAATTCATAGCTATGACACTCATCGAACTGCCTGTTACACATTCTGAAGGTTCCTAAAAGATGTCACTCTGAGTGGGAGAGAGAGTCTTTGTTCTTGTTCTGGTCTCCTCGGGTTCTGCCTGTCCCCATCCTGTCAGCTGTCTTCTTCCCATTGAGTTTCCAGAAAAATCTGGACTATAAAAGATACTGAGACTTTCTGAGCCCTTATAATTCCATCTGATTCCTGATGCCTGGCACTTCCCACTTTACCAGTTACTGCTCTTTCAGTCACTGCCCCGTTACTATATTAGTGTGCCTGCTTCATCTGTCTCTTCATGTTTGGACTGCTGCTTAGAAGACAGTTGTCTCTAGTTAGGAAAACCTGAATTATGCTTTTAATCTTTCATACTTTGCTTTTGGTGCACTGCGTCTATCTGCGATGGCCTCTGTTTTTCCACACTGAATTAATTCTACCTATAATCCCATTTAAATCTCCTTTCTCAGGGCTTTTGCTTGGTGTTGGATCAGTTGGCCTAATCAAAATGGAGTTTAAGATATTCAGTCCTTAGGACCCAATATATATCTTGACAGTGATTCTTCAGTTATAGAGCAGGAGCTGGTAATAGTAAACACAAGTAAACTAGGTGTGACAGCATTTACAAAGCCATTGTTGAAGCCGTAACAAAAATCACATAAATATACAATTAGGTTAATCTCAGAAAGAAAAGAGAAAAGCTAAAGCTTAGTTTCTATTGTGGTGAGACTGAGATTCTTTGTTGTAGGGTTTGGTCAATATACGATCTGTGAAAGTTAAGAACTGTAGCTGTGGTCACTGAGCAACATGTTTCTCTAGACCCATCTTTCCTCATCTCATCGCATTGTCACGTTTCATTCGTACCTCTCTTGCCGTATACTAGAAGGAACAATTTACCCTGTCCTCGTGCTTTTGATAAGAATGAATAACTTCCAAGGACAGTAGAATAACTTCCACTCTGTGAAGTGGCTCGCCCCTGGAAACCACATCGGTTTATCTCTGCTGTTTTTTGCTATTTAAAAAAAAAAAAGTCCCAAGCTTCCATTCAGTGGGGCAAAGGGTAAAATGCCATGTGAATATGCATTTGAACAGCTACTCTAATAACAATGATTTGCCTTCTAAATATTTTACTTCTTTCGTGCCTCTTCATTATTATAACACACCATTGAATTACCAGGAGCAGGTAAGTCAACTATTGGTAAGGTTTAAGGGACCATGTTGATATCTACGAGCTCTTTAAATTGTTGGAGGAGAAAGGGGTTTTTAAAAAACTACATGAAACATGATCTAATGTTGTATAAGTTAAAAAAAAAAAAAACAAATACAAAAAGAACAATAAAGTAGGAAAGGAGCTTGGTAGGGTATTATGAGGAAGAAATGAATGGTTTTTTATATATATCCTACAATCGTGCAACCTGGTTGCAATTAATTTTTTAAAAATTCAGTAAATAATTCGCCTGATATAAAATTTGAAACATGAAATGGTTAGAAAAAGTATAAAGTTTTGTGGCGATTTATCACTGGCGTGTGTTACTTGAGAAATAACAAGCAAACCCATTCACGCTCTCCCTCCCCTCATTGCCTCGCGCTCACGTGCACTGTCATCTTGGTTAGCGCCTGGTGAGACTCACGAGTAAATAAGGATGACTGAACCAACTGATATATTTTGTAAAGACATGTTTTTCAAATACCCAAAGTCAGAATATACATTTCTATTATAAAAATAAATATACTTCAAGAAATAGTTTGAGTGTGTTCTGTGTGCCTGTCACTGTTCTAGACTGACATGCCCTTAGTCAGCAAACTAAGGGTTAACTCTCTAAGGAACAGTCAAATTACAATATGTACAGAATGCATATTTATAGCGAATGTTTCCGCCTTTAAAAATCACAACAGTTTGTACTGATTTATGTAATAAGAAATAGAATATTTGTTTTCAAAATTGTTTTTGAATGCTCAATGATAAATTTGAATAAAGCCAGCAATCGTGAATCAACGAGGAGGCTCGCTATGAATCACAACAAACAGGACACTGATGCCTTCCTTGACTTTAATAGTGAAAGACATGACTCAAATGTTTTATTTGATAATAATTGAAAACCTTGGTATTGAGCAAATTTATTTTCTATCATGAGACTTTTTTTATGGAACAAATGCAATACATTTTTAAATCCATCATTCAAAGGCCATTTTCATTAATCAATTTGGAATGTACTTTTCTTTTTAACATTGCATTTTTTTTCCGTAAGAAAAAGGAGAGAAAACAAAAATCTTTAAAAATGTATACGTATTTTTATTTCTGATTGACCAAATGAAAATGTTTTTATATTTTTCATTATTTGAGAGGGGGGAAAAAAGCTGACTACTTCTATCTCGCTTCCTTCTTACTATAGATTAAATGTTTGTGTCCTCTCAAAATTCCTATGTTGAAATTCTAACCTCCAGTGTGATGGTGTTAGGAGTTGGGGCCTTTGGGTGTCCATCAAGTCACGAGGGCAAAGCCCTCCTGAATGGGAAATGGGGCTAGTGCCTTTATAAAAGACACACCAGAGCTCCCTGGCCCCTTCTGCCATGCGAGGACACAGAGAAAAGAGTATTCTGTGAACCAAGAAGCAGGTTCTCACCAGATACAGAATCTGCCAGAGACTTGATCTTAAACTTTCAGCCTCTAGAACTTTGAGAAATAAATTTCTGTTGTTTATAAGCTACCCAGTCTATGGTACTTGTTATAGCAGACTTATTGGACTAAGATGCTTCCTTATTAATGTATATGGAATAATAGAAGGTTAAAATAGATCATTCAACCCTGCTGACAGAGTACTTTATTAAAAGAAAACCAAGTATTTGAGTGATTTTCAAGCAGATTTCTACAGGAGACCAGTAGATGGATTAAGCCTTCTTCAGTGTCACAACTTGAAGAAGGGCTCCCTCTTTTTGCAGCCTCTGCTCTGGGAGCGGGTGATAAACCCAACAAGACCTGCACTCATGTGCAAATCACTGCTTCAATGGAAATACTTGGGAAAGGAGAAAAACTTTTCTTTCGTTTGCACTGAAGGAGTAATGCTCTTGGAAATCAAGAATTGAATGAACCAATTCATTTATGAAAACTTTTGTAGGGGCCAAAGAAAATTCCTACTCAGGTTGGGGATACCAGTGAATAATAACTGCGATTGTTTATTTACTGCCTTCTATGTATTTACTGCTTTGTACCCTTGTCTTTAATTCTACAATCACCTTTGAAGTCAAATTTTATTATCATCATATCAGAAATGAGAAAAATAAGATTTGGAGAGATTAAATTATGCAGCCAAAGATAAGTAGTAATTTCTGAAGCCAGAATTTCAACACAGAACACCATCTCAAAGATGAGACCCTTAACTGAGTCACACTGCCACCTCCGTGGATGGGGTCCTGGTTTACTCACCCAGAAAAGGCCATGTTCCTCAAAAGGGCTCTACAGTTTAAAACAAGGCAACTATCATGGAACAAAGAACAGAAGAATGTAATAATAACAGGCTTACTAAAACCCGAAGATGGATATATGTCAGTGTTTATAAAATCACTATCAAAAGACTTATCAGAAAATAATGCATAAGCAACATTTGCACCTAGTTTCAAATTCACTTTTTCTAGATACTGACACCAAGATCCTGATAGTATTTTAACTTTCTTTAAGGTACACGATATATGTAACTAATAAAGTTTTCAATGGCTGCATCACTGATATGTTGTGAATTTTTGGTGATAGAAATCAGAAGTAATGCTTGCCCTGGCTAACTCATTCTTTTCTGCAGTCTTTATTCAACAAATTGAATAAAGGCATTACAAATCACTAAGCTTTATTTTAAGCTTATTTCTCAAAACATTCTTTTAATTTGTGCTGAATTTTGTAGTTTTTCTGTTACACAAAAGAGAACAAAGTAAGAGTCTTATGAGTAAGTTGAAAGATTATTTTAAGACCATTTAATATTAAAACAAAAAAAAATAGTGTCCCAATCTTTTGTTTAATGAAAGGTTGAAAGTCTTGTTTAGAGATGTAAATATTTTCCATGATTAACCCTCCAACACCTAGATATGTTGGAAATATGTACTATTTAGAGAATAGGTAAACCATGGAAACTACCATGATTTAAATAACTGATCCTAAATAAAGAGCAAGCATCCAGATGGTTCAAATTTTATTTTTTAATCTGGATCCTTTAGCACTAATTATATGTAAAGCTTCATATTAACTGGAAAGATACTATATTTTATATATACATATACACGTACATATATATTAATGTTTAGTTTGCAAGTGACATGACTTGATTATGCAAAAAAATGAAGGCGAGCGTTTATTTTTAAAATAGCCCAATATCTTGTGGAATTATAGAAGAGAAATATGGTTGGGCTCATGAAAAACCAGAAGCACAAATGATATTAGAACTTTGTCTTCATTTCAGTGTTTTTGCTCTTCATTTTACTTTTCTCCCTACCATCCCCCCCTTTCACTGAAGACATGCTACCTTTCATTTTCTAGTTCCTATAGCAAGGTTCATGATGATCTGTAACACCCCAGCTGTTTTTCTTGCAGACACTATCTGGCTTCTAAACCTGCCTGCCTCCTGGAAGGCGTAGCTTGAGGCAGCATGAGTCAGACACCCTCTTCTGAACCAATCAGCTGTGTCTTGGTGCACACAAAAGGGATCACAAAGGAACTTACGGGGATGGAGGTTGTAAATCTCCAAATTGAGGCATAGACTTCTAGGAATAAAATCTCAGGAATGTCACTATTCTATAATTTTAAGTTACTTCTACATTGCCAATTGGGGATAGTTAATCACATTAAGTTATCCTTCTGTTCTTCTAGACCTTAAGACATATAGGCCAGTCCTACTTGACTCACCACAAATCAACAATCAGTTTAAGATGTTTTCAAAGTTTGGACTCATGAAACATTCCAACTGTATTTGGCACGAGCTATTGAGTACACTTAGGGAAGCTGCCAAAATGTTCAGAGTGTCTTTGGCAGTAGAAAAAAACAGATGGTTCCATCAAATGGATCACGTTCTTGGGCATTAAATTAGATTCGAAGAGAAAAAATGATATCTACCTGGGGAATATGTTTTAAAGGGTTAAGTAGCTAAGTTATCATAAGCTTGGATATAAAGCATCAAGAAATTGAATATGAATTTGAGCATGTAGACCGGATTCCAGATATCGAAATAGCAGCGGCAGAGGATGTTTCATGGTCAGAAATGCTGCAACAGAGCGGCTGGGGGCTACAAGGTAGTTGACAGATCACATTGGCAATGAGAGTCAGACATGAGCAGAGCCAGTCTGAATAAAAACATCAGTGAGAATGACCACAAGGCAACAGCAGAATTCCTTAGGCCTAAGGTATGCAAGCAGTATTACAGGTTTCTATTGAATGCTAGCAGGCATTTGAATTTTAGCTCATAAAGAGAACTTGGAGATCATTCGGCCTGAACTCTTCCTCATTTTGCCATGAGGAAACTGAGGTCAAAACTGAAATGTCTCATGCCCGGTCTCCTATGACAAGCATTGTCCTCTTCTTTCTATTAATAAATAGGAACTTGGAGTTAATAACCAAAAAAGGAACTTACCTGCTGGGAAAGGCTATCTTCGCATGGATTCATCCAAGACTGTCTTATCTCATAACCACTTTGCTTCTCGCATGCCTTTCTGTTTTAGTAATGAATGTCATGAGAGTCGTTCACATTATAAAATTATGTCATTATTTTAGCATAAAACTTTATCTTCTGTTTCACACAGAGACACAATGTTGGAGAAACTTTGGCTAATTCCTTCTAATACACACTCTATGAGTGATGGGGTGACTTGCACAAAAAAATTCCCCAGTGGGACAGCTGGCACTGACCCCCAGAATTCTTGAACAACAGGATGTCTTGTATTTAGTTTCTTAAGTCAGAAGGAACACTAGCTACTTGTGTTCTAATCATGTCATTTAGTAAGTTTTTCTGTTAAGAGAGCGTGTTTGAGAATTGATAATACCACCTTTTCATTGAAGGCTCATAATTAGTTACAGAGAAAACATATTCAATTTTGTTTTGCTTCTAAGGCGAATGATATCTTCCTAACAAAATCATCCCAAAAAGAAGTAAGGGAGGTAACAGTTGTGTTTAATTTATTCCGACTGTATTTTCAGTCATTTTTAAAAAAAGATTAAGCAAAGATGACCCCAGTGCTAATGTATTAAAATCTTTTTTTTTTTTCCCAAGGAAAAAATTCTGCAGTGAATTTTATGCCAGATATTTTTATCATATAGACATTGCCTGAAACCCCATAGGGCATGACCACACGCATTGCAGATATAAATTACTCCATTAGCAAAACACTGAAAAAGAATTAAGATTTATAATCTCATTTATTGATCACTAAATGACAGGAATATTATTCTCTGCCAAGAGAAATTGTGAAAAGACAAAAGAAGCTGACAGAAGAGAAATCCTCAGTAATGAGAATTACAAAAAAATACAATCAAGTCTTCTTTTTCCTCTCTACAAATTAAAAAATGAAGGTCATATTTAGGCAGAAGAAGTAATTAATTCACATTACCTACTGTGGATCCCAAATTACCCACGAGAAAAATAAGCCCTTTAGACATATATTTCAGGATATATTAAACTGCATTACACCAAAAATTTGTACAGCACTTTGTGTATATATATATATGATTCCATGTAATGATTCTTAAACAGACTAAAAAGTGGTTACATAATAATCTCCAGTCATGCTCGCATCGTGAAAACCACCCTTAAGGCTTACACATATCAAAATAATGCTCTCAACCTTAAAAAGCAAGATGAGAGACCAATGAAAAAGAATTTTGAAACAAAATTAAATAATGATATATATTATTTAATGGTTATAAATCACCCAAAAGATCTCTGATTATATTATAAATTCTGGTCCTAAAACTTTCTAAATTTTTACTCAAAATAAGTTTATTTAAAATACTAAGTATTATTTTAACCCATATAATGGAAAAGGATATAGTAGGATAAGTGTGTCAGCACCAGTAATTAACTCATTCAGTCTTCAGGGGTATCTATCTCTTATTCATTGCTGGACCCAATTGTACTCTTTTCAGAAATTTATGTTAAAGTAGTCATTCAAGAAGCAGACAAAGATTTGCAGAAGGATATAAATTGCATTGTTATTTAAGTAATGAAAATTGAAAACTACTAAACATGTAATATAAGGGAATAGGTAATAGCATAACATATACATTATAGTTCTACTGTTGAAATTTTTAAGTTTTTAAAAAGTTATATACACATTATGAAAAAAAAATTTAGAAGGAGAGGGGTATTCCACAGTGAAAAGTTAGTTTCACTCTCATCTCCTGCTTATCCTCTTTAGAGGCATCTGTGTTTATCGTTCTAGAAATATTTATATAGCAGAATACATGTATACATACCTAACTTTTGATTTTTAAACAAATGGTGGCAAGCCATTTATCTTGACTGTTCTATAGATTGTTTCTTTTCACTTAACAATGCATTTTGAAAATCATTCAATATAAATACATGTAAATATTACTCTATTCCTCTTTTTAACTTTTTGAAGCATAACATGCTTTAGAAAAACTAAAACATAAGTAAACAATCTGATGAACTTTCAAAAAGTGAACATTCCCTTGGAACTCACACATAAGTCAGGAAACAGAACACAATGGCCATCACGAAACCCTCTCTGTGGCCTCCCCTGTCACCACCCTCACTACCACCCTGACTTCAAACAGCAGATATGAATTTTGTCTGTGTTCGAACTTTATGAAATTTAAATTACACAATGTACCCACTAGCTGTTGTGACAGTAATGCAGTATAACAAATCATCCTGAAATTTAGTGGTAGAAAAACAAAAAATTAATATTAATCGATTTGGGGTTATATTGGATTTTAGAGATTTTTGTTTATTTGTGTCATAATAGTTTATACCAGGATCAACAAACTTTATCTGTGAGGGGCCAAATAATAAGTATTTTAGCCTTTGGGAGCCATGCAAGCCACTAGCAATTATGTCATAGTAGCATTAAAGCAACAAGAGATAATCCATGTATAAGCGGGTGTGGCCGAGCACCAGTAAAACTTTATTACTAAAAACAGGCAGTTGGACGGATTTGGCCTGTATGCCACAGTTTGCCAGTCTACATACATTAAGATTTCACATAAGCTCAAAAGCCTAGTGGCTTAACACAACCAAAATTTTATTTCTTGCTCATATTGGCATGACCAGCACAGGTTAGTGGGAACGGGAAGTATCCTCAGAGGCAGACGGCACTTTCACTAACACCATGGCAATGGGAAGCAAACATGGCTAGTAGCACATTGGCTCAAAGTTATTATCCAGAAGTGATGCACATGACCGTCATTCACATTTTATTGACCGCAGCAAGTCAAATAGCTTTGCCTTACTTAGATAGGGCAGGGAAATGCGGTCCTCTTCTGTGCCAAATGGAGAGAAGGTCCAGAATAGTGATGATATTTCATGACATCTGTAGCTATTGTCGCGTATACAATGTTGTGGGCTAAGACCCTGGGGAACCCTCACACTGCAAAAGCATCTACATACATTTCTGAGTGTTTCACATGCTTGTCACTTTCTATGCCACTGCCACTCAAAGTCATCTCCACATAGCTATGCCTGGATTATTATGGCATAGCTTGTTACCAGCCGCCCACACAAAGTCCTTGCTGTGATGTCTGCTTTGCAGCCTCGGGATCTCCTCCAAAGCCAGAGAAGTCTGCTCTGCTGTGTAGAACCAAAACTCAAAATTTGGGGGGTGCGGAGGGGTATGTGCTCTCAGGGATAATTTCAAATGTGTGTTGTACATAGTCCCTCAGAGAGTTTCTAGAAAGATTGAACCCCAGTTGCTCATGGCCATAAACAGCTAATTAATGTACCCTTTATTAATCGAATCTATTCCCTACCTCATTTTTTCACTTCCTATTTCTGCTTCCTGAGAACACTTCCCAAATCATCTACATGCACTCAAGTAATTGTTTCATGTTCTGCTTTCATAGGAACGGTAACTAAGCCAATTAGAAAGCTTGCTAGATTCTAGAATTGGATCTCTTACCAGTCAAATGGCCCCCATTATAATCTTATTCTATTCATATCTATAGCCTATGGGTAAAAATATATGCATTATGATTTGTGATGGTGGACCACTGTAAACCTAACCAAATTACAGCTTCTATCTCTTCTAATGTGACAGATGGATCATCACAGATTTTGGCACTTTGGATATGTGGCTATTTATATGGTGAATGTTAATTGATATGGTGGATTATTTTTAATATCCATTGGTAAAGAGGATTTAAACTATTTGATTTTACAAGGGGAGAATAGCAATACACATCCATTTTATTGCCCGAAGGTTATGTCAGCTTTCCTGCTGTCTGTCACAATATACTCTGTGGAAATGTTGATGATCTTGTCATTCCATAAGACATCCTTCTGGGCCACCATGTTGATTGTACCATATTACAATGCCCTGATTAACAGATTATCAGGATCTGAATGCCCTGGAAAGATACATAACATGCCAGAAGGCACACATGTACCCTACAAGATTCAAATACTTGCCACTAATGTTCATAATGTTTATAAGAATCCAATAATCCGGTATATGCTCTGAAACCCATGTACAGCAAAGGGCTAGTCATTGACCCGTACACCCTCGATCACTAAGAGAGAGACACCACCACAGGCTTGATGGCTTTCTTTAGATTTTGGAGACAGTGTGTACCATATTTTTACCTGCTGTTTGAATCTGTATATTGAGTGACTCAAAAGGCTGCAGTTTTAATTTCACAGAACAAGAGAGAACTTTGCCACAGGTCCAGACAATATGACCTGACAGATCCAGTGGCACTAGAGGTGTCTGCGGTAGATGAGGTCCTCTGTAAAGCCTCCGGCTATCACCTGTAGAGGAGCCACTGCAGAGAACACTAGGACTCTGAAGCAAGATATCACCTTATGTTTAAGAAGCAGCTCCTTGCATGTGTCCTGGCCCTAACAGACGATGAGTCCCTAATCATTAACTAACTATAAAAACATTGCTGTACATAATAAGCTGAGTATGGTCAGATTCACCAAGTTACAAGGTTGGACAAGTACATTCATAATCCGTCATACAATGAAAAATATACATTCATAATTTGTTCTGAGCTGGTCCAGATGGCTTCAAAAATTACAAGAATAAATGCCTCAGATACCCAAATCACCAACATCTGTTGCATTGATGGCTCCCCGCAGTGTACAACTATGTCCTTCTGGAGCATTCCCTATGGCCAGCTAATAAATAACAAAAAAGAAAAAAAAAAACTTTCCTTGCTTTAAAAATGAGTTAGCTCAATATGTTTATGCAGAGAATGGACCTCTGATGTGTGATAGCCCAAAGCAGGGATGACCTGAAAGAACCATTGTGGGGGAAAAAAAATCTATTTGTAGAACTACAAGCAGTAGACTTGGTCATCACTTCGGTAAGGAGAGAGAAGCATGAAGTGAGAAGACGCATGGGTTCCTGAGCTGTAGCAATGACTTGGCTGTTGATAAGGCCTGGAAGCAACCACACTGAATCACTGGAAACAAGAGAACAATAGACATGTGATGGACCCATGAGTGTGGGAACAATCTAAACCTACCGAAAAGAGAGGCACTCAACAACTAGAAAGATAGATTGACTTTGGGGCTAAATATCAGGCAGGCCCTGTTCTTGACTATCTCCTATCCTTGTATAATTGGCCCATAAATGGAGAGGTTGTGACAGAGATGGAGACAGCGCACGAGCCCAGTGACTCATTTTTTACCAAGGCTCTTTCTCACTAAGGCTCAACTATCTTTTGTTTTTCATGAATATCCAACCCTGTCAGCAGCAGAGACCACACCTGAGCTCTCAGTAGGGTACCATCATCATGCAAAGAAGTTAGCCAGCCATTTGGGGTAAAATCTATTACATCTAACCAAGAACTCACTCTTAATCAGGATATGTATTTTCCTTACATCCTCTCATCACTTCTGCAAGCACCACCCTCAGAGGGTTTATAGAATGCTCAATTACTGACATAGAATCTCACAGAATGTAAGTTTGAACTAAATGACCTATGCAAAGTTGGCGTGAAAATGGACACCGGTTTCCATGGATGGATGGATGGATCTTTTTCTAAGCCCTCTATGCTGTTCCATTGATCAATTTCTCTATCCCTGGGCTAATACCACATTGTCTACTACATAATAATAGATCTTAAGACCTTGAAAAGCAAACCTACATGTATATGTATATCTTATTCATTAGAATTTTTTGGCAGGTTTTGGCCTTTAAGCATTGTACTATGTAAGTTTGAGAATCAAATTATAAGTCCTACATAATGTCCTTTTGGAATTTGAATCAAAGTATTATTGAATCTATAGATCAATCTGAGGAAAAATTAAATATTTATATTAGTGAGCCTTCCAATTTATGAACATATGTCTATTTAGATTGTTTCTAGCAGCTCTCAATAAAATTATATTTCTTCATTCCTGTCTTGTGCAAAATTTCTTTGATTTCTTTTGCAGCTTTATTTTCAAACATCCTATTGTTGATAATAATTAATAAATAGACTAATTTTCACTTTGTTTATAGACAATCATAGCTTTTGTGAGAGAATTTCTTTTTTTCTCATTCTTATATCTGCATCTACTTTCTTTATGTTCTATTCCATTGGTTTCTAATATTTGGTTTATTTTTTTGCCTTTTTTATACCTTCTTTTGGTTTATATACCTCTTAATCTAAACATTCATAACTCTCAACTTCTCTCAATTTACTGTTATCACTGCATTCAACATGTTTTGGTTTATAATTTCATTTTACCCTAGTATACTTTCATTTTACTCAATTCTAATTATAATTTTATTATTTTTTATTGAAATATGAGTTATTTAGATGTATATTTATTTGAAAGCATGGAACTATATGGAAATCATTGTATAATCTTACAATGCTAAAAGATTTTTCAACATGATAAAGAACATGAAAGAAATTGATAGATTTTCTTGCATCAAACTTGCCAATTTCTTAACAAAAATAAACTTGTCTACAAGAACATTAAAGTTATCTGAAAACTTGAAATGTTTACAAAATATAAGGTTCAATATCTTTACTATATGAAAGCTGTTACAAGTCAAAAGAACATAAGCATCTGAACAGAAAATTGGTCAAACCATGAAAACAAACTCCCAACAAGATATATAAATGACTAAAATGAAAGAAAAAAGTCTTATTTAAATAACCTAGAAATTAAATAAAAATTAGGATAATATGCAGTCATAATTTATCAAGTTAATAAAGCCTTTTAAAAATGGAAGTATCTAAAGAATTCTCTTATATCAATATTTGAATGTAAATTAGTTTAATTTTCCTGGAAGTAAACTTAGTAATACATGTAATTTATGTCAAAACCTTAAGAATTGTGTACAATTTGTAACTAATATGGGTATTAGTTACAATTACAATTTTTTCTCTTTTATAGCTTTTTCATTTTGTTTGTTTTATTTTCCATATTTTTCCGCTACTGATTTGAAATATAAGCTCCTTTTTTTCTTTTTATAGTGACTACTATTAAAATTTTTCATGAATATTTAACTTAATAAAGGTAAACAAAACCTTTCTGGAAAACAAGATTTATTTTTAGAAAATAAGATTCTAAGACTTTAATCACCTTTCCTATGACATACCTACTGCTTTTGTCTAACATTTAAATTTTCACTTTTGATAAAAATCTCAGTAATTGGACATTAACCATATTTTATACATACAGAATTTAAATCTGCATATTAGTTTAGAATATTTCTGTGTTTTATACTTAGTATTTCATTTTTTTCTGGCTTACATTGCTGTATTTAAAATATATGCAATTATTTCAATTTTATTTTTGTAACTATTCAACCTATTATCTCTCTCTTTTCCACAACTTTTGTTATTAATAAATTTCACCGACAAGCTATACAATCATGTGCATATATTTAAGTTTACAGTTCAATGAATATTGTCAACCACTCTCCGAATTTCCTTTTTACCAGAAAGCTTCCTTCATACCTTTGCATTCTGTCTCCACAACTCCACTCCATGTAATCATTAATTATTAATCTGATTTCTGTCAACATTGATTAGTTTAGGCTATTATAGAACTTTATATTAATATAATTAAACTCTGTGTATTATTTTACATCTCGATCCTTTCAGTAAATGAATACCCGTGAGAAGCCTTGAGTGTATTTTCAGTTTGAGGGTATGTTCAGCTTACGCTTATTTTCATTGCTAAATAGTATTCTATTATATGAATTATCAAGATTTGTTTATTGATCATCTGTTAAATATATTCTTATTTATAGTTCCTGGTTATTGTGAATAAATCAGTTATTAACATCAAGTATAGTTCTTTTGGGGATATATGTTTCCCTTTTCTTGGTTAAATTCCTGGGAGTTGAATTTCGGAGCAATTGGGTAGTCATAAATTTGTCATAAAAGATTTTGGAGTGTACTTTTTTTTCTTTTACTGTCCATGTGAGGCTTTATTACTACAGTTATGATAGCCTCATATAATTAATTTGAGGAGTGTTCTGTCTCCATTTTCAAAACACTTTGTGTAAAAATGGATATGATTCATTTAATAGGATTCACTAGTGTATCTGGCCCTGGACATCTTTTTTGCAGGAAGATATAGTATTATAAATCTAATAATTTTAATAATTTTAATAATAAGTAGTTTGTAAGTTTTCTATTTCTTCTAGTATCAGGTAAATAGAATTTTTCAATGAATTTGTAAATTTTTATCTGGTTTGTTACTGACATTGAGTTTGAGACAAGATTCCCTTATTTTTACACGTTCTAGAGAATATGTAGTGATGATCTATCCTCTTTTGTTCCTGATATTGGTAATTATTTTCTATTTTCTCATCTTTTGGAGTTTATTAATCATTGTTTTATGGCTCAGGATACAATATATCAGTGATTGTTCTGCAAGCACTTGAAAAAACAAGTGTATTCAGTTACTGGGTTTAATGTTCTGAGGTCAAATTTATATCTTTATTGATTTCTTATCTACTTGTTCAGACCATTTCTGAGAGAAGAGTCAAAATCCGTAACTTTGAATTTGGTCTCTTTCTATCTGCAGTTCTGTCAGTTTTTCTCCATATTTTCTGATGTTCTGTTATTTGGCACATATACATTGAGGATTATATGTTTTCCTGTTGAGTTTCCCTTTTATCAGTATAAAATTTCCTTTGTTATTCATGTTAATATTTCCTACCTGAAAATCTACTATAAATTTAGCCTTTTATATGCTATCATATGTTTCATGATTTTCATATACATGATATATATACCTTTGCATTTTTTTTTTTTTACTTTAAACCTAGTTGCACCTTATTTTACAGCAAATCTCATAGATTCATATTGTTGGTTCTCACTTTTTTATACAGTTTGAAAATCTCTACTTTTTAATCAGAGTTTTTGATTCATTTATATTTAATGTAGTTATTAATATATTTGGGGTTAATTCTACCATCCTTCTAACTTGTTTACTATCTGTCCAATCTGTTGCTATTCTATTGTTTCTCTTCTCATGCCATTTTTGGGGGATATAAATAAATATATATACTTATTTTCTTGCCTATTGTAATGTCTATGGAATATGTAAGAATGATGGTTAGTGTGTGTGATCAATTGTTACAAGTCTGGGTAATGTCTTTTTTAAACAATGTTGAGATTTGTTACAATAGGAAATTAATTTACTATTTTCTTTACTGGATTTTGTTGCAGCATACTTTTAGGTTTTTGTTGAGGAACATTACAGTAACTTTGGGTCATGGTTGTTTACTCCTGAGTCTTAATCATGCTGGTGTGTCAGCTGATGGCCAGGGTATTTTACTGAGGTCCTTCTATTATGATTGAGTCAGAACACTAGCATTTCTTAGAATTGTGCAATCTCTTGGTTCCACTCTCAACCTTGTAGCAGCCACTCTCTCTCCGCTAGGCAATGCAGAATTTTACCCTTGCCTTAAGCAAAGAACTCATGAGTTTCTCTCTCCATTGCCTCCTCCCTTCTGGCAAACTGTCCTTCAAATTTCAGCTGCTTTAGTAGCCTCGAACTACTCATGTCAATGAGACCATGATGCTCTTCCTTAGCCCTACCTTCCTCTGCTGCATTTGGGAGCCTCTCCTGAGGCAGAGAGCTGGGGTAAATGGGGAGCTCACCTCATGCATTTCCTTGCTCTCAAGGATGACAGTCCTGAGCTGCCTATGTTTTAATATCTGCACACAGTTGTTTCACATATTTTATCCAGTTTTATAACTGTTCATGGCAGGAAGGCAAGTCCAACAGTCAGTTCCTGCATCATGGCTGGCAGTTGAATTCTCCTTTAATAACATTTCTCTTTTTGTCTTCATTTTGTATTATTTTAGATTTCTTTTATTCATTTTCTTTGGGTGCTTCTTGAAGCTGTGGTTTCATATTTTTCAACATGAAATAGCTGGGAAATTTTCATATATTATTCCTCCAAATATTGCCCCTCATTTATTCTCTCTGTACTTACCTGCTGGGATTCTTATGACATATATGTTAAAATTTCCTACCTTCATCCAGTATTTCAGCTGATTTGGGTTGCTTGCTAGGTAAGCAATACCTTCATCCTTGAGAGATCTGGGGCTTTTGTTGCCTTGCCTGTCTCTTGGTATGGATCCTGCAATTGTCTGTTTATTGTGGACATGAAGGTACTTGCTTATAAGACTTAACCCTGTAAACCAACAGTATAATCCTTGGTATACACTGTGTAAAAGCTATAAGAAATATGCAGCAGAGAGTACATTCTTTATATAATAGCAAAATAGGTAGAAATGTACAACAGATATGATATGTACACTTTTTATAGTAACCAAAAACAAGCAAACAAAAATCCAGAAACAACCCAATTATAAATCCACGGAGAAGTAGAAAAGTAAATTATGTTGTATTAGTAATGGAATATTCTACATGAGTGACTATTCATTACCTGCAGCTATAACATCTACACACTTATTAGAAATCTAATACTAAGTGAAACAACATATTTCACAAGACCAAATAGAGCATGATATTATTTAGATAAAACTCAAAAATATGCAGAAATAACATATTTGGGGAAGAATAGGATGGAGGTGTTTATAACCATTGAGAAGAATGTGAAGGGTCAGACATATTATAAAAATAATGTCTGTTCTTGGCCCAGGCAAAGCCCTATCCTTGGGACCAGGAAAATATGCAGAGATTTGGTTATTGTGAGCTATGTCCTCACATTTTATTATACTAATCTATAGTTTGGGATATATTTATTTAAATGTCTACTATATTTCTTATAATACTCTATTTTTTAATAAATTTTGAGAGTTTTTAAATTGTCAGTTTTGATAATTGTACTTCGTTGATTAACATGCTCATTTTGTTTTCTCTCTAATTCATTTAAATGTGATAAAATTATTTAAATATTTTAAAATTGAATTCTCTATTTTATAGAGGAGAGTTAGTGTATAGTCGAGCAATGGATTTTCGATCTTTTCTAGGTTCTAATATATCAGATTTTAATTGAAATTGCTTTGCATCTTTAGATTAATTTGAGGAAAATTGGCTCTCTATAACATTGTGTAACTTAGATATTCATATCCTATGCGACATATTTCAATAATATTAGAATTTTGTCCAAAAAGATCTTGTACTTCTTTCATTAAGTCTATACCTCAAGAGCTCACAGTTTGTTCCTAGTATATAGATGGTTGTGTTTTCCACTAAATTTTATGTTTATTGCTGAAGTGTAGAAATATTCTTAATTTCTGTGTACTTATTTTTATATCAGTAACCATTTATATGTAGAGTCTCTTGAGTTTTCTATGTAGGTCAGTATATATCATCTTAAAGAAAGGACACATTATTGGTGTCTTCTTTCTCAAAATATACATTGCTTATCTTTCCTCTTATGTTATTATATTGTCTAAACTCTCCAAGAAAATGTTGAATAACAAGGATAATAGAAGACACTCTTGTTTCTAATTCTAATAGGAGTGCTTCTGAGTTTCAATGTTAAATGCAATGCTTGTCATAGTTTTAGATAAATGACCTTAACTGTATTAAGCAAGGGTTATTCTATCAACATTTGTTAGGAGGCTTTTTATTTTTACTGTTGAATGGGTTTAGAATTTGTTCAGATTGTTCTGTTCTAGGCATTAGAGAGAGATACAACTGCTAACTCATTTGAGGAAAGTTGTCCACTTCTTTGTTCCCTTTGAATGTGACAGTTTTATCTATTCAGATTTCCCTAGTCCCTTCTCCACTTAATCAGTTTTGTCTTTCTCATCAGGATACTGCATAGATGTCACTTCTTCTTGGAAGCCATGTCTGGTCTTTCACATCTGAGTTGGAACTATTCTTCCCATATCATGCTATACTTTCTCCACTCTTACACTCATCACTATTGCAATTGTCTGTTGACTTGTCTTCATACCCACTAGTCTGCGAGCAAATACTGCGTCTTGTTCCCAGTTGTATTTATATTGACTAGGACAGTGCCTGGCAAAAAATAGGTACTTAATATATGTTTAATTGATTAGTTAATTGTTTACTGTTTTCCTTATTTGTTTTAGGGCCAAGACAGAGCATTTAATTATTTTTCAGCCTAAGATTACACTCACTTTGAGCTTTAATAAACAAGGTTTCCCCATTTGTAACCAAAATCAGGCCCATTGTACATAAAAGAAAAATGTTTATGTTGAGAAAGTTGTTTAATACACCGTTCTGGGACCTCTCTATGAGAACCTATGAGAGAAATGCCCCGCTAATATCTCACGTCAAAGATCTGTGTTTCTCCTAAACGACCGGTTTGTTTTTATCTTTGGATAGCATGGCACATGAAGCTGACTCTGTTTTCTATTTCACACTGTTTGGGAAACTAGAACCAAATCGTAGCTTACTTCTACTAAGGGTACACAACACCACAGTATCATTTAGTTCATTAATTACTGATCTTCTTCTGTATCTGTACCTTTATATTTTTCCTCTCCTTGATATCATTGAATTGTATTTTATATTGTCAAATTAAACTACCTTAAATTCTTTTTCGGCCAAGCAAGATAAAATATTGCCAGAGTAGTATACTATCGAAGGAATTCTCACCACTGCTACGTATTTAAATGCTGCCAGCAGATTTGTTCTTTAGAAATACTTATGTAATTATGCCTCGATCCTTTTTAAAATACTTCAGTGACTTCATATTGCTTCTAAGATGAAACACAAACTTCTTAGAAAGTTGCACATTGATCTTCATGGTACCTTTTCTCAGTGCAGTTTCGACACATGATCTTTAAGCGCATCATGTCTGCATCTGACTGAACCATTTGGAAAATAAAATTCACAAATAAATTTCTGTGATAATATACTGGCTTACCTGTCCACCAAAACTGGAAAGTATAACATTTTCACAATAGGGAGCTTAGGGATAGTTAATTTTATTCTGGCTTTTTAAAATTTACTTATTTTTGTCTTTTGTTTTTCTTTTTTTTTTTCCTACAATGATATGTATTGGACTATATTTAGCAAGAAATGGAAATTCTAGAGTATATATCATTACCAAAAAAAAAAAATGGAGAGAGAGCAAAAGAGAGCATGAAGTTATAACCATCAATTGTTCAACTACTGTTTAAAAAAAATAAATAATGCAGTCTTAATACGCTATGCCCTATTGCCCTGTTTAACAAACTGCTGTATGTAACTTAACTCAGAGCCCAGGAAAACTGTGCCTGCAATCCCCACGTTTGAGGAGGCTTTAAATTAAATGAAGTGGTAAATGATTCCAGAAAAAGAAAAATTAAATATCTCCAGGATTCAAATCTATTCTTCTCCACTGTATCATCCCCTTTGTCTTTCTTCCTACATCTAGAACATGATTTATGTTAATTCTGGTTTGGTAAAAATAATTCTGCCCTTACAAGGACTGTTTCACCAGTGGCTTGAGAAGAAATTATGAGTTTTTTTAATGAAATGCTGTGTTCCTTTGTTAAAGTAACAAAGTCATTTAACTCTGCCTTACTAATAGTATCAGAAAAGAGAACTTTGTTGAAGAGTGTTTTTCAGAGCACTTGCAGAATGGGTGGGATCACTTCCTTACAAATCAATTGATAAAGATTCTAATTTGAGAAGACTCATAAGCAACAACTAAAATAAGGGCTTGAAATAAGAATAGAATAATCCCAGTTCAGACCAGTATGAAAATTACATAGTGCACCATTTGAAGCAACGTTACACATTTATACTCGTAAATCGATTTCTGGGATATGAGGTGTGTTATGTGCACTTCATGTTTATTTACTTAGTTATCCAACAAACATTTCCTCGGCCTATTAGGTGTGCCATAAAACTGTCTCCTTTGAAATTAGATACATATATAGTCCCTGTCAAATTGAATGTCATATATTGGTAAGAGATAGTTATATGCATTTACATTTGTTTTCACCATCATATCACAATTTTATCTACATAAGACAGATTTCTAACATAAAGCTTATAATGCAGTTGTATGTATTTCGAATTGATTGAGAGTAGGAACCTTGAAGTCTAGTTTGTTTTTGTTTTTTTTTATCCCTCACTACCCACCTAAAACCTAAACTAAACTCAGCTAAGCTACATTGCTGGTTATGACTGCAGCAAGATGGTTAGTAAGTTCCCATTAAATTTAGCTGTATGTAGTTAACTCCATGAAATGTTGCCTTTGGAAACCTTTTTCCACCATTGCTCTCTGTCAACTGACCCCACGAAATTGCCTTGCCAATAGCCTTCAATTTGCTATTTCTTATTAATATTTTCTACTACATTCTAGTCTAGATTACCAATATTTGAAGTTTTTGCAGATTTGGATGTTCCCAAATAGTCCAAATCATCTCTCTTCAATTCTTTTATCCCATCCTGTTCCTCATTCCTTCTCAGTCTGTCACTTGAACTCCCCCTCCTTTGCCATCCCATGAAGTCTTCTCTTTTTTCTTTGCATTCTCTTGAGCTCATCATTTGTAGCTTCTATCACAGGTTCATGACTCGCATCACTATTGTCTCTCCACTGATCACTTTTCTGAGAGCTGGCTCCAGATAGTGCTCATCTCCTTTACTTTCTCTAACTGGCTTCTCAAATGAACAGGTTCCAAAATGGCCTCACCATCACTCAGTATGAAAACGTGACCTTCCTGCAGCCCCCGCAGGATGAATTTTGCTACTATCCACAATTCTGTCCTCAGTTATCTAAGCGAGAAGTCACTCCTCCTTTTGAGCACTGAATGGGTCCACCGATCCTGTTCTCTGAGTTCTATCAATTCATCCTCACCTTGTCAGCATAGGGACTGCAGTTTCCTTGGGCTTTCAACTTCACTTAAACTTTCTCAGAACATAGTCTCTTATCAACTGATTTGTCCAGAAACTTTGCTTCTTTCCAATATGTTCTGAAAAATTCTAGCATCCAGTTTAACCAGATAATGCAGATTTTTGTGAGACACTCTAGTTCTTTATGTGTGTCTCTAACTCAATGTTAGAGACACACTCTCTAACTCTCTAACTCTCTAACTCTCTTTATATTTTTCGTGTCTTCCAGTGTTCCTTGCTTATATTTTCTATGTTACTACACCCATTAGAGGAGCCATGTATATTTTCGGTTTAGGAATAGAAATGAATAGTTATCCCATTATGAAATACCGTGATACTTAGTGCATCATGTGTTCCCCTCATCCCCAGTAAAGGAGCATGTTGTTTAGCCATTGAGCTCACTTTCATGTGGGCTTCCTTACACTTCAGAATCGAATTCATCCTGAAAGCGTAGCTCATTCCTGGTGTGTTTGCCTGTCTATGTGAGACTATGGCAGCGGGATAGAAACAGCCAATGGAGATTTAATGCGTCCTTACAGTCTTCGTTCTGTCCTAGGCTAAATATCAGTTTCTGAGTTGATCCTTTTGTAATCTACATACCCAGACTATACTGTCCACAACTCTGTGTGTAGTTGGTCCCCAAAAATGACTGTGAAAATCCCCCTTAATATCAGGTATTTTATGCATGTGTCTGTATGTTTAAAAACTCAGACTTTTTATAAATTTGATAACATTGATTTAACAATGGAAATATGGCTCAAAAGACCACCCAAGAGTAGTAAACCATTTCTATGACAGCAGTAAGATATTTTTCTGATTATTCAGGTTTAAAAAGGTTAATTATGAAAGCTAAGTGTTACAATAAATGTGAGCAATTTCTCAGAATTCTGTTGAAATAAAAAAACCATAATTCATGGGCTATTGTAGTCATTAAGACATCAAGGCCACAATTTATCATTTATTAGTCAGTGTTTCACTGCCCCAAAGACAAAACAGTAAAATCACACTGAAGACAGTTGATTCAGATTAAGGGAGACATTTACCAAAAAGTAATAAAATAATTTTAAAATATGCAGTAAGTTTGAAAAATGTTTCATTGTCAGTTATAACTTAAAAGACAAAATGTATTAATTTAATACACTTAAGAAAAATAAACTATCATTTCCCGCCCTGATGTTGTTTCTCTGAGCATAATAAACATTTAGTAAAGGTTGTTCCTTTTCTAAAGTTTTTTATTTGTCCAGATTTTTTATTTGATTAAGACTAATATTCTGCCAATTACACTCAGTATTGACAGCCATTAAAGTATTCTTTTTCCTTCGTTTAAAACAGAGATGTTCAGAATATAAACTGACACACACTGCTGTGTGCATATTTGTATATTATCTAACATGTCCTTAGTGTGATTTTTTAATTAACAATGATACCAAAGTTTTTAATATTGGCATATTAGTCATAAAAATTTGTGAATGTAAAGTAAGGTATCAATTTGCAAAAACCGTTACTATTTTTTTCAGCTCTACATATTTTTTTCTTCTACATATTTTCAGCTGTACATATCTTTCTAGACCTCTTCTTTAAGTGGAAAGAATTGAGGAAAAGCCACATGAAATTACAGAATGCTTCAGGAAAATAAAATCTCTCTTCAATTAAACCTTTTGGAAAATCTATGCATAATACTTTCCAAGCGAAGCATGGGTTGGTTTTATTGCATTTTATGCTGTGACAAAGTACCATAATTAGCACATTGGTGTAATTCACTGCTGTTTCATTAAAGCTGATTGCCTAACTACCTGGGAAGTTAACATGGCTTCTCGAGTACTTGACCTGCCTTATTTTCTATACAACAGCTGTTTGTCGGAGTGGAGCAAAGACATTCAATGCTGAAAGAAAAATAATACTGATAATGGTTATAATATAGGGAAAATATGTCATTTTGCTCTGCTTCCTTGCTCCTTTCCATTTTTAATTGATTTGGTTTTATGATGAGATCAAATAACAGCACGGATAGCTGGCATTCCACTAAATTTTTACCAATTTTGAAATCTTTATTATGTTTAATTTATATTGTTAATTATTTGTCTTTTGAAAATATGACTTTAGAAAGTGAAATCTATTAAAGTCTGTTAAGTCAAGCCCATTCTGGCTTTCAAGATTCTACAGGTTATGCAAAAATAATAAAATTTATTTAACGGCTTGAGGTAGGGATAAGTGAAAAATGTTTTTAAAAATACAAAAACTAAGAAGTAAAAGTAGATTAAATGCTGTCATGTCAGCAAGAGTAACTTTCTTTTGTGTTTTTAGCCACTGGGAAAGAACCATGTACATTTTATCTTTTACTTCTTAACTTCCCCAGCCCCGACTATGTGGTGGGACACATCTATCAGCATGGTCTTCCTATATTATAGCAGTAGGATGATCTAAGAAAAATCTGTATTTTAATAGGAGAACCAATGCTATAAACCATTATACATGTAATGCTTCAGTTCAAGAGGCTAACCTATAGATAATGCAAACTCATATGCAGCCTTGGAATAGCTTCAATATCACAAGTAGTCTATAACAGCCTCATCGGAAAAGAACATTTAGAAAACAACAACAAAAAAGCATGTTGTAAACTCTGGGTGAGCTATTTACATTCTGACAGAAGAAGGATGGGCTTTATTATCTTTCATAATTCCTCTGCTACCAACTGATAATATGCTGCACATTAAGTGACCAATTTTATTTTGTTGCTATAATTAAAGAAGTGTTCTAGAGGAGACACCTTAGGTTAAATTTGCAATGTAGACAAAACTTATTTCTATGATTCTTAGCTATATGCCCAATTCATAAATATGAAAATGAAAATTTTGGATTTGGTTGCAAAGACTTTTTGCATTAATATTTCATCCTTCTTGGAAGTTTCTGGTGTTTTGGAACCTTCTTAGGCCCTCTGTCCTTTGAATAATTCTCAGCACCAAATGCTCAAAAAAAATTGGTTTCAAAGGAGAAGAGGAAGCCCTGGTAATCTACCATTCTTGGCTATTTCAGTGTTTATGAGTTAAAGGAAAAGACAGGAAAGAGTGTGTCTCAGAGAGGAGGACAGGACAGTAAGGAATGCAAATAATGGCACTAAACAGATAATAAAAGTAAAACTACAAATAATAACAATAACTATTATTATTATACGTCTTTAGAAAAACAATAAAACGAAAAAAATCCCAACAGTAATCAAACCCCATCATCATGAGCTATGGTGAATCAATTAAAATGGAAGGGAATTACATATAAATGCTTCAAATAGGAAATGTAGAATACCTTCCCACTGATAGTTTTCAGTTGTCAGGACAAGTGAGACCCAAACAGCAGACAGAATGGTCCCAGCATGCTTGTTGCCTTGTTTTGTTTGCACAGTAGCTGTCAATTCCAGGCTTGCAGGTAGTGGAACCCAGCGGGAAGAAGGGGCGGGACCCAACGATGCAGCCTGAACTGAGAGCAAATTTAAATTACTGAGCCTTTTTTCCCCTTTTTTATTTTTCTACTCTGCGACAAACTGAAAAGATTCCAGCACGCTAATTTAACCACCCTGCTTCTTCTTCTTTGCTTTTTTTCCCCCTGCTTCCAGGATAATTAAAAGAGAAACCTGTAAAGGCAACATTCCTGTGAGCGAGTTGGTGCTGCAACGTGCTGGTAAGAAAACGAATTTAATTTTTTTAAATCTTTTCTTTTTTGCTTTTCCTTTTTTTAAAAGAGCTGAAGGCTTTGTCTGTCTAATGCAGTCATAAGCGTGGCTTCCCTGCCGTGAGAGGTTAGCATGTAATGAAAAGGTGTAATTGCCTGATATGTGACCTTCGCGTCATACTTATAATGGGTAATAACAGCATTTCTGTGTACCCTGTTGATGCTTCTCTCTGCGGATTGACTAGTTGCCCAGTTGCCACAGGGCTAAGATTGTCGCACTCTGGCAGCGAGTTGCTCGTTTAGGGTTGGCGTTTCAGTGTCCTGTCAGGGAGAATTCTTGAGTTGTCCGAGTTACTGGCTTGCAAGGGTGTTATGGGTTTTAGTAGATTTGTGACAGACCATAACTGTTTTTGTTGTTTGCTCACCAAACAGGAAGTGCAATGGTGAAACTTTTTTTAAAGTAACACTGTAATTATCATAGACTTTCTGAGTCCAGATAATGAAACAGACTAAAGTAAAAGCTGAGTAAAGCTATTTTAATCCCTTTCATCTGGAACTAGTCAGGAGTTCATTAGACAGTCAACTGTGGAGAGCCTAGATCATTTGGGGGCCTTGAACTTGAGATGCTAACTTTATTCTTTAAAAGGACAAATTTTAATTCAGCCCAATTAAATTCAACAAGTATTTCTATATACTCAGCCTGGGACTGGCAGTAGCAAGGCTCTTGCCTGTTACTCTGTTATGGGGAGATGCTGAAGCTAGGTGGTGGAAATTTGCAGCAACCAACTATTATCACTACCGTTAGAACAGGTCGGATCATTTAAAACACATTTCAAAATGTGTAACTGTTGATTATGAGATAAAGTTCTCCAGGTTAAATCTCCTACAATCAATATACTTCTGTTCCTTCTGTGCATGTAAATTTTGTCGATGTCAGTTTGAAGCTATGGTCAGTACATTTTAGACTGTATTTCTATATTCTGAAGAAGGAAGAAAAAAGAAATCGTATCTTTCTTGCAAACCAAACACATCATTTGAGAATATATCCATGTGGCAAACTTTTTTGAGCTTACCTACATTCTAGCCTCAGAAGCTAAGACACGTGGAAAGATTTAGGTTTGTCAGCGCGTCTTCTTGGATTTGGGTCAGGAACCTTAGGAACAAAGATTTTCTCTCTTTGTCTCTCTCTCCTTTTAAAAACATAAAATATCAAGGGATATTTTCTGCTGTTCTCCACTGGTTTTTTATAATCTATGGCAGTTTTTTGTTTGTTTGTTTTGGGTTTTTAATAGATAATGAAAAAAAATAATGGGGAGATCATCAAAAAAAGAAGGTAGTTACCAAATGTCCATCAAGATCTTTTTCTAAAAAAAAACTCTCGTATGAAAATTTGAAGACGGATGTCATTTGCATATGATAGAGAATGTGGCATTTCATACACTGGTAACATTTGTTTTTTTAGTCTCTGTAGCTATTCCTTCTAATTGTGTCATTTCTACACTAAATGGCTCTGAACTGTGCCCCCCCTTGAGTCCTCACCAATGCCCCCCAGATTGCTTGAAATGCCGAAAAGGACCTTGGAACATTAGAAAATGTCAATTGTTAGGATAATTTCTTCCTCATACAACCAGAGATAATACTATGGATTTAATAGTTCCTTTTTTTTTAAATCTGTTTTTATCTACCAGTAACTGTCTATTAGGGACATTTCAGTTATAATTGGAATAAATTGTTGCCCAGTAACAAGCAAGTAACTCTAATGCTACTTTCCATAGAATCTGTGACTAGAAATAACTACAAAGAACTAAAGGTAAGTCAAACCACAGCACTTGCCTTTCTTAATTCTTTTAAAAAAGGTTCATTTCTTTATAAATTTACCATTCTACTTAAATTGTGAAATGTTTTACTCAAGGTGCCTCTTCTGCGAGAATTTCTAATTGACCAGAATCTCGTATATGAAGAATAAATTTAGGCCAGTAGACCTTTGAAAAAAAAAAAAAAAGATCTGATTCAAAATAAGAATGAGAGAGGATAAACAGAACCTCTCAGACTAGGAGTGTTAACAAGATTCTGGGCTAGCAATACCATTATATGTGAAGAACTGCTATCATCTCTTGCAGATGTAATGTAAAATTATGGGTTTCACTGTAGGACTCTGTCATCTGAACTAGTAATCAGTCCATAATTCTATAGATTGCTGCAGTTGAAATGATGCTTTCCCCCATTAATAAAATATTGAATAACACTAGTTATTCAATATTTTAGTTAGATTAGTTAGAAATTTTAGTTAGAAATTATTTTAGTTAGATTTTACCCTATTTTTTTCGATAGAAAAAGAAACAGTAATAACCCCAAATTCTGATATCTAAGCATACAGAATATCAGAATGTCTTTTCTTCTTCCCTTGCTGAAGTACTATGACATTACAATTTCAATAGCAAAATTCTTCCACAGTAGTTCTGCATTTTCCATTTAGCTCGTGTGGCATTTGGGACTAGTTTCCACCTTATAATTGCACAGGTGTTGAAATAGAAAATATCTTATGGAGAGAGTAAACACTGTTATTTTACACACAGACATACAAACAGACAGATTATATATGATGCCAGAATGAAAATATAAAGGTACCATGAGAGTACAAGTAATGCTTTCTGAAAATATGACATTAGACATTTGCTCAATTCATTATAAACGTTTACTGAATATCAACCATGTTAGGACCTATGGGAAACTGAAAAATGAAAAAACCATATATTGGTCATCAGGGGAATTACCGTGCGGTAGAAGTTCAACTGGTAGACTAGAAAGTGTAATTTGGTTAATTAGCCCCTGATGAACTTAGCATTACATTAGAGTCCTGGGGTCAAAAAAAATCATAACATATTGTTTCTGACCACTTGGAACCGGCATATTCGTTACTTTCCACATTTGCTTTAGTTCTTTTTCTCTAGCTGCATGTGTGTTTTCTGTTTCTTGTGTTTTTAAAAATCATTATTATTGATACAAATAGTCTTAATATCATTTTTTATTCACTATAAAAGAAAAGAAGCAAGAAGCACTTGCTTCGATAAAAGGAAGTATTATTCCTAATCCCTGGTTACCCACTGACTTTGTTACTCAGTTTTCTTAGGCCTCTGTCTCCTCATCTTTACAAAGAGGAAGTGGCCCCATCCAATGGTAGAATTTTTTCGATTCTGCCTCGCTGAAGATCAGTGACTTCCAAGGAAGAGAAAGAGAAATGTTACTTATGGCAGGCAGACGCTGTGGTCCAACGGTTTCAACAAAATACAAGAGAATTATCAATGAGTAAACTACTAGTCCCAGTCTCTGGATTTGTGCTGAGTTGATACGTGTTTATGCCAATTCTTTGATTTTGCACACTCTTCTCTCTTGACTGACGTGGTAATGCCCACAAGACTAGAGAGAAACATTGCACCAGAACAGTAAGTGTATATAAAGAGTGCTGTTCTACCACCTACTGAGATGCTTTCACATGTGACCCACAAAATCTATAGTTACAAGTGGTGTTAAGTGCTACAAAGAAAAAATTCAAGTGCTATGATAGAAACTATAAAGGAAACTAGTTAAGATTGATAGGCTCAGGGAAAGCCGTCTTAACCCAAAGATCTAGATGTTAATTCTTTCTAAAGTTAGAAATATATTTCTATTTCCTCATATCTTTGGGTAGTGGAGTTAAAAAAGTTTTTTGCTTACCAGGATTACTGTAATAACTTCCTAATGGGCCCATGCTCCTACCCCAGTTTCTTCTTAATGCAGCAGCCCGAGTGGTCCATTAGAAGTAGAAGTCGGATTATGTCACTCCTTTAGTCAAAACACTGAAATAAAGATACCTTAGCAACTGATAACAGCACTTGCTTCCAGGAAGGGAACCTGGATTCCTGGGGCACAAAGGTGAGAGAAAGGCTAGCATTTACTCCATACCTTTTTGTACCTTTTAAATTTGAAAATATCGATGCATTACCAATTTGATTAAAGGATTTAAATTATTTGACATTTTACAAAAATCTCTCCAATGCTTTCCATTTCATTCATAGTAAAAGTCAATTGCTTATAAGGGCCTTCAAGGTCTACACGAGGGTGAATGTATAATTTTTCATTTAAACCTGGACGCTTTTGAGAATGAAAAATGAAGATATTAATCATTACCATGGGACAACTAGCATAAAGCGGAGTAGTCGAGGGCCAGCAAGGATATACCTAACCCTCTACAGCTCCCTGACCCTCTCACCTTACTCCCGATGCCCCCCGTTCTCCAGCCTCGTTCATGGACTGGCGTGCTCTCACCTCAGGACCTTTGCACTTGCTCTCCTCTAGGCCTGGACCATTCTTCTTCCAGAGATCCATATCAATTCCTTGTTCACTTCTTTCATGTTCTCCCCCAACATCACCTTCTCTGATCGCTCCGTTTATAAGTACAGCTCACCCTAACTTTCCCTATCCTCCTTCACGCTTTATTTCTCTCCACAAAACTTACCAACTTCTAATATAGTATATCATATACTTCGTAATTTATTTATCATCGGACTCTCTTAATTAAAATAAATGTTTTAGAAAGGCAGACATTTTGTTCCTTTTGTTTACTGTTGAGTCCTTAACATCTAGATATAGCGAGCAAATAGCAGATAGTCAGTAAATATTTGTTTAGACAATGTTGGATGTTATAAAAAATGTCAGTATCATCCTAATCAGTAGACTCAGGATTGTGTTCCAGGCTGGATTCCAGAAGCTGGAGCCGAGCGCAGAAGGGCACTCAGAGAAGTGGGGGACGGGGTCAGGGAGGCTCAGAAAGGTACAGAAACAGAGAAGGTAAAAAACTAAAACAGGAGATCCAAGTAAGTACCCAGGGTGCAGATGAAGACACAGGAGGTGGAGGCATAAGACCCAGCAGCGGCGCTAAGATACAAGTGCGTTTCCTGACAGAGATGGCAAGTGGGAGCAGCAATGCAGAGATTTCTAATGTTCTATGTATGTAACGAATCTGTTGGAGTGTGGGCTGGATCTTCTGGAATAAGTTAGACCTTTTTTACACTGGAACTGTGGCTTCACTGGGACAGTTAAACAACTTTCTTAAGGAACCGTAGTTGACTCGCATTCTCATGAGCCGATGTACTAATTGATAGTCATCTAAAACAAAGTTCGAAGGAATTGGGAAATATTTCACTGAAGTTGTTTTTATAATCACATTGTACAGTAGAACGTTTTATGTGTGCTTTTTAAAATAGCACTTGAGAGGTACATTTAGCATCCCTGAGGATCTACTAGTTACAGGGTGATGTAAGAGTGCCACGCAGAAATGGACAAAACAAGTTCTTTTGTTCGTCTTTGATTCTACCATATTTGTATATTAAAATAGCCGTTTGTTTTGAAGATGATATGAAAGGGAGATAATGCTCTCTGAAGTATTTATCGTTTTTAAAGGCAATTATAAGAAAATAAAGATGTGAAGGCATGCTTTTCTGACTAGGAGATACTGCTGAAGATGTACACTTGTCTGAGTATTTTATTATGCTAGCTCTACTGTCTATCTGACCTATTTAATTGAGGTGTTGGGGGTAAACCCCCAAAATTCTGCCCTCATTTTGAAAGAAATTTGGTAGAGATTTTAATCAACTAAATTAATATGTAAGTAACATACAGTACACTACACCCATGGTAAGTGTACAGTTTGGTGAGTTTTCACCAATGTGTACACCTGTGAAACTACCACAGCAATCAAGATACAGACATTTCCATCCATATAGTAGTGTCCGTATGTCCCTTTCAGTCAAGCCTATCCTCCACATGTAGCCTTTAGGCAACTACTGGTTTGCTTTCTGTCACAATAGATTAATTTGCATTTTATAAACTTCTTTGTAAACGGAATCATGCAGTATGTCCTCTTTTGTGTCTGGCTTTTTTCACTCGGCATTAATGCCTTTGAAATGTATATGTTCTGTGCTTCAGTAGATGTTTTATTGCTGAGTGGCATCTCATTGTATGAATATGCCACAATCTGTTTATACGTTCACCTTTGATGAACATTTTTTATTTGGAAGCTATTATGGTCAAAGCTATTTGAACTTTCATATTCAAGTCTTTATGTGGCCATTGGTGTTTGTTTCTCTCAAGGAAATATCTAGACGTGAAAATGATGGGTCTTATATGATAGGTTTATGTTTAACTTTACAAGGAAAAATCAAGCAGTTTTCCAAAGTATTGTAAAATTTATGGTTCTACAAGGAATATAAGAAAATTTAAGTTGCCGGACATGGTATTGCCAGTCTTTTCCATTTTAATCACTCTAATGAGTATGTGGCGATAGTTCACTGTGTTGTGATCAGTATTCCCTTGAGAGGTAACGATGTTGAACATCTTATCATGTATTTATTGACTTACTGTGAAGTATCTGTTCAAATTTTTAGTCCATTTTTTATTGTGTTGTGTGTTCTTTTAATATTAAGTTGTAGAAGTTCTTTTCATGGTTTTGTGTGTGTGTGTGTGTGTGTGTAGTTTATACTTTTTGTGTTCTCTCTAAAAAAAAAAACTTCGCCTATTAGATGATGACAAAAATTTTTTACCCATGTTTCCCTCTATAGTCTACATTTTAACTTCTTTGTTTGTTATGTGGTAAAAAATAAGGTTCAATGTTTTTATATGAACATCCAATTACTCCAACACCATTACCGAAAAACTTAATCTTTTCCCCTTTCAATTACATTTGCCAAAAAATCAGTTGACCACATATGTGTTGGTTGTTTTCTGGAATCTCTGTACTATTTAGTTATATAGCTATGCTTTCACTAATTCCATGCTATACTGATTATCCTAGCTAGTAAGTCTTCAAAAAGGCAATGTAAGTTTTCCAACTTTGTTTCTATTCTTCAGAAATTTTTGGCTATTCTTATTTCCATATAAATTTTAGAATTAGCTTATAAATTTTTCCCCAAATAAAAAGCCTGCTTAAATTTTTATTAGAGTTGCATTGAATATATAGTTCAATTTGTAGAACTGACATTTTAACTACATTTGAGTCTTCCATCCATAAACATTTATTTAGTTGCTCTTCATTTATTTAGCTATTCCTTAGTTTCAGCAACGGATTATAGTTTTTAGTATACTAGTATTTCACCATTTATGTTAAATTTATCCCTGAATATCTGATATTTGGGGATGTTTTTGAAGTAGAACTGTATTTTTATTTGATTTTTGAACTTTTGTTGCTGTTATATGTAAATACTATTGGTATATGTGACCAACACTGCTATCTTGACAAATTCATTTATTAGTTCTAGTGGGTATTTTTTACATATATATTTCTTAGGATTTTATAAATATGCTAAACTCTTTGGCCAAAACACTTCATCTTTTTCAATCTGCATTTCTTTTATCTCTTTTCCTAACTAATTGAAATAGCTAGGATTTTCAGTACAATGTTGAATAAAAGTAGCGAGAGTGAACATCCTTGACTTGTCCCCAATATTAAGTGGAAGACATTCAGTCTTTCACCAGAGGATGATTTCAATTGAGGGTTTTTCATGCATACCCTTATCACATAAGAAAGTTCCTTTCTATTCCTAGTTTGCCAAGAACTTTTACAATATGTGGATATTGTACTTTTCTGTACTGAGGATTTGATTTGCTAATATTTTATTAAGGATTTTTGTGCCTCTGTTTATGAGGGGTACTGTTTGGCGCTTTTCTTGTCTTGTAATATCTTTGTCTAGTGTGCTCTCAGAGTAATGCTAATCTCATAAAAATAGGTTTAGGAAGTATTCCTTACTCCTTTATTCTCTGAAAGATTTTGTGTAGGATCAATATATTTTTCTTTCTTAAATATTTGATAGAATATATCAGTAAGCTATCTAGGCCTGGAATTTTCTTTGTGGGAAGACTTTAGTAACAGATTCAATTTCATTCATGGATACAGAGTTATTTAAATTTTCTGTCTCCTCTTATGTTAGCTTTGGTTATTTGGGTTATTCAAGGAATTTGTACATTTCATCTGAGTTGCATTTCACCACAGTCATTGCTATAAAATGTTCATCATAGTCTCTTATCCTCTGAATGTTATAGTATAGGATCTTAGTAGTATCTCCTCTATCTCTCTTAATACTAGTAGTTTGTATTTTTATCTCTTTTTTAAAAAATTATTTTCTACTTATGCTATAGAAAATTGTCATAAACTTAGTGACTTAAACAACGCACATGTATTACTTCATAGTTCTGTATATCATAAGTCCGACGCTGCTCTCACAAGGCTACAGTCAGAGTGTCAGCAAAGTCACATTTGTTTCACGAGGCTCTAGAGGAGGATCCATTTCCTCCCTCATTCGGATTGTTGGCAAAATTCAAATTTCTTGTGGTTAGAATACTGAGGTTCCCATTCGTTGCTGGTTATAATAGATGGTAGTTCCCAGCTTCTAAAAGTCCCTCACATCCCTTGGTTTGTGGACTCTTTCTTCAATCTTCAAGCTAGTAACAGAGGGTCAGGTCCCTCTTACGTTTCAAATATCCTTCCTTCTTCTTCCATGTCATCTCTTTAACCCCATTGGCAAAGGTTCTCCACTATAGAAACCTATGTGATGAGACTGGGTCCACCCAGATATTTCAGGATAATCTCCCGATTTCAAGGTCCACATCATTAATCACAGGTACAAAGCTTCTATTGCTATCTAAGCTTACGTATTTACAGGTTCCAGAGATTGAAGAATAGATTCTTTGGGGATCCATTTCTCTCCCTTCTGTGCCAGAAGCTTACATCATTGATTTGAGCCTTTTCTTCTTTTCCTAATATATGCCTTTAAAAGTATAAATTTCTTTCTAAGCACCACATTAGCTGTTTCCCACAAATTTTAATTAATTTTATTATTTTATTCAAAATAATTTTAATTTTTTGTGTTATTCTCATGTGTTGTTTTGTTTGTTTTAGGAAAATGTGTTATTCAATTTCTAGATACTTGGAACTTTTCTACATGTATTATTGTTGCTGATTTCTAATTTAATTCCATTCTGGTCAGAGAACTTACTCAATAATATCAGTTTTTAATTTATGTTCCAACACACAGCTTACCTTGGTGAAAATTCCAAATGTTCATAAAAAGAATGCGTATTCTGCAGTTACTGGGTGCAGTGTTCTGTAATTGCCTTTTGGGTTGGTAGTGTCCTTCTGATCTTATATTTTCTTACCAATTTTTTGTTTATTTGTTTTATCAATTACCGAGAGTAGGGTAGGGTCTCCATCCATAACTGTAGAATTGTCTATTCTCCTCCCTTAGTTTCTCTTAGATTTTGTTCCATGCATTTTAAATGTTTATTGGGTATATGTACATTTATAATTGTTATATGTTGCTCTTGTATGGACTTTTTTCATCACTATGTATCCCTCTTTATAAGTATTCTATTTTGATTTTTTTTCTTTCTTTTGTGTTAATCACGTTTTGACATTTTTATTTTAATTAATTTATTTCTAGTTAAATTATTTATTTTCAGTTATACCCCTCTGAATTATTACCTCATGATTGCTTAGGAATTTTAAACAATATTATTTCTATTCTAGCACTATATTTCCATTTACCTTTTGAGCTATTGTCACATATATTACACTTACATATATTATAAACTCAATAATAAGTTATATATTTTTTTCACTTTAAGCAATCATTTTTCTTTTAAAGAAATTAAGAGAAGAAAATACATTTATATAACCTGAACATCTTGCTTTACATTATTTGTAATATAATTCTCCTGGTATTTTTCTCACTTTCTATGTATCTGAAAAAGTTTTAATTTTGTTTTTTAGTATGGCTTCACTAAACATAGTTTTATTGACAGTGTCTTTTTTTTCTTTCAGCACTTGTATTGTGTCATTCCAATATCTTCTGGCCTCCACAATTTTTTAGGAAAAGCTAGTAAATGATAGTATTCTTCACCTCTTATTAATGTGTGTGTTTTCTCTTGCTGAGTTCAAGATTTTGTTATTTTGGGATTTTAGCAGTTTAACTACAAAGTATTTAGGAATACTTTTGTTTGTTTTAATCCTGTTTAAAGTTTATTAAGTTTCTTGTATCTGAATTGAATGTTCTTCACCAAATTTTGGGAAGATTTTGTCATTACTTAAATTTTTTTCTGCTCTTTCTCTTCTTTCTTTTGGAAACTGCAAATACACGTATACTATCCTGAATTATATTCTCCCATTGATCTCTCAATCTCCATTAATTTTCCTTCAATTTTTAAAATTTCTGTTCTTCAAATTGGGTATTCATGTGGATCCATCTTCAAGCTTACTGATACTTGACTTTGTCATCACCAATCTGCTATAGAGCCCATCGAGTTAATTTTTAAAGTCTATTTAATTTTTAGTTTTAGAATTTTTTCTTTTTTCTATAGATTTCTTTCTCTTTTGATATTTTGCTATTCTTTCACACACTTTCTGTAATCCTTTGAACATATTTATAATAACTGCTTTAAAGTTTTTGTCGGCTAAATTCAACACCTGGGATCATTGGAGTCTGTTTTTATTGACTATCTTCATTTCTGTTTATGAGTCACACATTTCCTGTGTATTTTTGTGTCTAATAATTTTTGGTTGTAAACTGGACATTGAAGATAATACATTGTTGTGAAAGTGTATTTCTGTTGTATTCTGAGAACAGTGCTGTTTTACTGCAATTTTCTGCCTGGATATAGACCGCAATATTTGTCTTCTCCATAGCATGCAGCTACTAATATCTCTGTTCTGTTCTGTGGCTTCCAAGTGCTAGTTTTTTTAGTCTGACCCCCTGGAAGTCTCCTCTGTGCCTGTGCAATTTGACAGCTAGGGATTTAGGCAAATGTTTTACTTATATTTCAAGGCTCATCTTTTCTATGGCTTCTTTACTTCTAGGAATTCTTCTAAATCTAACTTCTATGGCATATCCTTAGGATCTCACTTCTGACACTTCAAATCTCTGAGGCTTCAGCTTTCTGCTGCTACATTTTATACAACTGAAAAATGTATTCAGCTCAAAAGCAGCAAAATTACATATCTTTACCCATACATCTTTTCTCTTTCAAAAGTTGATTTCTCTCTGACCTCTTCCTGCTTTGTTACCAGGCCCTATAGAATTTCTTCTCATCATGCACAGTTTATCTGTCAGCTAGAAACTATGGGTTTTTGGTGTCATTCTTCTGCAATTATTTTGCTCTCAAGACTTCTTCTTCTTCCTTTTTTTTTTTTTTTCCAGGCCTGAAACTCTGATTTCTGTAAACATTTGCTGACAAGGCTGTGTTTTGCCACCATCATTTTCCTCTGCTATAGCCATGGGGATTGGAAAATAAACAATTCTTACCCTTTATAATTTTTTTTTTAAGAATAAACTTCTCAGGTTTTGTCTACTTTGGGATACATCCTAATATCTCTAAAACTATTAGATTCTTTTATTCTTTTATACATTTCTTTTTTATAATTGTTATCTGTAGGAGGGTTTGCACGACTATTTAACTCTAGTACCACGACTGTAAGTTCCTTTTGTAGGCATTGTAGCACACTGATGTATTTTTTATTTCTAATATATCGCAGAGACTCTTTTAAAAATGTAGGAAATAAACTATACATCAAGGGAATTCTTTGATTTCTTCATGTATGTCAATTATAAACCCGCCATTTGGTCATTACACTCTCATTAAATGTTTAGTACATTAACATTTCACTTGTGTTAAGAATTGAAAGCACTGAATTTTATAAAACAGTCTGTGAATTAACAGTATTTAGCGAAATCTTTACCATTTGCACTTTCGGCTAATGTGGTGGATTGTGCTGTGTTCCTTTCAAAAAAGATATATTGAAGTCTTAATCCCCAATACCTCACTAAGTGACTTTATTGTAAATAGTAATTGCAGATGGAATTGGTAAAGTTAAGACGAGGTCATCCTAGTATAAGTTGGGCCCCTAATCCAGTATGACCGGTGTCCTTAAGAAGATAGTGATGTGAAGGCAGAGACACACAGGGAGAACACCTTGTAGCATTAAAGATAGATATCAGAGTTATGTAACTGCAAGCCAGCAAACGTCAAATATTGCTGGCAAACCACCAGAAGCTAGAGGGAGGCAAAAATAAAAGGATTTCCTCACAAGTTTCAGGAGGAACATAGACCAACGACACCTTGAATTTGAATTTTTAGCCTCCAGAGCTGTTAGACAACAGATTTCTCTTATTTTAAGCCACTCAGTTTATGGTACTTTTTTACAACAGCCCTAGGAAACTAATAAAGGTGCCATTGCCAGATACGCACTTTGCAGGTTTTAGTAAAGATACGTCATTTAATAAAGATAGACACTTTTCTAAGGTAAAGTCTTAAAAATGAAATCCTAGGAAGGATGATATATGCCATAATATGTTGCAGAGTTGTTTGGTTCTTCTTGCTGTTCTTGAGGCATTTTTTTTAAATGTAGTGGTTATATGTCTGTTTATTTATCATATTTATTTTGCAGCTCACGGGGAATAATCATTAAATCATTGAGGGAAAAACTGAGGCTCTTTATGCTAAATTATTTGTCTAGAGTTACATACTAAGCTCTTGGAAGAACTGAAAAAAAGAGAAGCATGTCAATTTTCACTCCCAGTTTGTCCTCTAAAACAAGGGTCCCAAATCTCCAGGCTGCAGACCAGTACCAGTCCATGGCCTGTTAGAAACTGGGCCACACAGCAGGAGGTGAGTGGCAGGTGAACCAGCAAAGCTTCATCTGTATTTGCAGCCACTCCCCAGCGCTAGCATCACCACCTCAGCTCCACCTCAGATCATCAGGCATTAGATTCTCATAGGAGCACTGGTCCCTGGTGCCAAAAAGGTTGGGGACTGCTGCAGTCTAAAATACATATGAACCAATGAATATTAAATGTCTGATATTTAACACTGATTTTTAACAATTAAAAAATTCAACATCTAAATGAGAAAGTTTGAATTTACACAAACTAGGGATTATATCTTAAAAATAAATTTCTTGTATATTATTTTTAATTTTATAACAGTATTGTTTTCTATACTATTGTCAAGGAATACCTCTCTGGGAAAGGTAAGAGATCGTAGAGTGCTGTGGAAGAGGAAGTCATAGGATATCTAGGGAAATTGTATCCGAGTGCCAAAGGCAACGGCATATAAAATAGCACAGTAGCAAGAATAAGCATAAAGGAATACGCTATCAGCAGGACTAGGGCAGAATAGCAATGAGAAGAACGGTATAAAAGAAGAGGAATCATGCATGCCCTGTGGACAGAGGTTGGCAAACTTTTTCTATAAATAGTTGCATAGTAAACGTTTTAGGCTTTGCCAGCCATAATGGCCACATAGCAACAACTCAACTCTACACTGTAGATGGCCACATAGCAACAACTCAACTCTACACTGTAGAATGAAAGCAGCCATTGACAGTATGTATGTAAATGAGTAAACATAGCTGTGTTCCAATAAAACTTTATTAACACTGAAATTCAAATTATGTATAATGTTCATGGGTAAACCATTTTAAAATGTTAAAACCATTCTTAGTTCATGGGCTATAGAAAAACAGTATTTACCACTCCCTACTGTGGAATGTTGTGGGACATGGTGAAGACAGGGTAAAATTCGCTAATGGAGAGGAAGTCATCCAGAGGGTTTTGAACTGAAGAGTGAAAAGATCTGATTTGTATTTTTAAAGGATCACAGCGACTGCTCTATAGAGGATGAACTGTTGGGAGAAACATGGGGCAGCAAAGAGGTTAGGTTAGTCATCTAAGAGATGATGAGGCCAGAACCAGGATGTTAGCTCTGGAGGTGGGGAAACCAGGGCAGCCTTAAGACATATTCAAAAGCAGGTTTGAAAGACTTCACACGTGAATTGAGAATGGTGTCTTCATCATAGAGATCAATAGGAAAGATGGAGAAGAGAAGGACTGACATTTAAGGGCCAGAATGTCCAAAATAGTATTCTAAAAAACAGTTCAGGAGCTTTCCTTTGGAAAGGATACATACAAGCTATATTTTGAACAACTCTCTATGGTTCCTGTGAACATGGTAATGACCACCCTATACATCTGTCTGATATCAGTGGGGCAGTCATTGTTATGCCCGCTATAAAAACGAAGCAGCTGGACACAAGGAGATTACAGAACTCAGAAGCAGCCAGTGGGTCTCTATAGTTCTCTGGTTCATGTTCTCTGACACCTCGACTAGGACCCTTTCTACCATGCCAGTCTGCCTCTGCCTCACTCAGATGGATGTAGAGGTGCAAAACTAAGGCAACAGTATTGAGTTATCAGTGTCACAAGTCAGTCATTGGCAGAATAATGCAAGCTCTTGTGGTTGGCCACTCAGAGAAAGAACAATAGAAAAGTAATTTTCTGCTTCCAGATCAACTTTCTAGGGTGGCATCATTATGTAGGAAGAAACAAAAATGCAATTATATAATTTCAGGGCTTCTTTCTTGGAAATAAGTGTAATTCAATCTATCTGTAGGAAAAGGACAAAGACCTCATTGTGCTGTAATTAAAATATTTTCCCCCTAACTCATATTCTCAATATACTTTTTTCTCACATGTAGTTTGAAACTAGCCAAAAATACTTCTGGTTACTCATAAACACTTTGTTCAGATCCTGACTGTATTTTCTAATGCATAAAAGACTTAACTTTGAAATAATGACCACTCAAACTCCCAATTGTGTGCAATTAATATCAGGGAGTACATTTTTCTTTGAGTGGGCAGACATATTCTTCCTTTTCTTCTTTCGTATAGTATTCTTCTTTTAAGCTGTTTAGCTTTTTCTTTTGTAGGTGTTTTGATCATTCTTTTTTATTTTGTATCCTATTGCTTCTGAGTCACTTTAGCACCTGGTTCTAATGCAGTTTGCTGCCTTCTAGTACCAAGATTGCTGGGGTTTTGTGCTCTCTTAAGTACCTGTTCCAAGGCAGAGAATCGGTTAGCAGAGATTAGTACGAAACAATTGAAAAATACCTTAAGAAACTTCTTCAAACCCAAGAATGTCCTTGGCAAAATCCCACAATTTCAGCTTGTTTCAGTGTCATGCCATTCGGGTTTATAAGGGAAGATTGGTTATTTTGTTGTTGTTGTTTTTATCCCACTAGAGCTCTCCTTTCTGGTCTAACTTTATCATAGCTCTTATACTTCTTGGTAGCCCTTTCCCAAAAGGGCTGAAAACTTATGTCCACACAAAAACCTGCACACAGATATTAGAGCAGCTTTATTCATAATTACCAAAACTTGGAAGCAACCAAGATGTCCCTCAGCTAATCATAAGAGAAATGCAAATTAAAACCACAATGAAATAGCACCTCATACCTGTCAGAATGGCTGTCATCAATAAATCAAAAAACAGCAAATGTTGGCGGAGAAAAGGAAACCCTCATGCATTGTTGGTGGGATTGCAAATTGGTACAGCCACTATGGAAAATAGTATGGAGATTTCTGAAAAAAAAATTAAAATGGATATACCTTTTGACCCAGCAATTGCACTTCTGGGTGTTTATCTAAAGAAAAGCAAAACAATAATTCGTAAAGATCTATGCACCCCTATATTCACGGCAGCACTATTTACAATAGCCAAGATATGAAAGCAACCTAAATACTCATCAACAGACGATTGGATAAAGAAGTTATAGTTCATATATACAATGGGATATTACTCAGCCGTTAAAAAAAATGAAATCCTACCATTTACAATGACATGGATGGACCTAGAGGTTATTATCCTGAGTGAAATATCCTGAGTGAAATATCCTGAGTCAAATAGAGAAAGATAAATACCATATGCTTTCACTTATATGCGGAATCTAAGGAACAAAAAGAACAAACTTATCAAAAACATACAAATATAGTGGACAATTTGGTGACAGAGGGGAGGAAGGTGGGGGGGCTGAGAGAATGGGGTGAAGGATTAAAGAAGTACAAATTAGTAGTTGATAGTTGGTCACAGGGATGGCGAGCACAGCAGAAAGAATGCAGTTAGCATTAATATGATGGCTAAGTGGAGGACCAGGGGAGGGAGGGAGCAATTGGGGGAATCATTTTATGAACAATATAGATGTCTAACAAATGTACTGTATAATTGAAACTAATTTAAATAAATAAATTTATTTTTAAAAAAAGACAAATGGGTAAATAAACTGTGGTGCATCCAAACAATGGAATATTATTCAGCACTGAAAAGAACTGAGCTATCAAGCCGTGAGAAGACATGGAGGAAACCTAAATGCATATGACTGAGTGAAAGAAGCCAATCTGAAAAGGCTACACACTATATGGTTCCAGCTATATGACATTCTGGAGAAGGAAAAACTGGAGAGACAGTAAAAATATCAGTTGTTTCCAGAGGTTGGAGGGGAAGGGATGATTAGGCAGAGCACAAAAGATTTATTTTTTTTTAATTATTGGGGTGACATAGGTTAATAAAATCAAATAGGCTTCAAGTGTACAATTCAATAATATATCATATGTATATTACATTGTGCGTTCACCACCCAAAGTCAAATTTCCTTCCGTCACCAAATATTTAACCCCTTTTACCCAAAGTAGTTCGTATGATGCTATAAGGGTGAATACATGTCATTACATATTCAACCAAACCCACAGAATATACAACACAAGAGTGAACCCTAATGTAAACTATAGACTCGGGGTGATGATTACACGTCAGTGCAGTTTTGTTGATTGTAACGAACATACCACTGTGGTGGGGGTGGTGATAGTGGGATGATGTGTTGGGGGTCTGCAGGGGGTATGTGAGAAATCACTGTTCCTTCCTCTCAATTTTGCTATGAACCAAAAACTGCTCTAAAAAATGATTCTTTAAAAATATAAGATTGTTGGAGATAATGGACAACTCTGTCCAGCCTATACTGGTGCTTCCTTTGATTCAGATGGCTTTTCCATGACTGCTGAAATATAATGGGTGTTCCAGAAATGTTTCATCTCTCTGGTTTGCTCAAGTCATATTCATAGCTAAATAGGTAGAGAAAATGGAAATACCTGGTATGCATTTAGACATCCAGAATTTTGTAGGTAATCCTTTCTTAATTAAAAAGCTCATCAATTACATTCGAATCCCCACCATGTCTTGTCTTCTAGATGCCACAATTTTCTAGGCAGAAGATTATCATTACTTAATATTTCTAAAAAGTAAATATGATTAACAGACCCAAAGCCTATTTTTGTGTGGCCCTTGAGCTGAAAGTGTTTTTACATTTTTAAGGGTTGTAAAAAAAAAGTAAAATAAAAAGAAGAAGAAAGAAGGGAAGAAAGGAAGGAAGTGAGAAAGGAAAGAGGGAGGGAAACAGAAAGAACGGAGGAAGAGAGGGAAGAAGAGAAGGAAATACGAGACAAACTGTATGTCCCGCAACTCCCAGAATAGTTATAATCTGGCTCTTGATAGAAAAAGTTTGCCAACCCTTGAGCTATAGGAATTAAAATATTTTAATCTCTATAGTATAGAATCTATCCATTTCTTATATTATTTTAGTAAGAATAGCCATAAATGCTCCTTAAGAAAAATAGATTCGTGCATATAATGTAGCAGGTTATTTATGTCCTGAGAATATCTGTAAAGCAACTTAATGCTATGGATGTAAGATTCTTTCAGAAGTTGTTTTGATTGAGTCTTCTTATGGTTGAATCATTTCCAAACATCAATTAAAAGTATCACTGAGGTACCAGTTTCCTGAGCAGTTTTCTTACATACGCTTCAAGAAAAAAGATGGCTATCAGACTTTCTGTCTTTTGTCTAAGAGAAGATTATGTTCCATGGCACGTAAATTGCTTGTGTCAGCAAGTGAGCTGAGACTTAGATGGGAAAAACTGTAGACCCCAATGCTATTTACTTCTCAATTGCATTATGGGTTTCCACCCACCAAAAGATGAAATCTAGCCAATGTTAGGCTTTTTTTGTTTATTGAAGCTTACAACCACAGTTACACTTTCTCATCATAAGGTAGTATATTACAAATTCTGTACATTTGATTTGTGCCTACTGAGATTGAAACATTTACCAGAAAAAATAAATAAATAAAAATTGAGAAGGTAGGACCTGATATACATATTTGTCTTAATAGCATCTAATGTGGTTGGGTCATTGTTACTCCATCTAATTTTAGATTGAGAAAAAAAAAATCAGTTATAGAAGATAAAGCCCTCTTAAAATTTGCCCAAATCTGAAAGTAGTTATATAGTCATTAGAGCAAAATTATTATTTATTTATTTATTTTTTTTAGTTTTATTTGGACTCACTATGAATATAGTACATGAGAGAGAGAGAGAGTTCTAAATAAATTATTAAATCAGAATGACAGAAGTGGCTGCCATGCAGGAACTGTGGTTATAAGAAGCCAGTAACTCTTCAACACAGTTTACTGTGTATTTCTTTAACCCCAGACATCTCTGGAAACAGACCTCCATCATTTCTGGCTGGGATGATTTCAGCTTTAACAGCATTCATAATAAAGTATTAATTACTGGCAGAAACTGAATATTTTACATGGTTTGGGAGCAATAACAGAGTAAAAGCACAAGAATAGGTTAAAATAATTGGTTTTCTTTGGTATAGTTTGGTAAAAATGGAAGGATTTCTTAAATCATACCATGCTCCCTGCCCATTGGCAAGTCCCCTGTTCAGCCCTGATTTTTTACATTGTTTCCTTTCCCCTCAAGCAAGAACTGCCTACCACATTCTGAAATGGATGGAGAAGTAAAGAGAAGCCCTCTTTCTACATTTCCCTCAGTCTTGATTAGAGATGATTCATCTGGATTGATTTGTGAACTGCATAAAATTATGATGGGCATGACATAAGTATCATGACTACTTTGTTGACTTGTGTGTAATTCTCACCGCTAAAAACAGGCAAAGCCCTATTTGTTCTAAGGTATGAGCTGTTTGAAAGTTGTAATTAAGAATATGATCTATGGAACCAAATAGATCTAGATTTACATTCTAGATCCACCAGAGGACCTTGGGCAAGTTATTTAACATCTCCAAGGTTCCATTTATTCACTTGGAAAATGGAAATATTAATATCTTCCTCAGTGATTCATTGTGTAGAATAAATGACATAAATGTTCAATTCAGTAACTTATTGGTTCTTCAATAAATGGAATAATAAATGGAAATAATAGTGATGATGATGATTCACAGTTTAACACTGTTAACCTTTTTCTGTGCATAGAAAGCATAGCTGTGCATTAAATATATTAACCAAGCATTATCAAGCTTGACCTATAGACTTTCCTGGTTCCCAGGATCTCACCTATAATTTCGGGGGTCCGGAATCTTAAATCATACCATGGTGGTGGACTCTGGGCCTTACCTGGTCCATGGAAATATAGTTTGCAGCTCTTTCTCCACTGCATAGTTCAATGCTATTTAATCTTTTAGAAACAACTTTTTCCTAGGTAAAATCATATATATAACCCCAATATGCAAAACAGTCAAAAGAAGAATTACTCTAGTTTACACAGAAGTGGAGCCCAAAGCTTCACCCTGCAGGCCTCTGAGTAATGTCCAGAGGGCTCAGACTTCTGTCGGTCCCTTAGAAAACCCTTGGTGTACTGGATCCCCTGACCTTAGCTCAGTGTCCAGGTTCACTGAAGAGCAAGATCGCCCATCATCTAGCTCCACTCCATTCCCTGCATGTGGTCACCTACAGCCCGAGCTCCACTGGCCTAGCCTATTTGCTCCTTCAGTTTAAGGGTAAATCAGAGCAATACTGGCCTGTCGTCCTTATTAGACTCACTGGAGGTACGGATGAGTTTTTCATATTTTAACAAGCTTCCCAAGTGAACGAGATGTTACCTCATTTGAGAATCACTGCTGTAAAGGACAAGAAGATTACAGATTTCCAAACTCCCAAATTGAAAGAAACAAATTCACTCTGTATGGAGCTTAAGCATTTGAAGATGGTTGTTCAAAAATTGCTTTTGAAAATGAGAATTAGAAGAATAACTAAAAACGATATATTTTAAAGCAAGCTCAAGGTGGAAAAAGAGTCATCTACATTCCAATAAATCATTCTTTTGAGAACTGTTTTCTAAACATTCTATTAGCTTATTTTTCATCTCCGAATATCATTAATTATTTTTTATTGTTTAAATATCAGTGTTCAGATGATGAGGAATCTTGCCCAGTATATTTCAAAAGGAGAAATATTTGAATGGAATGCTTTATCCTGTCATTCATTTTAAATTATTGTTTCCTTAGAGAGTCCTTCCTTGACCACAAAAGTCATAGTAATCAAGTCATTTTCCTCCACGTCAAAATGTTAATTTTCTATATATCCCATTTTTTCTATATATTTTTATGTTTATTTATTAATTTACTTGTTTGTTTATTTGTTGTTTACATTTCTAGAATTTGCTCCATGAACACAGGGACTTTGTCTTCCATCAAGTGTCTGGCCATTTTGGCTCATAATAAGTATTTACTGAATGAAGAATGAATGAATAAACTAGTCAAGTGAACCTGGGCTTTTAACTACCATAAAGAGAATTCCTTGGAGGCAAAAAAAAAAAAAAGGCATAATAAAGGAAATATTCTCTCAACAACAATTCAGCTGTAGAGCTGAGATTATCAACTTTCCTATTCTCCATTTCCCCCTTTTGAGTTGGGTCATTTTAGGCTCAGAGATGTCATTCCAGTCACAGACATTCTGGAATGATTAAGATTTCCCAGTACCTTTTCCATTTATGTTACATATGATACTATTGGAAAATTTATAATTGGGTCAGCAAGACTTGGGAAGATGAAGAAAAAGAAAAATAATATCATTCCCTTGTTTTCAGAGCTCAAGATTTTGTGTGATGATTTTTTTCCCTTTTAATTGTAAATTGTTGACTCAGTTCTGTAGTATGGGGGGAAATCATGCAAATGTTATGCTTCATTTTCCTTCTAATAATTCAAAATAATTATTCACTGGGAGAAACACGGGCTTAGCAGCCCATGAAATAATACAGCATCAGGTCTCATTGCATATGTAGAAGGTCCAATTTAGGCAAAAGTTATTTCTAGCAATGCATGATTCTGAATCCTCAATGGCCATGTTTTGGATCTTCTTAAGCGTATTAATATTAAGAATCATGTTTCTTATCTTTTTAAGCAGATATAAGAGTTAACATTATAGGAATTATTAGAGATGAGTGAACAATATTGATTTGCACATATACTCTGAAAAAGAATCGCGAATTGTTTGCACAGTGAATGTCTTTGAGAAGATGATTCTATTTTGGAAACTGTTGCTTATATTTATACTTTTCATTGCATGGGAGAAAATACTGTTTAGAAGGGTAATTGTTTCAAAATATCCCAATGCATATGTTAATTTTTTGAAACATTATAAATTATTGCCATACACAAAGTGTGCGAAATGCACGTTATGATTAATGTTCAGCAACAGATTTATAAAAACCACTGAATTTTAAATATGAAAAATGTTGATTAAAAACAGTGGTTTTATAATATTGATGTTCTTCTAAATGTTAATAGGTGTTGGCTTCAAAGAGTCAAATCAATTTAAGGAACTCTGGGTCAAACAGTGTTAAAAAGGTTACTTTACTGTAGGACTTCATGCAAAATCAAACTGCTAATAGGCACTGCGGATTTTCAAGCCAGATATAAAGTTTGCATGATTTACCAGTAACATTCACACCAAAGACAAATTTTTTCAAACAGCCAAGCTTTTTCCTTTTCTGTATTTTAAGATCTTTGACATCTTGGGGTGGGGATGGAACGCTTGTTAGTCCTTGACAGATTGCCCCTCCCAGGGCTAGCTAATTCCTAGAGACAGTAAACATTTTAGCCACCTTAGCCCATCTGGGCTGCTGTGACAAAATACCATGGACTGTGTGGCTTATAATCAACAGAAATCCATTGCTCACAGTGTCAGAGGCTAAAAGTCTAAGATCAGGATGCTGGTGTGGCCTCGGTATGGAGAAGACCCTCTTCCTGGTTCAGATCTAATGACGTGTCCCCGTGTCTTCAAGTGGTGGAAGGGGCTGAGGAATCTCTGGGGTCTCTTTTCCAAAAAAACGAACCCATCATGAGGGCTCCACTTTCATAAGCTAAGTATCTCCCAAAGGCCCCACCTCTTAACACCATCACATCAGGGGTTAAGATTCAACATATTAATTTGAGAAGAACACAAACATTCAGACCATAACACCTGCAAACACACCTTTCATATGCAAACTAGCCAATTCCAAGTCCACACTCCCAACTACCCCTTTTCCTAACTGACATACCAGGCCAGTATTAACCCTGCCCCAAGTCACCCCAGGGCCAGGGGCTAGGGACTGCCCCTACAGCCAAAAGCCCACTGAAATTATTCAGACCATTCAGCTCTGAGGCTGTGCCACTGCTTGACCTGCCTCATGCCTTCTTTCCTATGGAAAACACAAGAAAGGCTCTGGGCCTTTTGTTCCTCTTACTCCTCTGCCTCCTGACAAAATCTGGTGCTTCCACAAGTACCCCTGCATGGCCCGATGTGCCCTCCGCTCTGGGGAACCATGAGTAATAAATGGTGCCTTTAACAGCGTTCACTTCTCTAGGCCATCACTCTGTCACTTCTATAAATTAAAATCCCACAGCTACAATCAAGATAAACAGTTTGGTAAACAGTTTGGTCAACACTGGTAAAATAAAAAGGAGCATAAATTTGGAGTCAAGTGTGGGTTCGAAGCAATCTCTGTTTCTTCCTACGTAAAGTATCATGGGAGAACCTCTCCAAGCTTCCATTTCCTCGCTTGTAGAGTATAGAGGGTAGTAATAATCCCTCAGAAGGTGCTTTGAAGATTTAATAGCATGAAATATGTAAAGCACAATTCCTGGTAACATACAGGAGTTCAGCGTCTGTGCATATGCATAAAATTAGTATATAAATAGAGGAACACACATACCTAAGAGTGCGTAAAGTTTTATATTAGCCAATTACTACCCTCAAGATAGAAGTCGTATTTATTTGCCCATAAATAAAATCAGCCACTTTGATAAAGACCATTTTAAGACTGTTCTCTGTGTTTGGTTCTGCTTCACCTTAGTTCGGTAGTAAAATGAAAACAGAAGTCTGATCTTCCTAAGATCAGTTTTATTTTTTAGACATTCCACCTGCTAGGCTAGTTCCTAGACTTGTGTTTGTCCAATGAGAAGATGAAAGGACCCTAAAATGGCATCAAATTAAACAATTCAAAGTCTTTTATGAAGAAAATGTAAATGTTTCCTCTTTAATTCTACAAGTTATAAAATTTTATTTCCCTTATGGTAGCTTTCAATAAACATACTTGTGACCTTTTGGTAGGTTAGAAATAGAAGCCATTCTCTTGTCTATATGCAACTAGCCATATTTGCACTTTCTACTGATCAAAAGTAACTCGACTTCTAACACATAAAGAATCTAAAAATGAAACATACCAAATAAAACACTGACATCAATCATATAATGCCATTCTTAATTAGTACACCTAATAATTAAGTAGGCAGTATATCTGCTTTTCTGCATATCGATTTGAATGTGAAATTCTGCCTTCCAAATTTATCATGAGGAAGAGGGTGTTTTCCAATGGAGATATGATCCTTTTTGTTGAATTTTTCTTTTTAGATAGCTTCTTGGTGATGCTTTATGGCCAGCTTATACTTTATATCTCCTTATATACTCTTTCTGATGCTGTGGAGACACTGTGACATTTCACTGGGGCGTTCAAGTAGTAATTTTTATGTGGTCTGTTAAGGGGATTGACCTCACATAAGGGTAAATTCCTTAACTCCTTATTCAGTCATTGATAATAGATTTAATTACACCAACTGCCATTTCTGAGCCTTCTTGCTAAGATGAAATTCATGTTGTTCTAGCACAATCTTCATTAAAATGCTGAAAACAATGATGAGTAATGCCAGGGACCTGCGTTTATACGCTGTGACTGTCCAGAGGTGACATGTATTCATTTCCTTGTTCAACAGACGTTCTTCTCTATCAACAGTTTTTTTTTTTTATTTCAGTACACCATGTTAATCTCTTTCAATTGGGTTTGCAGGGGGGAAAGCCTGCATATATATAAACTTTTAAGCTTAGGATATTGCTGTTGTTCTGAACAAGTCTTTAGGTCACATTTGTGAGCGATCAGACAAGTCCATATAGGCTAGCATACATGAAGCAATCCAATGGATAATTCCTCTTAAGAAATGTAAGGAAATTGTCATCATTTCTCATGCAGGGAGAGAAAATCATCTCTGTTCTATTTGTGGCATGGGCAGCTTTGTGTTAACAATGTTCATAGCACACTCACCTCATGAAACGTTATGAGGGTGACTACAACCATCTTTGCAGAGTGCTTTGAGTTTATATAGCACCTCTTCCCAGAATACTCCCAGTGGTAGTACAATTGTCACTGAAATTAACTGTCTTTCTCTGTCTTGTCCATCTCCAAAAGAGGCATAAAAGTGCAAAGCCAAATTTCAGAACCTCAGTATAATCAAAATGAATAGGAAGCTTGTGTGTGTGTGTGTGTGTGTGTACATATATATATATATGTATGTATGTGTGTGTGTGTGTGTGTGTGTATAAAAGAGTCTGAAGATTTTAATGTAGAGAAAGACAGGAGAGCAAGTGAAATCACGCACGTAATCATCAGTGTTTATGATCAGAAACTTTTAGATTCTATACTTGGCAGTCATGTGAAGAAAGGCACCATTTTAAAATGAGTTAATTGCATCCATTAGAGCATAGAGTAGAATTAGAATCATAGAAATGTAGAATAACAGCATCTGGAAATTGAAGAAACCTTATAGTTTCTGCAGGCTTATCCTCTTTATTTCCCTGGAAAGGTCAAAGCGACTCCAAGGCTGTGTGGACGAGCTAGCGGTGAGAAATGGAGGGTCCTAATCCTCTTGCTGCTAAATTTGGACTAGACAAAGCAATCAGAAAACAGCAACCAGATCCTAGGAACACAGAGGCAAAGAACGCAGACCTAGTTCTTTTCTTGTTAATTAAGCACACACAGACACACGCAAACACCGACACACACACAGAAAAGCTTAGATTCTGACCCCTGTGATGGCCTTTTAATACCACGATTTAGTTATTTGTAATTTAGAGACAGCGACTGCTAAACATCAGAGCTCGAATGAGTCTTTCACAATAAACTGAATTTTATCTTCTGTACAAAAGTAATATACACATGCCATACGGCTGAATACTACGTTATGTAATGTTTACTATATTTATACTAGTGTATTTTTTAAAATGTGATCGAGGTAAACACTCCTGGGTTAGTCATCCTGGGGTTTGTACATGAAGCTACTGCCAGGAGGTTAAAAGCAGAAGGCTCCAACAGTGAGTGGGGAGAATTAGCCAGCTGAAGGTCAGTACATGGAAAAAAGGAAGTGGGGACCTAGAAAGGACCCAGAGCAACAACTGGTAAATAGATCAACTGTGTTTTCTACCCCTTCCTCTTCTCATGCCCCGCAATGTGACATTTCTCTTTCTGCAGTATATGTCTAAGGATGTTTTTCCATTGAACTAGAGGAATTATAAGCATTTTCCACTTAGAGTCATCAGGGTGAGACTGTTTCAGAGGTGGAGAGGATTTCTCCTACGATTTCTGGAATCACACAGAGAGCAACATGTGCGTGTTGCAGTGTCTTATTTTGTCCTTTCCAGACACCTCTTCTTGGCTGGTATTTTCAGTTTCTTTATTATTATGATTATACATGAGTTACCAGTGTCTCAACTCACGGCACAGATGTAAAGAGTCAAATGATTATGTGAGAAGTCAGAGCTACATAAAGGTTTGGTGGTTATTTATTGTCAAAAGCTTCATTCTTTAATGCCTAAGCTATTTAGAAATCCATCCTGGTTTGTTTCCGTACCACGCAGCCCGCCCCCCACCCCCCGCCCCACCCCGATTGATCTCTCTCGTGGATGGGAGTGGTCCCAAAGGCACGTAAACATCCAGAAATTTCAATACAAACGCACCACAGTACATTTGTTTGTGTTCTTCCCTGTGGGTAATTTTAGACTGGCTGTTTGACAGTTTCTATGATCCTACCCTTCTATTGGTTATTATGCTGCTATGTCTACCCTCTGAAGAAAGGAAAACATTTTAGTTCTTCCCCTAACTTTGGCTATTTCGTAAAGAAACAAAACATACTTTGATGCGTATTTGAGAAGATATTGAAATAACAATAGACTCTTTAACTGGTAAATTATAATGGAATCATTTAGAAATTATACATTATATCCACATTTTTATCAAATTAATACATCATGATTAAAGGTCTTATAATGAATACCAAATGAATTAGTAATGATGATCTTTACGCATAATCCTTTAAATTATACAAAAATATATTTGTAGCAAATAGCTCAACATAAGAATGAGAAATTGAAATTGAATTTCTAATACAACAATTTCAGACTTTTATTTATGATCTTCTTAGGGCTCTATTTTCATTTAACAACTTTTCATTACATGATTTCTTTTATATAACAATAAAGCCAGTGTATTATTTATTACATAAGCAAATTCCAATAAATAATTTGTGGGGAGACAAACGTCCCTAAAGTGTAAATCAGCCAGTTATATGCTACTGTTATGAACTGTTAATTTTGGTAAGTCAATTTATTATTTATATTTATAAGTATTAGACAGAGTATTTTCTTACTGTATTGCCTATCAGTGCAATGGAGTGGAGTTGATAATCTTAGTCTTCATTCTGAAGGAACCACCAAAGCAAATGACTAAACTAGTTAAATAGTTGATAAACATGGGCCTAGAATCAGAAAAACCATGCTTTGGATTCTAGGAGGGATCTTTATACTTGTGTGACCTGGTCACATTATCTAACTTCCTGGTGCCTCAGTTTCCTCCTCTGTAAGAAAGTAGCTAAAAATACTTCCCTCGTAGACTGGTGTCCAGCAGAAATGAGATGTGGAGAATGTTTAGACTGGTGCCTGGTATCTAGATTTATTGAAACTTTATTGGGTACTTGGCTGTATACTAGGTGCTACATATGTATTTCCATGTATTTTCTCACTTAATCATCACATAGTTCCTAATATCCCCATTTTATACATAAGAAATTGAAGCATAGAGAGATTAATTGCTCAATAACTGGCAGCTAATAATAATATTATATTACTATGTTTTTATTATTTTATCCACTTCAACATAGAAATTTATGTCTATAATACTATATTAAGAAACTGAATAAGAATAAGGTATATTCTTATATTTTATCTTATTATCTTAATAAGATATATTCTTAGAAATAGGTAATATTAATTTGAACCAGCAAATTAATGTAGATAATTAAAGTAGGATTGCATTTAATACCAAATCTTTCGATTCTTCTATAAGGCTTGGAAAAAACACATAGTAGGGAAATAGGAGCTTGGGGTCAAAATCTTCAACAAAGACACAGAGATGATACATCTGAACTTCTTACTGAAAGTGGCCAAACTGAGAGTAGGGCATAGTGATCATAACTCAGTGAACTTCCAAGTAAAGCTCTGGGTAAGTCTTCTGTCAAATCTTGATTTAATCATCAGAGAACACAGTTCTCTGCACCCCAAATACCCAGCTCTGTAACACGCCTTCTGGAAGCTCCAAAACAACTCATTAATGAGTAAGTTATTTTCAAATCAACGTTTTCATCAGCAATTCCCTTCACGTAACCCATACTCTGAAGAATGAATATTGAAGGATAATAATTCGACTTAATAAGAGTGATACCTCATCTATGAAAAGCACCTCTGTTACAAAAGGTCCAAACATGTTAGTCCTATCATATTCTTTATCTAGAGTGACAACCACCCCTAAGATTTCAGAATTTTAATTAGAAATTTCTGTGTATACTTACAATATACTGAGAATCCTTACCACTGATTATTTAAAAATTAGACACATTTTTTAATGTCGGCTCAGTCTAGTATTTACTGTATAGACAGTGTCCAATCGTATTGTATTTTTCATGTTTCTTCACTTCTTTGTTAGTTCACATTATTTAAGCATTTCAGTTAGGGCCTCCCAAATATTCACATAATTTAATGAGTATTCAGCATGTATTAGAAATTTCCTCAATTTCATCAAACTTTTACATAAGCCAATTAAGTAAAAATAAATGTAGTTAAAGATTATCATCTAGGCATGAGGGACTGTAACTTTTTGTCAATTTTGGGGCAAGGCTTGGGATATTCAGTGTTCTGAAGAAATTTTATAATAAGGTAGACCATGTATTATATGAGAATGATTTGTGCTAATATGTTTTCTATGACTTTTCCTTAAAAACAGAATATGGGAAAAGCCAGCAAAATGCAAGATTTTAAGAGCAAAGTTGACAATTTCAATTAATAACCTCATGAACTCTATAATTTCAGCAACATAACTTTTTTTTTTCCATTTATTTAATTTAAAGTTTTTTAATCAACATGAGTATATCCTAAATTTGGGGGGAAGTTGTGGCAGATATATATATGAATGTCACTTGTCATTATTTAGAAGGGACACTCATTTTTATAACTATTTGGTATGGAGGTTCAGATCCCAGGGAGGAACACAGAGTGTTTTATGGCACAATAAACATCTTGTAAACATTTGATTCTTCCAATAAAATCTTCTGATATGTCATGGGAAAAAATTCACTCTTGCCATATATTATCAGAAAATAAACTATTAAAACATTTGAATTTAAATAAAATGTTCATCATTTCTTGAGCTAATAATGTCCATTTGCTATTAAGACATGGGTAGCATGAGCCTTGGAAACAATCCTATTATTAAAAACATGGGAGATTTAAAAAAAAAAAACAACTTTAGTTGGAAATTTTGGTTTTGGACTGTTCTCCAGAAAATGTGCTTGTCTGCACCAGGAAGTTTTATTATGGTTACTTTTTTTGGACTTTATTCAGCCAAAAATACTAAGGGGTATTCACATGAAGTCAAACCTGTCTTTGATGATTTTGGAGAAGACAAAGTATTTTTAAAGAAATTAAAGTATCTTCTCTGTCATCCCTATAGAAACTATAATCTATCCAGAGACAGCATGTATACACACATTAATGTAATATATATACATATAAATGTACATATAGAGAGAATGTGAAATAAAGAAGAGGAAGGAGAAGCAAAGGATGTAGGAACATGTGGGTAGATTACGAATTAATGCAAGAATCTGGGCTGAGAATGGTCATCTCTTTCCCATCTCTGATCCTGTGAGGGAATTAAGCTTGTCATCATGTAGAAACCAAGAAGCTTTTGACTTGCCCAAGAGAATTAATAAGGAAAGGCTACTTGAGAGTGAAGATAAATTTGGATTCAAATGGAAGAGTCTGAGAACCAGAGATATTTCACCTCCAAAAGATGATCTTCCAAACTGAAAATGAGGTCACATACAAATACAGCATTATTTGGGCAGATGGTATGAAGTTGTCACAAAATCAGTCATTATTTGTTCTTCGATAACTGTTGTTAAACACACACACACACACACAACAATACTATTTAAATGTCTGTGGGGGACAAGCTAAAGAAAACTTAAATCTCATCACAGTCAGAAAATCACTTGATTCCTCCTACTCTGAGGCAGTTATCTCCCAAGGTCAAGGTTAGAGGAATTTGCCGGCAAGGAAGTTTCCCCAGCAGAGTAAATAGATGAGTCTCCGTACTTCAATCCAGCCCCTTTCACTAACATTAACATCTATTCAATGGATTTTATTCAATGTGGTTCAGAAACTTCATCCAGACACATTCAATAAAGGCAGAATTGTCTTGCACAGAAATTATACTTGTTTGCATTGCATATCCATTCTAAAATATGACTAAATGAGGTTTCCAGCAGAGTCTGTACTAGAAATAGTTTTGATTCACTTGGTACTTTTTTGCTCTTTCTCTTCAGTATCTTCAGGGAGATAATCTTCATTCTAATCACTCTTAAAAACATAAGCTCCAAAGACCATCTGTTTCCCTGAATATGAGTGGCAACTGGACTATGTTTCTAATTTTAGGATTTTCTGAGCTGAACGACAAGAAGTCCATTGCCTCAAATGTTTACAATGATTTTCTAGCTCTGATGATGGAGTATTTGTGAATCCTTTTGGAATATAAATTCTTATCTCTAATCTCTGAAACAAAAGTGTGTTTTACTTTCACACAAGAAACCACTGTGATCTTTTTGCTTCCTCAAATAGGCGATTCAGTTAAGCCACAATGATAAAAAACTATTGAAGTAGCTGGACCTTCCTCAAACTTCCTCATTCTTATCCCAGAAACATTTATTCCTGCTTTGTCTCTGCTTTGTCCACACTCACTTCTCAAGTATATCTTAATAAATTTCTTAAAAAAAAAAATTGTTGCATATAAGCCCATGTGATCATTTTTTCGTAAACATAGGATCCATTTCTTCGGGGCTTTTTTTTTTCCATTTTTCCTTGGATTCCCTGTCCCACTCTCTCCTTTTCCATTTCATATCCTCCTCTCTCTCCGTCCTCTCACTTCTTATGCTATTCCATTCTCTGTCCCTCCTGAGACTGAACTCATGTAATAACCAAGGATTTATTCTTTCCTTAATTTCCCCCGTGGCAAGGACTGGTTATCAGTGATACCATTATGACATAACTTCATTAAGCACTTGATTGCACTTCTCAGAAATTTTCTAAAGCTCATTACCTGTCCTTATCCACACAGGAGCAGCCTAGTTCACCTCTCCTTCATCCCTAAGCTGGTTACACGACAGCTAACTCCAGCCTTGCTGCCTTTCATCCGTTCTCCACACAGCAGAAGACGGTGAGCTCTAAACCAAACTGATCAGCCTCTCACTAGCTAAAAATCCTATAAATATCAAACCTCATTTGGGCCTGTAAAATTGTGCAGCTGCTGTGTGGAAAACATTATGGCAGTTCCTCAAAAAATTAAACATAAAATTACCATGTCATCCAGCAATTCCACTTCAAAGTACATATCCAAAGGAAACAAAATCAGTAACTTAAAGAAATATATGTACTTCCATGTTCATTACAACTTCATTCACAATGGCCAAAAGATGGAAGCAACCCAAGTCCATCAACAGAAAAAAATAGATTTTAAAAATGTGGTATATGCATACAATGAATATTAGTCACCCTTAGAAAGGAAATTCTGACACATGCTACAACAGGGATGAATCTTGAAGACACTGTATAACTGAAATAAACTCATTACAAAAGGACTAGAACTGTATGATTCCATTTAAAAGAGGAAACTAGAGTAGTCAAAATCGTAGAGACAGGAAAGTGGAATGTTGGTTGCCAGGGCCTGGGGTAAGGGAAATGGAGAGTTATTGTTTAATGGGTACAGAGTTTCAATTTTATAAGATGAAAACATTTCTGGAGATGGATGGTAGTTGCACAGCAATGTGAGTGTACTTAATACCACCAAATGTACATTTAAAAATGGTTAATTTTCTTATGTATATTTTACTGAAATAGATCCAATCCTATGGCCTTTGGCATAAAGCTAAAATTTCTTAATAAGCCCTTGCCTACTCTGCCCCCATTCCTTCAAGCCCAGCTGATGTTTTCTGCCTGGAAAGTGTCACTTTGCCAACCTACCTCTGCCTTTTTCATGACAACTCAAAGCAGGATATATTGCTATCCCCTGGGGGACCCCATGGTTTTCTCTATTCTCAGGGGCTCTACAACATGCCTGCAGTAAAATTTCTGAGAAGTTTATGCTAACATCTCCCACAAGAGAGGGTAAATGCCTGAAAAGCAGAGCAGTCTCTACCTAGCACAGAGTGGGTGCTTCATAAACATTGAATTGGTGAATGACTTTTAATCTTGTACCATGGAGACCATTTAGAAGGTAGTTGTCACAAAATAAATAGGGAATTTTGAAATATTGGAATTAAGAATGTTTTCCTTTAAAGTTGAGTTGGATTGGAGTAAGCACATTTGTTTCTAATAACATATGGACATTTTCTTTTGGTAGATTTTGTTATTGATCCCTAAAATATTAAAATTGAATACCCCAATGTCTTTAACTAGTCTCAGTCAAAGAAATGGCATTAGGATACCACAATACATCCCAAGTTCTTTTAATATTGGAACCATTCACTTTCCAATAACTCATCTTACAAATGGGAAGATCGATACATAGAAAATATGTTAGATTTGTTCTCATTAACATAAAAAGAAAGCAATGATTGGAAGATTTGACACTTTCTTCTTCAACTCACTGTTTCATACATATGTCAGACTTCCTCATCATGATATTCTATAGTAAAGTTGTTCTCATAATCACTAAACCAACTAGGGAGGTTTTGGTGAGTACCTGTTATGTGTTCAGCTCTGTACTTGACACTGGGGAGGGGAAGGAGGTTATACAAAAGGCATAGCCCATGTTCCCAAAGAGTTTATCATTTAAATGTTATAATCACTATCAAAGACAGCTATAGAAGACATAATGTGATTAAACTCTGGACTTTTCATATCCCAGAGAAACAATATGACTCAACACATACAATAATATATATAACAAAGTTCACATTATGTACGAAACATTAGATGGTTATGGGCCATGTTAGTAAAGTGTTGAGTGGCCTTAATATATTGTATATTGAAAGGAAAATTACCCTTTCCACTCCGTATCTCAGAAAAGCCCGTTCCCTAAGAACTAGTACACAACTTAAGGTTACAAAAGCAGATGTCATCTGTTGAGGACCTCAGAGGTGTCTTGAAAATCATCTGTATTTTAATGCATGTTCACGAGCAGGCAACACGGTCCACGGGTAACCAGAATGTTCCACTGAGTGCCTCCTGCTTTCTCCCCTTCCTTTAAAAAAAGAAAAAAAAATTTCAAAATTTCTAACAGAGGAAATAGTTACCTGCTACTGACAGTACTACAGTTAACATAACTCTAAGTGACTTCTTTTGTTCAATATTTAAAGCAACATGGATCATTCGTGTGTGTGTGAGAGAGAGACAGAGACAGAGACAGAGACAGAGACAGAGAGACAGAGAGAAGAGAGAAGAGAGTCTAGGTGCCGAAAACAGCGGTGAAAAAACAAAATTATCTGTTCATCGAACTTAGAGCCTAGTAGAAGAGAAAGACACTAAATAAGATTAAGTCCTATGTGAAATAGTGAAAAGTGCTACACGGAAAAAAGAAAAATAGGACCGGGAGAGCTGGAATGTCAGGGATGAGGCTTTCAGCTCCTGTGCAGGTGGCAGGGGACGTCCTCAGGTAACCTGCTGGAGCCTGGCGGAAAGAGGACGTCAGCCATGGTGGGTCCTGTGAAAAAGCATCTCAGCCAGAGGGAACCAATGACAAGAACGAGGCCCTGAAGCGCGAGTCTGCTTGGCATGATCTAGAAGAGCAAGGAGCTAATGCAGCTGGATGAGAGTGGAGGACGAGGGGACAATGACGGGAGGAGCCAATGGTGCAAGCCAGCACAGGGACCGTCTTCTGCTCCGAATAAGGCAGGAAGCTGTTGGAGGGTTTTGAGCAGAGACTTGACCTGCCTTACAATTTAACGTCATCATTCTGTTGAGTGACATTTCTGTTGAGAGTAAGTAGATGAAGGGCAAAGGCGGGAGCAAGGAGACGAAAGAGGAGACTGTTGTAGTAATCCAGGGAAGAGGAGGGGCAGGCGGCATTCAAGGGGGTGGTGATGATGGGGGTGGTAAGAAGAGTTCAAATTCTAGAGACATCTTGAGGAAAAGCAAGCGGGGTTTGTTTATGGGCCAGATGCGAGGAGGGGGAGAAAGATCGAGGATTACACCGAAGTATTTGGGCTGAGCAAGGAAAAGTTCGGAGCCGCCATTAACTGAGACGAGGAAGGCTACAGAAGGGGCGGGTCTGCGGTGGTGTCAGCCGCTCAGGTAGGGACGTGTTAAGTCAGAAATGCCAACCACCTATCCAAAGGCAGATGGTGACCGGACAGTTTGCAGGCCCAGCTTACAGAGAGCCAGGGGAGGGCAGCATTCCTGAAATCACAGGAGGAGAGTGCCACAAGTGAGCTGAGTAGTCAGGCCAAAAGCTGCAGATGGGCTAACAGCAGTGGAACCGGCCAAGGCACTTAGGTTTGATTAAGAGCGAACACTTAGAGCCCAGTTACCGGGGGCAGAACTCTGACTGCCAGCAGTTAGGAGTTAGAGGGGAGGAAGGAAACGTAGCCTAAAGAGACTGCAGTTAGATGAGAGGGACTAAATAAATATGGTGCGCAATGCCTTCTGAGATCACGAGACGATGCCTCTTCAGTGAGTGCTGTTTTGCAGAGGGTAGTCAGGCTTCACCTTCCTCTACCCATCACGGAGCTAACAGCTAATACGGAGGCACACTGCTGGCAAACGCCACGTAACAACAGCTGGGCACGTGAGAGCACTAAATCCATGAAAAATTAGGGGGTAAGGATTTGCAGCTAAAATTTGATTAACTCATTTCATTATAAAGGACACTTGCACATAAAATAATGTAACGCAATTAATGGTCTCATTAAAATGTTTACTCACAAATTAGAGAAGGACCACAGGGAGGTGGAAGAGAATTGGAAGCAGAAGAAAGGGCAGGACAAACATACACTTGGACCTTGTTTTTTATCCCTGCCTCATTTTCCTTCGCTAAAATCCAATGGAGAAAAGTCAACGAGAGACTGTGCTTTCTCTCCTCTACTCCTTTACAGCCACTACCATCCTGTGAACAACTGGATCATCCCCAACATTCTGCCAATAGGAGAGTAATACAAATTGTTCGTATTTTTTTAAATAAAGACACTTAGGAGGGTTAAATTTGCTGGCCATTCACACCTGCTTGTATGCTGCTGTGATGAGTTTATGTAGTACTGGGACTGGCGGGTGAAGTTGGGGCAACAGTGGGAAAGGAGGGCAAGAAGGGGAATGTGGGTCTCTCAAAGGCAGACAGGCTGGGATACTGCCCTGCAGGAATGAAGATTCCTGCACCATTAATGGCGGCATCAGGCACCAGAAACCGTGACTAGGGTGAGAGAGAGACCCATGGAGGTAAGGCAAAGTCAGTCTTCTTTTCACTTGTGCTAAGTGTAGTTCTATGAAATGTGAGGGTAAAGTACCGCCTCACCGTTTTGCACAGCAAGAACGGGGAACAGCATCTCGGTAACGTTTGTGTGAGTCTTGAGAACTAAAATCTGTAAGTTGAAGCCTGTGACTTTCTGAAGTCTCATTCGGGTATTACATGACAATGATGTAGCATTTAGGGCAGGATCCATTTTACTTTGTTGCCTGTAGCATTATTACTGTACTCATGTTGTTATCATTTAATTGAACTTTTCATTGAGATTTTTGCAGATTGACATACAATTGTAAGAAATAATACAGAGAACCCATGTATCCTTTACTTAGTTTCCCTCTAAGGTTATATCTTGCAAAACTATAGTACGGCATCGCAAACAGGATATTGACATTTCCATCACCACCAGGGTCTCTCACATGGTGCCCTTGTGTATCCACATCCCCTGCCCTCTGTCTCCCCCTAAACCCCAGACAGCCATTACTCTGTTCTCTATTTCTATAACTTTGTCATTTTAAAGAATATTATAAAAATAGAATCACACAGTACATAACTTTTTGGGACTGGCTTTTTTCACTACCATAATTCTCTGGAGATCGTGCCAGGTTTTTGCGTATAGCAATAGTTCATCCTATTTTATTGCTGAGTAGTATTCCATGCTGTGTCCCAAACCGAACACAGTTTAACCATTCACCCCCGGAAGAACAACTGATTTGTTTCCGGTTTGGGGTTATTATTAAAGCTGCTATAAACATTTTTTTGTACAAGTCTTTGCGTGAACTTAGTCTTCATTTCTCTATGATAAATGCCCAGGAGTGCAATTGCAAGGTTGTTTGGTATTTGGTATTTACATGTATAGTGTATTTTGTTTTGTTTTTTAAGTAACGGCCTAATTTTTCCAGATTGCCTATACCATTTTACATTCCCACCAGCAGTATATGAGTGATCTGGTTTTTTTGCATGTTGCCAAACTTTGGTTTTGGCACTAGTTTTTAATTTTAATCATTCTGATAGGTATGTACTAATAAACCTTTGTGGTTTTAATTTGCATCTTCCTACTGGCTAATGATGTTGAACATCTTTTCATGTGCTTATTTACTCCATGAAATGGCATTACATGTTTTTATGCCACCTTAAAATTTTTGGAATTTGCAGTTGCTTTTTTTGTGCTGTTGAGTTTTAAGAGTTCTTTATATATTCTAGTTAATAGTTCTTTCTCAGATATTTCATTTGCAAACATTTTCTCCCACTCTGTAGCTTGTCTTTTCATTCTTTTTAAAAGTTCTTTTACAAAACAACAGTTCTTGATTTTGGTAAAGTCCAGTTTGTCAATTTTTCCTTGTATGGATAACGTGTTTGGTTATAAGTCTTAAGCATTCTTTGCCTAGCCCGAGACTGAAGATGTTTTCCTGGTTTTTCTTCAAAAGTTTTGTAGTTATATGTGTTGCATTTCAGCTTGTGGTCTATTCGGAGTTAGTTTTTGTACAAGCTATGAAACTTAGATTCGTTTTCTTGTCTTTGGATGTCTAATTGCTCTAACACAATTTGTTGAAAAAGATCTTTCCTCCATCGGATGCTAGGCATCTTTGTCAAATTCTGATTGGGCTTATTTGTATGGGTCCATTTCTGGGTTCTCTCCTATTCTGTTGCATGGGTCCATGTGTCCATTCCTCCACCAATATCACATAGTCTTGAATATCATAGCTATATAATAAATCTGGGAATCAGTTAGACTGATTCCTCCTACTGGAGTCTTTTTCAGAACTGTTTTAGTTAGTATTCTAGTTTCTTTACCTTTACACATAAATTTTAGAATAATATTATCTATATATACAAAAAAAACCTATGATTTTGATAGGAATTATATTTAACCTATATATCAACTTGGGAAAAATTGTCATCTTTACTATGTGAAATCATCCAATCACCGATCATAGTATGCATCTCTATTTATTTAGGTCTTTGAATCTTACATCAGTGTAGTTGAATTCTTCTATATCTTTGCTGATTTTCTATTTAGTTGTTCTATCAGAGAGGTTTTTTTTGTTGTTGTTTATTTCTCTGTTTTATATATAACATATAGATTTTCCAAAAGAAGGAATAAGGAAAAAATACATCTACTTAATCTATCCAGAAGCAGAAGTCAGTATCCACTTTTTTTTTTTAATCTTTTACTTATGAGTCAATTGTTATACCTCTTGCAACAGTAAAATCAAAAAGAAAAACTTCCTCAGGTTGCCTGTTTTAGTAGGAAATCATCAGTCTTTACTCTTGAGTTTGTGCTTTTCTGCCTTTCACCTAGTTCTCATCAAATCTTGAGGATGCTTATGTTGGGTGTGTACAGCCATGTGTGTGTACATATATGTGCGTGTGTGTGTGTGTGTGTGTGTGTGATGGTAAATAATTCCAACTCATAAGGAATCTCTACTGCAAACTGATTTTTCAATGAGTTGGGGTCCTTAAAAGCCTCTCCAAATAAAATCAAATGTTTTTCAAATATTTTCTGCTCTTCAAATAATACCAAAATGGCATACCAGTAATCACTTAGTGGAGCTTGGATTCCAGAGACTGCCATTGTACTGACTCACCCATTCCCTACCCAACCCTAGCGTTCATTAAAGAAGAGACAAGACTCTACAGCTTGACACAGTTTAACCTTGAGAAGCATGAGTTGTAGTCTTGGGCTCTGGGAGAATGCATACATGGCACGCTTGTCATTCGCCACACTACTCTATGTCCCATGCAGACTAAACTCATCTTCCATAGTGAAGATCCATACAGGGGATGTGCTTTATAGACCATATAATGGAGATTTGGGGATGTTTGGTTTTTAGTGTATAGGACTGGCCAGAAATAATTCGCTTCCTCAATTCAGCTGCTCTTGCCTCAAGTTTCAAGGACATTAACATTACATTAAAATGAGCCCTTTTCTTTTCTCTTCTTCTTTGCAATAGCCTGGCCGTAGTTATTTTCTGATTTTATTGCACTCTAAGTCAAAAACAGAAAAGGCAGCCTCTAAGCCTATTTCTGCTAACATCTAGAAATATTTGAGGGAAACCACAATTTTGAAAAGCAAAATGTCCACCATCTTTTCACTAATAGCACCACCAATTTCATGAGCTTATTTGTTTGTTTTCCTTCCGAGCTGCACTGTGTTAAGTAAAGGAGCCACTTTCTCTGTCCCCACCCCCCAAGACCCCTGTTGGGAAGGAGAGCATGGAAATTATTTGGCAAAATGCACAGGTCAGATGTATGTATTGCAGGATCACTTCACAGTTGCCAGCATAAAAGAGAACAGCATCCACTTCATCTTCCTAAGTCAATCTGGTTGTTGTCTTCTGGCAAATTTAACTGAGTATCAATGAAATAACATAAAACAATTCTGGTCTAGGCCCCTTCTATGCCTAATTGGAAAAGATGGTTCTTAAAGTCTCAGAAGTCAGATGCAAATGCAAAACCAAGAACATGAAATATTAGGAATTAGGCCTGAGATTTGGAAGTTCTCGTAACTGCATAATCCAGAGGAAATGGTACGCTCTAGCAAAATTCCCTGGAGTTACCCAGTGTGTAGGGAGAAAGAGGAGATCATGAAAACTTCCAAATAAGCACATCCCCAAAACTGTTGCAAATGTATGGCCAACTCAGCAACTAGGGCGGGAAACAGAGGAGGCTGTGGGAAGAGAAGAATGTGTAACATCCACGCGGAATGCATCTGAATGTCTTTGAATTCAATTTTCCTCCACCCAAGTGAAGGCTTATAGTATAAAATCACACTTTGGGGAGAAAGGAAGAAGGATGCATAGTGCTAAAAATTAGAGATCAGATAATATTGAAAACCCTCAGATTTCGCCAAAGTTTGAAGGAGTCGAGTCTTGTTCCTACAGTAACACTAGACAAGTGATGAAATAAAATGGAAATAACCAGCTTTCCATAGCATTTACCATTGCTCTCATGCATTACATAAGACACCAGGGGAAAGAACACTTGCAAAAAAAAAAAAAAAAATTAAATTAAATTAAGAAGCCAGAACAACTTGGGAACACTACCTAAGTCTCGAACTGGTCCAAACTGGAACTCCTAGGAGGTATCTGTACTGTCTCACACAGGCAAATCAAAAATTCATGTGTTTTGCAATCGGCAGCCAAATTGTGCATCCTGCCTCCAGCAGATAAGCCTTGACAGTTTTGCGAAGCTGTCTAGCAGGTAAAAGGAAAACCACTGACCCCACTGAGTAACTCAAAATACTACTCGAACATGAAAATACCAGATGGATTGAAAGTGACAGACCTAATAAGCCACTTCCCAAATCTGCATGAACCTAATTGCAGAAAATCCTTAGTGCAGCTGCTTCTATTTGCTTTCTCAAATCCTTAAGCCAAACAACCTAGATCAGAAAGCCTCAGCGTGCTCCTGCACTGCCCACGCCATCTTTAATGTACTGTCGGATTTTTCTGAACCATGGCTCCAATTAGGAGCTATTCGAGGAGATTTCCCAATATTCCACAGGGAGGAATGTCAGTTAGGGATATCGGTTGTGTCTGAGTCTAATCACTATAGTTTCAATACTTCCTTCACCCGAATTTCTTAAAAGAGAAGCATATTTTCCATTAATTAAATAATGATCAAGAGTCTTGAATCCTGAAGTGGCTCTATGGTTGGGTAACCTGAGAACATTCTTTCACTGAAAAATAGGTAGTTGTTTTTTTTCAGAATTAGACACACGCAAGGATTAGAGGCTCTCTTTAACTTTATCTCCTGCTGTTTTGCTTGCATGTTTAATTCCCCTTTTATAAATAACTTCAGGTACTGGAAGAATCAGGAGGTGGTTGCAGTGAGGTGGGAAAGAATGGATTTACTCAGTCATCTTTGAGTAAATTGTCCTATTTCTATCACGTCTGCTTGTGATGTTCTACTACAGAAAAATGCCCAGCCCGTTCCAATAGAAAAATCTTCATTTTGGAGAATAATCTCTGAGACTCTCCTGCCATTCTTTGGCAGAGTTTCTTTGAGATTAACCGCATATCCTGCCAAGCTACTATTTTAGCTTTAGTGAAGTCTTGGAAAAGTGGGACAGTGACCAGTGCAGTCCTACTGCAGAAAATCTCCATGTATCTTAACACATTTCCTAGAGGACTCAAAGAATGAGATGTTGTTTTCAGTTTCCCTATCAGTGTGCACAACAGTGAGTTCGGAGATGGAAGGGACTCCAGTGAGCCTGCACTGATTTTGCCAATGAACTCCGTTGGTACTGTTTCCACAACCACGGTTGAGCATCTGCATAGGCATTTCTGCGTGACCAAGGGAGAGTCTGGCTTCTGAACCTGGCTGTCCTTGCCCATACCTTACACTACTAGATGTTTTTCCTGCACTTCTGGAAAAGAAATTATACTTATTCATAATTTAATATTAATTTATTAGACTTTCTTGGTGGAGGCTTCATTTTAGTGACGATCTTTCTGGATGTGCATTTCATCGTGACATTCATTTCCTATTCACAAACCTCAACGTGCTGTTATCCTGAATGAAAATTAGGCATTTTCACTGATGAAAAGTCATCCTTTAATACTCGCTTCAGAAAGGAAATTGCTTCTAGACCCTTCTGCAACTATCTATCTAGAAAAAGTTCTTAGCAGAGCTTCTTTTAGATTGTGCTGTATATATACGATCAAAACATTTTTAGACTTATTTTTACCTTAACAAAAGGTTTATCTTCTCTGGAGTGCTATTTTATCAGTCTGTTCATTTATTCATTCATTTACCGAGTACTTATTGGCACTGATAACGTGTGGGGTTGTGTTCTTGTCACCGGCTTTGTAGCAGTGAACAGAATGGATGTAATCTCACCCTTCTTGGTACTTATATTCTAATAGCAGTGACAGACAATAAACAAATACATAAATAATGAATTGTCGGATAACGATATGAGTCATAAAGAAAATACAGCAGTAACAGAGTGTGGAGGGCTAGATGATGGGATGATCATTGTGAATTGTGTCCATGGAGGTGATATCTGAGCAGATCTGAAAGAAAGGAGAGTAAGCCATGCACAGAGCTGGGGTACAAGGGAATAGCAAATGTGCAAAGCTAGGAAGGAGAGCGGGCATGGGACATTCCCAGACAAGAAAGGCCAGCAGCACTAAGAGGAGAGGAGGAAAAAGTTGCTCAGAGAGGAGGGCAGGGGTGGCCAAACACGGAAGCCCTGTAAGGGGGTATGGGTTTGGTCCTGCAAGGGAGTATGAGTTCAGTTCTGCATGAGATGGGCATCAGTACACAGGTTTTCAACCAGATTGCCAGATGGTCTATTTTTCAAAAACACATTACTCTGACTGCTGTTCAGAGAATTGTCTGTAAAGGAGAAAAGTAGAAACAAGGCTAGACCTTGATAATAGGTGAGTAAACTCAGCATTTGAAGTCTCCTGTAGCATAGGGCTTTTGGTCTGGGGGACAGTGTGTGTGTGGTGGTAATCAGTACAGACCTGGAACTGCGCTTCTGAGCTAGGATGCTGGTTTTACCCAATCAACCTATCTGTGCCTCAGTTTTCTCATCTATAAAACAAGAATAATAATATCACCTACTTCAAGAGTTGTTGCAAGAATCAAATAAGTAAATATAAAACCACTTAGAACAGTCTACAGTCCACAGTAAGAGCCATATAAAGGCTTAGTAATATCTTCTTTATTGAGGTTAATGCTTTGCACTCACAGTTCTCTTTTCAAAATGATTAAAATGATTTTTCAGTGTAAGAATTATGTCTTTTTCTTCTGACTAGTTTTTATAGAGCTAATAAGAGATTGCAATTGTTAGACCTTAAATAGATACCTGCCGAATCGAATAATTATAACCCCAAACACACAGATATTGAAACAGGTATATTCCTAAAGGACCATGGGAATCCGGCAGACTTACCTTCATTTTTCTTTCTCGTTATTCAATTTTTTTTTTTCCTATAAACTAACAAGCTCCTTGTTTCAGGGTATAAATAAAACAAGCAATTTAAGAAGCTTCTTTGATCAAACAGCGTGCCTCCTCTTCACTCTCTGTTCCTGCAGCAAGAACTCAGTAAATATTTGTGCTTCCGATGGCAACATCTACAGTGACAGGATTGGGAATGTAGGGTACTAAGTGTAAATAGTCCCATCCCATAACATCAGGAAACAATGATTTCTCGTTACTCCCAGTGCACATTTAACACAAGACCTTCCTCCTTTGGAAGGTCCAGGTTAGGTACCTCTGGGAACTCTTAACGGGATCAATTAAAGACATTTTGGTTTCTGCCGTATGGAAGCTCCTACCCTCCTGTTAACCCACAGTCATCTCTTTAGTTCCTTTTTGGAATTTCCTTTCTCACTGGAAAATGGAAAGATCAGCTCTTAGTCTTAATGGGCGGTCAAATCAACACTGGCCTCCATCTCAGGTTGAAAAGAAATACTCTTCTGATGATTTTAGCTTGCTCCTTCTGAAGAAGCTGCCTCCTGCTTAAAGGTGAGGTCCAACAGTTCAGTGATTCATCTGACACGGTAAAACGTATTTAAAGGTACTTGTTTTCTGGAGAGTCGTAAGGTCATCCCAGATACAGACTCTTATTTACCGAGTGTGGCACAATGATCATGATCAGTGTTCATTAAGAGATTCAAGTTAGGCATGAATCATGGACCAAATGGTATGTACCTCAACACCTTAACAGTTCAGGGGGGCACTGGAGAATTTTGTCCCCCACCTTTTTTTCCCCTCATAAATTTGCTGTAACATACTTAAGAAATGACATCTCCTGTCAACTCTAGGAATCAAAGAGTGATGATGTCACAGCCAGATGATTCTCACAACTAGTTCTACTAGTCCTGATTTGTTGAAAGAGCAGCATTTGCTTTTGTTCAATTACATGAAATCCTTCTTCTTCATTCAGTATAAAATAGGGGAGAGAAAAAAAAAAAAACATGGAAAGCCAAAACTCAGAGTAATACGGAAACCTCAGTTTATCCTATGTTTTCAAGATTGTTTCAGTAGAGCTACCTACACATAATAGAAATTTCAAATTACAGTAAAATAGCCGAGATGGTAGAATCGTTTCATCTAAAAGATGTATCGTAAATCTAAATCATAAAGAATGGACTTTCTTTAAAGATTTTTGATTTTTAAAATACGAAATTAAGATTCCACTTTGCTTCAGTCCCTCGCACCATTTAAATTAGCTCCAAAAGAAGGACAAAGTGTAGGTAGGCAAAGCCTGGATACCTTCCCTAACCAGCAGCCTAGATTCCTTCTCTTGCCAGCAGGCCACCCGCCTTCCAGCACCTACTCAGACACCCTCGAACCATCCACTCCGGTTGCCTTCCTGACAGGCTCACTCAGATTCTTTGCCAAGTGCACAGAACCCCTGAGGGCTTTAGAAGATGCTGTCTCTAGGTCCTCGGGGTGTTAGCAAATGTAAAGTTCTTGATTTCGAATATTCTGGAATAAGAAATGGTAAAACTCAGCTTGAAATAGTGAGGAGGAAGTTTACAGAGAGAAATGACCGTAGACTAGCTGTAGACCGATCCATTCGTGGAATTGGTTTTCAGTTGATCAGGGGCACAACTGATGTAATGAGGAGTGACGATCGAATGGATCAAATATGGCTTTTGTTACGAATTTATATTTATTGAGGAGCATCTGCACGTTCAGCAAAATCTAGGTGAGGTAAAGGTTAAAGGAAATTAGAGTACATGGCTCCTGCCCCTCAGGAGCCCACGTGACACCAGAGCACAAGGTGGAAAAGATGATCAAGTCCCAGAAGGCTCCCTAAGGATGGCACCTGGAGCAGAAGCCTAAGATGAGCCTGGGAGTGTGTGATGAGCTTGTGACGTCCCTGCACAGTGAGGCATGTAGCTGGTAGGGCTAGAAATAGTTGGAGAGCTGGGATAGCCACCTCGTCAAGAGAGATGCCTTTTGGGTTCTGTTCCAGAGAAAACAAGTAGCCAGAGATTGTTTAATCCATGGCTTAAACATAGAACTCACAAATCAAAAATGCGAGTGCTATTCCTGTGACTGCCATTGTGTCACTATTTGGTGTGATT